>NW_003852439.1:390877-408093 GCF_000181295.1 Otolemur garnettii
TGTGTGTGTGTGTGTGTGTGTGTGTAAAGGGATAAAGACTTTAAGGAGATGCCCACCTTTCTCTTTCTGGGAGAAAGAGGAGAGAAATTGACCTAAGAGTGTGGAGGGATTGGGAAATTTTAAAATGATTCTACACAGATTGACTCTTCTCTAAAGCATTCATATATGACTTAGCGACCTGTGCAACATTTTAATATACTCATAAAACATGTTTTAAAGAACTGATCACTAAGAATCCATCCAGAATTAAGGCTTATGCTTAACTCGTGCCTTCCTATATTCATGAAGTTATACTTACCGAGGTTTAAGAAAAGCAACTAGATACAAGGAAGATGTAGTATCACAAAACTTGATAATAAACTTAGAATAACATAAATTGATCATCTAACTTTAAAATATTACCATTTGTCCTAGGCTTTACTGAGAAAATATTTTATATAAATTTAGTTCTCAAGTTTAACAAAGTCCATAATATTACACCAAGGACATTAATACCTATGAAGTTATCCTACAATGTTTTACTTGGGAAGTAATAAGTTAATAAACTTCTAAGTATGTCTTCATTAAACCAATTTAATATTACTGTATGTTCTTTTAGAAAACATTAGTTTCTAACCTTTTATATTGTTGTTTAAATTCATTTTCACGTTTTCAACAATATCCCGTACAACAATACTTTTGGAAGGCACATAAGCCAATTCCCAAGGATAAGGAAACATGGTGGGAGCTCTGATAAATAAAGGGACGTCATCCACACGCAGAGGGGGAAAACCATAAGGTCCATACGTCTTTAGAACAGTAAAGTAGCGTGTTCCCAAAAGCGTAGCACCAAATATAAACGTTAGGACCATTTCCACAACTAAAGCAATACATTTCCGCTTCTAGAAGAAGAATAAAAGATGATGTTAATTTCTCTAAGAGGTCATTAACTTTGCAAATGACTAATTCTTTTATATTAATTAACAGATACTTCATAAAAGAATACATAGATTGCCAAAAAGCACAGCTTCACACTATAATAGCAGCAGTTTCCTGGACTGTCTTATTTCTCTTTCATGGGTAATATTCCTCTATTATTTCATTCTGTAAGAACTCTATATTTTGAAAAGATAACCCCAGCCCTGAAATTGAGAAAAAAATAAAACAGTATAAATTAAAATGTATACTTTTATTGGATTCTCAGAACTTTCCCCTTGTAACCTCTGAGATGTTATAACAATCCTGATAGTTTAACTTACCTTTAAAATAAAATTCTTCCAGAGAAGAGCAATAAATTTTCTGAACTCTGATGAATCCATTCTTCTAGAAAGGTTGGAAATTCAACTCTATGTAAAGAGTGAAGACTTTTTAAAGAAGAAAATAAAGCTTATCTAATAATATGTAAATTTTAGACAAATAAATTACTTAAACTTAAATTCCTTAATTTTCTCACCAAGTTTTAAATATGACTATAAAAAAGAATGAACATTTAAAATATTTGAGAAGCTATTTATTCCCACATTTTTAATTTACTTAACACCTGTGAAGCTTCTAATATGAATTAAGTATCAATTGCAAAATAAAGATCAATAAGTTGTTGACACAATTTTATCAGTAGCTTTCCCAACTCCCATCTCTCACTCCATTGCCTTTGGTAGAGTGCTGCAGCATTATAGCATGGTGTCTCTGGGTAGACTACTGTGGCACCACAGCATGGTGGCTCATGCCTGTAATCCTAGCACTCTGGGAGGCTTAAATGGGTGAATCACTTGAGCTCAGGAGCTAGAGATCACACTGAGCAAGAGGGAGACTCTCATCTCTACTAAAAAATAAAAATAAAAAAACAGAAAACCCAGCTAGGCATTGTGGTCAGTTCCTATAGTCCTAGGTACTTGGGGGGCTAAGGGAAGAGTATCTCTTGAGTCCAAGAATCTGAGGTTGCTGTGAGCTATAACACCACAGCACTCTACCTAGGGTGATGGAATGAGACTCTGTCTCAAAACAAATATTCAGATGAATAAACAAAACAAAACAAAAAACTAATTAAGAAACAACACAAATAAATAAATAACTACCATCAGCAAAGCAACAAAACAGTATGTAAAATCACATCACAATCATAAACCCAATCAGTTTGGAAGTAACTACCACTAATAACATTGCTAAGGGGAACAAATTTGAAACAGATTGAATGTTTATGTTCCCCCAAATTCATACATAAAATTCTAACATCCAAGTTGATGGGACTTAGAAGTAAGGACTTAAGTGATTAGAATGGGATTGGTGTCCTTATAAAAGAGGCCCCAGAGAGATTCTTCATCCCTTCTATCATGTGAAGACATGAAAAAAAGATGAGTCATCTATCAACCAGGAAAGGGGCCCACGTCAGACGCTGAATCTCCTGGCACTTCAGTTTTGGATTTTTCAGCCTCCAGTACTGTGAGAAATAAATTTCTCCTGTTTTTAAGTCATAGAATCTATGACATTTTGTTATAGCCAAATGGACTAGCACAAGATTCACTCTTGCATTTAATGAATAATTTGAACACCTACCATGTATCATGTTAGATGGAGGTAGATAATGGGAAACAAAATAAAAACAATACTCCATGGTGTGGGTAATAGGGAAGGTTATTATTAATAACCTGGGATCTGAAGTTAGACTGCCTAGGTTGAAATCCTGGTTCTATCACTGCTTTATGTGACCTTAATACCTTGACTTAAATTCTTGGGGCTGTGAGGAAAAGTGTTGGAATTCAGGGCCAAGAATGAGAGGCATTGGATTAGGACTTGACTTTCTAAGGCTGAATCCAAACGAGACTGACCTTCATAGGGACTGCAGTCTACCTTCAATATTTTCAATGTTTGATAGAAGATGAAGGTGCTCCCAGACTACAAACATGTAACGATGCCTAGCAAACAAATTAGATCATGTCTGGAGAAAACTAACAAAAGGCCAGCATCAACTATTTTTAAAAGCAATTTTCCTAAATACAACATGATATAAATATAAAAGCTGCCAGAAAACCTCTATTAATGCTTGAGAATATCTTTATGACCTCAGAATCCAGGGCAACACCAGGCTCAGACCAGCCCCAGAGTTCCTGGCCTCCAAACCATTCCCCAGCACTAGGAAGGCACTTCTGGGCTCACAAACCAGGAAAGTACCTGAAGACACAGGTAATAGGCCTACTCAGTTCCAAGACCTTTATATCCAGGTCCTAGGCCAGCCCCTCTTATCTCCAAGGACCTGAGGATTCAGGCCCTCCTACACCTAACCTCTAGACTAGCAACTATATACCCAGCTTTCAGGCTTTCACTAGCAGATATAAGCTATAGGTAAGCCCCAGTCGCTTAGCTCCAGGAACCCACAGAGATAAAAATATCCATGGATGCTCAAGTTCCTCACATAAAATGGTATAGTTTTTGCATATGATCTACAGGTATCCTCCTATATACTTTACATTATCTCTAGATTGCTTATACACATAATACCTAAAAAATGCACATATGATATAAATAGATTTTATACTGTATTGTTTTTATTTGTATTATTTTTATTGTTGTATGGTTAGTTTCATTGATTTTTAAAGAATATTTTGGACTTGCAGTTTGTTAAACCTATACATGTGGAATCTGTGAATATGGAGGTCTGACTATACACATTCTTCTCAAAAACACACCATTCTCCAGGAGAGTTCATACATTAGACCACAAAACAAGTGTTAATACATTTTAAAAGACTGAAGTCAATATCAAATATATTTTCCAACCACCATGATATCATACTAGTAATAATAACAAGAGGAATTTCAGAAATTATATCAAGTACATGTAAATTAAGCAACATGCTTCCAATCAATGGGTCAATGTAGACATAAAAAGGGTAATTAAAAATTATCTTGACACAAAAGAAAAGAGATAAAGCAAAAGTGGTTCAAAGAGCACTATGTGGTGTGCATCCTCCTAGAGCTCTACAAGAAGGTATTCTCCAGGCATGAGGATCCACACAGGAACTCTTCCCACTTGGCGTGGCTGCTTTCTGGAAACACTATCACCCCGGTGCTGGGCAGGGGCAGAGCCAGAGGCTGCTCACATATCTGGGTACTGAAGGTATTAGAGGAGGCAGAGGTCCCAGTGGACCTGATGTGTGGCTCATACATCATCAGTTCCTTCATTCTGGCCCTGTATGAGGAAGAGCGCTTTGCCTGCTGCATTAAGCAGTGGACCAGGAGTGGGCCAACAGTATGACTTCAGTGATGAAGACTGTGTTAGATCTCACATATCCTGTCACCTTCATGTTCATTGGCTCAGCCTTTCATCATATCATCCACCGTGTCTTCCAAGAAAAGCAGATTGAGGACCCATGGCTGCCATATTTCAATGGCATATTTCACCACAGACATCACAGAGTCGTCATGAGTGTCCACAAACATGGCTCCATGTGGCAGTATATGATGCCAGCATGATGCTCTTGGGCTACCTGCCCCCACTCAGTGACTCAAAGGATGGATACCTTCTCATGGATGATGGCTACATCAACAACCTGCCAGTGGACATTACCCGCAGCATTGGTACTGAAACAGTCCTTGCCATTGATGTGAGGAGTCAGGATGAGACAGACCATAGCACTTACCAGGACAGCTTGTCCAGCTGGTGGCTTCTGTGGAAGTAGCTAAACCCCTGGACCAACAAAGTGAAAGTTTCAGACTTGGCAGGGATCCAGTCCAGTGTGGCCTGTGTGTCCTGGGTACGGCAGCTGGAGGTTGTCAAATTCTGCTCCTACTGCAAGTACCTGTGATCGCCTATTGACTGCTTCAAGACCATGGACTTAGGGAAGTAGATCCAGATCTATGATGTGGGCTACCAGTATGGGAAGGCTGTGTTTGGAGGTTGGAGGCTGGGGTGGGGGGGGGGATGTCTGTGACAAAATGCTCACAGATCAGCAGTCTGTAGACCTTAATGAGAGCCAGTATGCAGACATATTTGCCTTCCCAAATCTGGGCTTGACCGACTTGGCAGAGATTATGTCCCTGATCAAGCTCCCCACAGTCTCTGATGGCTGCTGATGGGTAGGAGTCAGATTGCCTGACAGAGTAAAAGGAAGAGGCAGGAACAGACTGTTCCAGAGAGAATGAGGGCTCCCCTGAGGGCCTGAATTCCAGCACTGCCTCTGAGATGGTGAGGGGGTATGGTTCATTGGGGTTCATGAGTGTAGCAGGAAGAGCTGTGCCCTAGACTTTGTGGGATGGGTGGTGGCTCACATGTGTGCAATGACAGTGTCCTGTACATGTGGCCTATCCCCGTAGAAGGAGGAGGAGGTGATTCTTCAGCAGTGCCACTTTGTGCTCCAGGAGCCTTTCAGCTCAATCTCAGATACCTAAGGGCCTCACTAGGGTTTCCTCTACCCTCCATCCCTGGGCTGGGTTGGGGTTGGGCCCCAGGGGGCAGCTTGCTCCACCTCCTCCCACAGCTATGCCAGTGACCTCTTGGGTCCTTCTTGGACTGCTGAACCCAGGGGCCATACTGGACTGACTGGCAGGGTATGGGGAGGGGGTGCAGCACTGCACTGATGATTCTTGACCAGGTACCTCCCCAATAAACTGTTACCTCTTTAAAAGAAAGTGGTTCAAAGAGGAAAGTTTATAAAAATAAACACCAACATCAAAAAAAGGATTTCTCAAATAAATGGTCTAACACTATATCTCAAGGAACTATGAAAATAAGAACTAAAAACAAAGTTAGCAGAAGGAAGGATAGAATAGAGATTAGAACAAAAATACACAAAATAAAGAGTAGAGAAATAACATAAAAAGTTAACAAAACTTGTTGAAAAGGTAAAATCAACAAACCTTTAGCTAGTGTAACTAATGAAAAAGAGACTATGAATAAAATCAGAAACAAAAAGAAGATCTCCTTTTTAGATGGGTCCTTTCCTGATTTTGGAATCAGGGTGATATTTGTTTTATAGAATGTGCTGGGGAAGTTTCCTTCCTTGTCAAAGTTTTGGAATAGGTTCTGCAGTATAGGTACAAAATCATCTTTGAAGGCTTGATTGAATTCCAGTGTGAAGCCATCTGATACAGGGCTTTTTTTTTTTTTTTTTGGAAACTTTTATTGTTTCTTCAATTTCAGTGCTTGATATTGGTCTGTTCAACAGATCTATTACCTCCTAGTTAATTTGAGGGAGATGGTATGATTCCAGGTATTGGTTCATTTCCTCTACACTGTCAAATTTCTAGGTATAGAGTTTCTTGTAGTAGTCAGCAATAATCTCTTATATTGGATCGGTGGTATTAGTTGTTATCGGTGGTATCAGTTATTATCTCCTCTTTTTATTTTCTGATTGAGGTTATTAAAGATTTTACTTTTCTGTTTCTTGTTAATCTGGACAATGGTTTATCAGTTTTAATTATCTTTTTGAAGAACCAACTTTCTGTTTCCTTAATTTTCTGAATGACTCTTTTGTTCTTAATTTCACTTATTTCTGACTTAATTTTGATTATTTCTTCTGCTAGGCTTGGGATTTGATTGCTTTTCCTTTTCCATTTCTTTAAGATGATTCATTATGTTGTTGATGTTTTTTCTTTCTGTTTTTCAGATGTAGGCATCTAATGTGATAAATTTCTCTCTTTGGACTGCTTTCATAGTATCCCACAGGTTTTGGTAGCTTGTGTCTTCATTGTTGTTATGAATTTAGTAATTTCCTCCTTTGTGTCTTCTATGACTCAACTATCAGTCAGCATAAGGTTGTCTAACTTCCATGCCTTTGTGTGGGGATGAAATTTTTTGTTAGATTATCTCTGAATACTATAAGAAACTCTATGCCCAGAAATTTGACAATGTGGAGAAAATGGATCAATATTTGGAATCACATCCTCTCCTTAGACTTAATCAAAAATAAATAAATCTCCTGAACAGAACAATTTCAAGCACTGAGATCAAAGAAAAAACTCCCAACAAAAAATGCCCTAGTGTGGATGGCTTCACACCGAAATTCTATCAAAACCTTAAAGAAGAGCTTATACCAATACTACATAAATTATTCCAAAAAATTGAGAAGGAATAAATCTTCTCCAACACTTTATACGAAGAAAACAACACCCTGCTACCCAAACCAGGAAAAGACCCAATTCAAAATGAGAACTTCAGACCAATTTTACTAATGAATATAGATGCAAAAATTCTCAATAAAATCCTAGCCAACAGATTATAGCTTCTCATTAAAAAAGTCATACATTATGATCAAGTAGATTTCATCCCTGGGCTGCAAGGCTGGTTTAACATATGCAAGTCCATAAATATGCAAGTCACCATATCAACGAAAGCAAAGACAAAGACCATATGATCCTCTCAAAAGATACAGAAAAAGCACTCAATAAAATCTAGTGTCTTCTTCTAATAAGAACTCTGAAGAATATAGGCATTGATAGCACATTTCTTAAACTGAGCAAAGCCATCTATGACAAACCCACCACTAATATTATACTGAAAGGAGTAAAACTGAAAGCTTTTCCACTCAGAACTGGAACAAGACAAGGTTGTCCTCTATCACCACCACTATTCAACATAGTGCGGAAGTTCTAGCCAGTAAAATCAGGCAAGAGAAGGTAATAAAGAGCATCTAAATGGGGGCAGAGGAAGTGAAACTCTCCCTCTTTACTGATGGTATGATTTTATACTTAGAGAACCTCATAGACTAAACCACAAGACTCCTCAAAGTGATCAAAAAATACAGTAATGTCTCAGGATATAAAATCAATGTCCACACGTCAGTAGCCTTTGTATACGCCATTAACAGTCAAAATGAGAGGCTAAATAAGGACAGAATTACCTTCACCATAGCTTCAAAGAAAATGAAATACCTAGGAATATACCTAACAAAAGAGGTGAAGGATCTCTATAAAGAAAACTATGAACCCCTAAGAAAAGAAATAGTAGAAGATATTAATAAATGTAAGATCATACCAAGTCATAGCTGGAAAGAATCAACATTGTTAAATGTCTATAGTACCCATAGCAAGCTACAGATTCAATGCAAACCCCATTAAAATACTAACATCATACCTTCAGTAGGGCTTCCATTCCTTTAGGACATTCTTCTCCTCCTTCAGGGATACCTACAATTCATATGTTTGAACACTGTGAAATCCCATAGTTCTCTGAATAAACATTATGCTGTCTCTCTCTTGTTTTCTGCCTCTTTCACTGCCTGAGTTAGCTCAAGAGCTTCATTCTCTACCTCTAAGATTATTTCTTCTCCATGGTCTGATGTGTTATTATTTCTGCTTCATCTTTAAGTTCCCTGATGGACTCAATTCCTTAAGCTCCACCATATTCTTTCTATGTTATACATATCTTTCATGTATTTGGGGTTTATTTCCTTTTGATTATTTTCCACTTTCTCATCAATAAATTCTCTTCATTGCTTTTTCCATACATTTGTTAAATTCCTTTTCTGTCATTTACATTATTTCCTTATAGGTGGAATCCTCTGTGATAGCTACCTCATGATTGCTTTGGGGGGGGGTTGCTCTGTTCTGGTTTTTCATGTTGCAAGACATTTTTTGTTGGTTCCTACTCATGTTTGTTTTCTTTCTGTTCACTTCCTTCTCCTACTTTTCCCTCTCACTGTCTCTTTCATTTTAAAATTCCTTGTCTATCAGTTTTGGCATTGAAGTGACCTTTGATAGAAGGTATGAAGAAGAGAAGGGTATAAGGAGAAAGGAAGAGAAGGGTAAAGAGTAAGAGGGGAGAAGAGAAAGAAAAAGGTGAAGATAGAAACAAGGAAGGAATGAAAGGAGAAAAGAAGAACATAAAGAGAGAGACAGGAAAAATGGTGGTGCTTTGAAGGGTGATTTGAGTGTCACCCACAACCCCAGGACTTTGGGACAACAGGCTGGGGGTGTCCCTTGAGATGAGGAGGTCCATACCAGAATGGGCAAAAAGGAGGACCCTAACTCTGCCAAATATAGGGAAAAAAACCAGCAGTAAGTCACAGTAGTGACCTACCAATACTGTCTTTCCAAAGGCCAAAGCCAGAAGGACACCCTAGACCATGAGCTCATTGAACATTAATTTACAATCACCAAGATGTGGAAATGACCTAAATTCCCCTAAACCAGGAATGGATTAAAAAACTGTGGGATATATATACCATGAATACAGTTCAGCCATAAAAAAGTTGGAGACTTTACCTACATCTTTTGTATTAACCTCACTGGAGTTGAAACATATTCTTAGTAAAGTGTCATAGAATGGAAAATTAAATATCCAGTGTACTAAATACTTGTATGTAGCCAACAGATGATCTAATACATTCCCACAGAAAAACTGAATTAAATTCAAATTTGGGGGAGGGGAAATAAAAGAAGGGGTATAGGATGGAGGGGAAGTAATTGGTATGCCTCTATTTAGTGGGCACAACGTAAGGGTATATGGTACAAGTTTGGGTGTGGGATATAACTACAAGAGGGACTCTAATTAACAAAGGCAAACATTGTAACCTAGTTGTTTGTACCCTCACACCTGAAATTTAGAAAAAGAATAAAGACATTATAACTGATACCACAGAAATACAAAGGATTAAGAGACTATGATGAAATATCACATTCCAACAAATTTGATAATCTAGAAGCAACAAATTCCTAGACAAACATAACCTACTGAAATACAAAGAAATACAAAGCCTGAAGAGACCAATAATGAGACCAAAAACAAGAACAACAATAAATACTTAATCAATTATAAAAAAAAGTCTTCATGTCTGTGGGGCTGGATTATATTCCCCAGAGGCCTCCATAGTGGGATCTCAGGAGCAAGATGGTGGCTAACTAACAACTTACTTGCAACTGGGCATGGTGAGTCTGGGGAGAGAAGACTCCAGGCATCTCTGGCTGGTGGAATCTGCCCAGAAACATCCCTCTGGGGACATAGGGAGTTGGCATGAGACTTCTGGACCCCATGAGGTGGACAAAAGCAGTGGAGAACTGGCAAGTGTGTGTGTTCATTCGGTCTAATCCCACCAGCAGCTATAAGTACAGCAGCAGTGAGATTGCAAACTGGAACAGCCTTACCTGTGAGCTATTTGGGGTTTTGTTGGACTTGGCACTCAGTTGAACTACCTTGGGAGAACTTGGGCAAGGGTGTGGAGGACTTTAAGTGTTGTCTAGGGCCATAGACTGAGCCACTGAGCCAGATGGAGCTAATAGTGTTTGTCTGTGGGCCACGTGAAGCCACTGTGGGCAAACTGCTCCAGCAAGCTCTGCCTTCAGGGTCAAAGAGCAAGGATCAGGTGGAAGCAAGTAATCTAGTGACTGAGCAGCCTAAAAGCATGGACTGAGACACCGTATAGCCCTGGCCCTCAGAAGCACAGAGTGAGACTGGTTTGGGCACACTGGGTAAGTGGATAGCCACTTCAGGAGTGATCCCAGTGACAAAGGCCTTCCTGGGAAAGCTTCTGCTTGGCCAAAGTTAGTTTAAAGTGCCTTTTAAGTGGGCTGAGGAATGATTTAGGGTATCCACCATGCAGGGTTTAAGAAATCAGCAGAGGCCTCCAGTCTCCATCTTGAACAGCCATATCAGCATTGTGATTAACATCTCATACCCCAGAAGATCACCTGTTGCCCAGATAATATCCAGCAAGATATATATTTTTGCATTTTTTTGTTTTGTTTTGTTCTGGTTTTTTTCATTAATTTCAACATTTTCCTTATAAATTTTTCTTTTTTTTTCTTTCTTCATTTCCTACTTTAAATATAATTTTCCATTGTTGCCTTCTTTAACAATTAGAACTTCATTTTTGCTAGTGTTTCTACCCCTATTATTTGGTTTTTCCCCCAATTTTATCCTGAAAGGTTTTCTGTTTGCTTGCTTTGGTTTGATTTATAGCATTTTTTTTTCTTTCCTCTCTACTTGGTGGAAGTGTGGTACTGTGTCCGAATAGGCTACCAAAGAGCTGCTGACCTCAAGAGAACCATCAAATCTGGCACTCCCAGAGGCTGGGGGTTTTTAAGGTTGGGTCAAAGTACCCTACTGTACACCTATATTACTCCTGTCCCCCTCTTTCTGTGCCTCTCTTCTTTTTGTCAATATTCCCTTTTAACCATCCCCTCTCCATTCTCTTTTTTATTTCTTTTTCCCCTTCTTGCTCTTCAATCTTCTCATCCTTCTGGTCCTGTACCAAAAGGAATCATCAAAAGCCTAGTCCAGAGGCTTAAAGAGCAAGAGGAAGTGAAAGAAAATTAGGGCAAGGAAACAGATAAAAGAAATCACTGGTGAGGTAGAATCAGCAGAAAACTTCTGGCAACATGAAAAACCAGTCCAGAGTAACCTCCGCAAGGGACCATGAGGATTCCATGGACTCCAGAGGATTCCACATATGAAGAAATCTTAGAAATGACAGAAAGGGAATTTAGAATACAGATGATGAAAACAATGAAGGAAATGATGGAAACAATGAAGGAAACTGCTGATAAAGTGGAAAATAACCAAAAGGAAACTCAAAAATAGAATCAAATAAGAGATGAACAATATGAAGAATATAAAAAGGATATAGCAGAGCTGAAGGAACTGAAGCAATCAATAGGAAACTTAAAGATGCAATAGAAAGTATCAACAACAGATTAGACCATGCAGATGAAAGAATCTCAGAGGTAGAGGACACAGCTCTTGAGATAACTCAGGTAGTTAAAGAAGTAGAAAAGAAGAGAGAGAAAGCAGAATGTTCACTGACAGAATTATGGGAATTTATGAAGCATTCAAACATACGAGTTATAGGTATCCCAGAAGGGGAAGAAGAATGTCCTAGGGGAATGGAAGCCATACTTGAGAATATTAGAAATGAAAATTTCCCAAATATCACCAAAAATTCTGACACACTCCTTTCAGAGGGATATCACAGCCCAGATCGCCTCAACTCTAACTGAGCTTCTCCAAGACACATTGTGACAAACCTGTCCAAAGTCAAGACAAAGGAAAAAATTCTTCAAGTGCCAGTTGACTTTCAGGGGGCAAATCCATCAGGGTGACTTAAGACTTCTCTAATGAAACTTTCCAAGCCAGAAGACAATGGCCATCTACCTTTAATGTTCTTAAACAGAACAATTTCCAGCCCAGAATTCTATATCCTGCTAAGCTAAGCTTTAAAATTGATGGAGAAATGAAATTATTTACTGATATACATTGAGGAAATTTGCCACAACAAGACCAGCTCTACAGGAAATACTTCAACCCATTCTATACACTGACCATCACAATGGATCAAGAGCAAAGTAAGAACTCAGAAATTAAAGGACAGAACCTAACTTCCACACTGATGCAAAAGATAAAACTAAGCAATGGATTCTCACAAAATAAGATAAATAGAACACTACCAGAATTATTAATTATCTCATTAAATGTTAATGGCTGGAATTACCCACTGAAGAGGCATATCTTGGCTGACTGGATTAAAAAACACAAGCCACCTATTTTCTGTCTGCAGGAAACACATCTAGCTTCAAAAGACAAATTAAACCTCTGAGTTAAGGGTTGGAAGACAATTTTTCAGGCAAACATAATTCAAGAAGAAAAGAGGAGTTGCAATCTTATTTTCAGATACATGTGGATTTAAAACAACTAAAGTAAAAAAAAAAAACAAAGACAGTCACTTTATATTGGTCAAGAGAAAAAGACAACAAGAAGATGTTTCAATTCTAAATATTTATGCACCCAATTTAAATTTGTGAAACAGACCTTAATCTGAGCAATATGATATCCTATAATACCATTATAACAGGGGACTTTAACACTCCTCTTACAGAGCTGGACAGATCCTATAAACAGAAATTAAACAAAGATATAAGGGACTTAAGTGAGACCTCAGAACAATTGTGCTTGATAGATGCATATAGAACACTCCATCCCAAAGATAAAGAATATACATTCTTTTCATCGCCCCATGGAACATTCTCCAAAATTGATCATATCCTAGGACACAAAACAAACCTCAACAGAATCAAAAGAATTGAAATTTTACTTTGTATTTTCTCAGACCACAAGGTACTAAAAGTGGAACTCAACTCCAACAAAAACATTCAACCCCACACAAAGGCATGGAAATTAAACAACCTTCTGTTGAATGACAGTTGGGTGCAGGAAGAAATAAAACAGGAAATCATTACCTTCTTTGAGCATAACAACAATGAAGACACAAGCTACCAAAACCTATGGGATACTGCAAAAGCAGTTTTAAGAGGAAAATTAATCACTTTAGATGCCTACATTAGAAAAACAGAAAGATAGAGCATCAACAAACTCATAAGCTGTCTTATAGAATTGGAAAAGGAAGAACAATCTAAGCCTAAACCTAGCAGAAGAAAAGAAATATCTAAAATTAAATGAGAGATCAATTAAATTGAAAACAAAAGAATCATTCACAAAATTAATGAAATAAAGAGTTGGTTTTTTGAAAAAATAAATAAAATAGATAAACCTTTGGCCAGACTAACTAGAAATAAAAAAGTAAAATCTCTAGTAACCTCAATCAGAAATGGTAAAGGGGAAATAACAACTGATACTACAGAGATACAAGAGATCATCTCTGAATACTACCAGAAACTCTATGCTCAGAAATTTGACATTGTGAAGGAAATGGATCAATATTTACAATCACACCCTCTCCCTAGAGTTAGCCAGGAAGAAATAGAGCTCCTGAACAGACCAATATCAAGCACTGAGATCAAAGAAATAATAAAAAATTCTTCCAACAAAAAAGTGCTCTGGTCCAGATGGCTTCACACCAGAATTCTATCAAACCTTCAAGGAATAGCTTATTCACATACTGCAGAAATTATTCCAAAAAATTGAGGAAGAAGGAATCTTCCTCAACACATTCTACAAAGCAAACATCACACTGATACCCAAACAAGGAAAAGACCCAACTAAAAAGGAGAATTTCAGACCAATTTCACTAATGAACATAGATGCAAAAATTCTCAACAAAATCCTAGCCAATGAATTACAGCTTATCATCAAAAAACTCATACATCATGATCAAGTAGGTTTCATCCTAGGGATGTAAGGCTGGTTTAACATACACAAGTCCATAAACGTTATCCATCAGATTAACAGAAGCAAAAACAAAGACCTTATGATCATCTCAATAGATGAAGAAAAAGCATTTGATAAAATCCAGCATCCTTTTCTAATTAGAACAGTGAAGAGTGTAGGCATACATGGCACATTTCTGAAACTGATTGAAGTTATCTATGACAAACCCACAGCTAATATTTTACTGAATGGAGTAAAATTGAAAGTTTTTCTTTTTAGAAGTGAAACCAGACAAGGTTGTCCTCTGTCACCATTGCTATTCAACGTAGTGCTGGAGGTTCTAGCCAATACAATTAGGCAAGACAAGGAAATAAAGGGCATCCAAATGGGAGCAGAGGTGGTCAAACTCTCCCTCTTTGCTGATGATATGCTGTTATACTTAGAGAAGCCCAAAGACTCAACCACAAGACTCCTGAAAGTCATAAAAAATACAATAACATCTCAGGATATAAAATCAATGTCCACAAATCAGTAGCCTTTGTATATGCAAATAACAGTCAATATGAGAGGCTAATTAAGGACAGAATTACCTTCACCATAGCTTCAAAGAAAATTAAATACCTAGGAATATACCTAATAAAGGTATATAGAAGTGAAGGACCTCTATAAATAAAGTTATGAAATCCTGAGAGAGAGGTAGGATGGCTGACTGGAGCCAGCTTTCCACAGAGGCTCCCATCTGGAAGGAGAGTTAAAGGACAGAAGTTTAGTAAGTAAGCTGATGGTTTGGAGCTGAGACAAGAGAGAAGTTTAAAAAATGCACATCAGGTGAGCTGCGACTCCAAGAATACAAACAAAAGGTACAAAATCCATCACCAAGTGGACGGACGGGAGTCCCATTCCCCCATGAGAAGGGCTCACAGTATACTCCATACACATAAGTGAGCAGAGTTCAAACGTCCTCCCATTTTATCCCACGGGAGAGACCCTCTAAAAATTGAACCATCTTCCCCTGCTAGGGTGCCATGGCACGCTTCTGCCAGGCATAAAACTGTTTAAAAATGTATATATTCTCTACCTGCAATTCTGAACTCCGAGAACTCCCCTCCACTCTCACCCCAAGGTCTGGATGCGTGTTCCCCATGGAGTCCCGATTCTTGGGCATTTTCTCAAGAGGTGTGGACAGGGAAGTCTCTGTTGCTGGCCTGTGCTGATTCTGCGGCATAGGAATAAGGAGAAGATAGTTAACTGAGAGGGAACCATATGGGAGTGGTGGTGCCCTGGGGCACAGAGCAGCAGCTGCAGTAGGGGGTGGGGGGAAACAGTAGGGGATATTCCAGATAGACCCTCCCTGTCTCTCTGGGCAACCAGAGGAAGCCAGACATCTTCTCCAGTGGCAGCCACTGGCAGAATAGATCTGGGACGGAAACATAGGCCCCGTGAGTAAAGGGAAGGGCTGAGGCAGTAGCTGCCTGAGCGGAGCACAAGGACTAGAATATGTAGGCCCAAAGACGGCAGACTCTCAGGGTAGGATTGAACCAGAGGACTGCTTTACTGAGCCTAAAATGCACCCAGCCCTAAAGGGATCATAGCTGAGACAAAGGCAGGCAGAGGCTGGAACTGGCAGCTGAGTGTGAGCTCTGACCGCGCCCACCCCAACACAAACTGCAGCCAAGACTGGTCTCAGTTGAAGTTTCTATGAACTCAAGCAGCGTCTGATCTAAAGGGGAATATAGCTGGGATGGAAACAAATTCTGTGAAATTGTTCTGTTCTGCCAGAAGCATCAATCAGGGGAGGGTCTGGAACTGAGTGAACTGCCCAGCCTCCATTAAGCACCCTCACTTCCCCCTGCCAGATGGTGGCAGAGGGTGGCAGTCTGGCTGAAAAGACGTAGCTCACCCTATGACTCAGGCAGGTGCAACCCCTGGGAGGATCCGCTCATTGAAGGGAACTGGGTCACAGCCCTGTGGGGTTACCAATGACTGGGTGTGATAGAGGTGCAAGGTGGGGAAGGAGGCATCAACCTTCTCAGACTAATCTATTTGCTGGGTGGGTCCTTCTGACCTCATGGAGCACCTGAGTGAGTCATACTTGAGCTGCTAGCAGACCCCTGCTACCTAGTTGTTGGAGACATTTTGAACTCTACCACTTGAGACCAGTGCTTACTGGGACAATTGATTTGGACCTCTTAAACTGGGCCAATCAATGGGGACTGTCCATGGTACCCTGGGTGTGTGGTGGTTGTAGGAAGGTTTGATTTTCCTTTCCAACTGTTGCCTGTGGGGGGCAAGGTGACTTAATTGCTGGTATTTCTCCATAGCTGAGACTTCAACCCAGAGTAACTGGTTCACTAGGGTAGGACAGACACAAGCTGAAAACAAGACAGAGCATCTTAGCCCCAAACAGGCCCCCAGTTTCTCAGGCCGTAGCACTGTACATGTCCTTGGCAAAGCTCTAAGGGAAAAGGTACAGACACCAGTCCCAGCTTAGGGGCAAATGGCTAGTTAATCACTACTCCTGGAGCCCCAACCCAACTTCTCCTTTTCTGCTCCTCTAGCCAAATGGTATAAAATAATCATGGGGCAGAATCAGCAGAAAAACTCTGGTAACATGAATAACCAGAGTAGATCAACACACACACACACACACACACACACACACACACACACACAGAGAGAGGAAAGATAGGGCAGACACAACTGAAGATCCCATTAATAAACAGATGACTGAAATGTCAGAAATTGAATTCAGAATTTGGATTGCAAATAAGATTAGTGGAATAGAGGCAAAGTTGGAATTAGAAATTCAAGGAGCAGTTCAAAAGTTGTCTCAAGAATTCAATGAATTCCATGTGAACATGAAGGATGTAAAGTCTCCATCCTTCTTAATGGCTGCGTAGTATTCCATGGTGTACATATACCACAGTTTGTTGATCCGTTCGTGGATCGATGGGCACTTTACATCCTTCATGTTCACATGGATGGACCTGGAAAATGTTCTTCTTAGCAAAGTATCACAGGAATGGAATAAAAAGTATCCAATGTACACACACCTTTTATGAAACTAATTTAAACCTTTTTATATGAAAGCTATAACCTAATAACAACCTAATGATATGGGGAGGGGGAGGAAGGGGGGAGAGGGTGGAGGGAGAGGGATTCGAGGGTTCACTTCTGTGGTTCATCTTGCAAGGGTACAAGTGAAT
>NW_003852439.1:408312-410788 GCF_000181295.1 Otolemur garnettii
AAAAAAAAAAAGAATTCAATGAATTCAAAGACAAAATCACCAAAGATTTTGACACATTCAGACAAAAATTTGTGGCCCTCAAAGATCTGAGAAATACAGGAGAATCTCTCAGTAACAGAATGGAGCAAGCAGAAGAAAGGATTTCTGACATCGAAGACAAAGCTTTTGAACACTCCCAAACTCTCAAAGATGAAGAGAAATGGAGAGCAAGAATGGATCATTCTCTCAGAGAGCTCTGGGATAATTTGAAGAAAACTAATATTTGCATTATAGGAATCCCTGAAGGCAACAAAGTTGCTTCACAAAGCATAGAGTCTCTTCTTCATGAGATTATGAAAGAGAACTTTTCAGACATGACAAAAGATTCTGAAAATCAGATAGCAGACAGTTTCAGAACCCCAGCATGTCTCAACCCAAATAAGACATCCCCCAGGCACATCATTGTTTACTTCACTAAAGTTAAAATGAAGGAGAAAATTCTGAAAGCAGCCAGACACAGCAAAACCATAACCTACAAGAGGAAGAATATTATGACTGCAGATCTCTCTGCTGAAACCTTTCAAGCTAGAAGAGGGTGGTCATCAAATTTTAATCTCCTAAAACAAAATAACTTTCAACACAGGATCCTGTATCCAGCTAAACTAAGTTTTATTTATGATGGGGAAATTAAATACTTTAATGACATTCACATGTTGAAGATATTTGCCATAACTAAACCATATCTCCAGGATATTCTCAGACCTATCCTCCATAATGACCAGTGCAATCATCCACCACAAAAGTAAATTCACTCAGAAACTTTTGATGAAATTCTAACTTCCACAGTGGGGAAAGGATTAAAAATGGCCACTGGACTTTCGAAAAATTCAAAACCCAAAATTTGACCAGGCTTATCAACATTTTCAGTTAATGTGAATGGCTTAAATTGTCCTCTAAAGACAATTGTAGCCAGTTGGCTGACTGGATACAACAACTCAGGGCAGATATCTGCTCCATACAAGAATCTCATTTTACCTTAAAAGATAAATATAGACTCAGGGTAAAGGGATGGTCATCTTTATTCCTGGCAAATGAAAATCAGAAAAAAGCAAGTGTTGCAATTTTATTCCCAGATAATAGGCTTTAAACCAAAAAGAGTAAAGAAGGAAAGTATAGTCACTTCACATCTGTTAAGGGTAATACTTAATATGATGAGATTTCAATTGTAAATATTTATGCACCCAGCCAGAATGCACCTCAATTTATGAGAGACAGTAACAGGCATGAGCAATTTGACTTCTTCCAGCAGCATAATGTCAGAGATTTTAACACTCCTTTGGCAGTGTTGGATAGATCCTCCAATAAGAAGCTAAGCAAAGAAATTTTAGATTTAAACTTAACCATTCAACATTTGGATTTAGCACACATCTACAGAACATTTCATCCTCAGAAAACTGAATACACATTCTTCTCATCAGCCCACAGAACATACTCCAAAACTGATCACATCTTAGGTCACAAGTCTAACCTCAGCAAATTTAAAAGAATAGAAATTATTTCTTTCATCTTCTTGGACCATCATAGAATGAAAGTTGAACTCAGTAACAAAAGAAATCTGCATAATCATACAAAAACATGGAAGCTAAATAACCTTTTGCTGAGTGATAGCTGGGTCAGAGACAAGATCAGGAAGGAAATTACCAAATTTTAGGAACAAAATGAAAAAGAGGACATGAATTATCAGAACCTCTGATATACTGCAAAGTCTGTCCTAAGAGGGAAATTTATAGCACTGCAAGCCTTCCTCAAGAGAATGGAAAGAAAGGAAGTTAACAACTTAATGGGACATCTAAAGCAACTGGAAAAGGAAGATCATTCCAATCCCATCCCAGCAGAAGAAAAGAAATAACCAAAATTAGAGCAGAATTTAATAAAATTGAAAACAAAAGGATCATACAATCAATAAATCAAAAAGTTGGTTTTTTTGAAAAGGTCAATAAAATAGGTAAACCTTTTGACTAACCTAACCAGGAAAAAAAGACTAACATCTCTAATTTCATCAATCAGAAATGGTAAGAACGAAATAACAAGAGACCCCTTAGAAATTCAAAAAATCCTCAATGGACATTGCTAGAAACTTTATTCACAGAAATATGAAAATCTGAAGGAAATTGACCAATACTTGGAAGCATGTCACCTTCCAAGACTTAGTCAGAATCAACTGGGAATGTTGAACAGGCCTATATCAAGTTCTGAAATAGCATCAACTATACAAAATCTCCCTAAAAAGAAAAGCGTGGAACCAAATGGCTTCACGTCAGAATTCTACCAAACCTTTAAAGAGGAACTAGCACCTATATTACTTAACCTTTTCCAAAATATGGAAAAAGAAGGAATACTACCCATCACATTCTATGAAGCAAACATCACCTTGATCCCCAAACCAGAACAGACTCTACAAGAAAAGACAATTATAGACCAATATCACTAATGAATA
>NW_003852439.1:410808-414468 GCF_000181295.1 Otolemur garnettii
CCAGCAACACATCAAAAAAATTATACACCATGACCAAGTGGGTTTTATCCCAGGGTCTCAAGACTGGTTCAATATTCGTAAATGTATAAATACAATTCATCACATAAATAAATTAAAAAACAAAGACCATATGATTCTCTCCATTGATGCAGAAAAAGCTTTTGATAATATCCAGCATTGCTTCATGATCAGAGCACTTAAGAAAATTGGCATAGAAGGGACATTTCTTAAACTGATAGAGGCCATCCACAGCAAATCCACAGCCTATATCGTATTGAATGGAGTTAAATTGAAATCATTTCCACTCAGATCAGGAACCAGGCAAGGTTGCCTATTGTCTCCACTGTTCTTTAACATTGTAATGGAGGTCTTAGTCATTGCAATTAAGGAAGAAAAGGCTATCAACTGTATCCATACAGGGTGAGAAGAGATCAAAGTTTCACTTTTCACAGATGGATATGATTGTATATCTGGAAACCACCAGGAATTCTACTACAAAACTCTTAGAAGTGATCAAAGAATATGGCAGCATCTCAGGTTACAAAATGAACACTTATAAATATGTAGCCTTTATACATACCAACAATAGTCAAGCTGAGAAAATGGTCAAGGACTCTATTCTGTTCACAGTAGTGCCAAAGAAGATGAAATATTTGGGAGTTTACCTAACAAAGGAGGTGAAAGATCTCTATAAAGAGGACTATGAAACTCTAAGAAAAGAAATAGCTGAACATATTAACAAATGGAAAAACATACCATGCTCATGGCTGGGAAGAATCCACATTGTTAAGGCAAAGCAATATACAATTTTAATGCAATCCCTATTAAAGCTCCACTGTCATACTTCAATGATCTCAAAAAAATAACACTTTGTTTTATATGGAATCAGAAAAAACCTCGAATAACAAGACATTACTCATAAATAAAAACAAATCAGGAGAAGTCATGCTGCCAGACCTCAGACTATACTATATATTGATAGTGATCAAAACAGCATGGTACTGGCACAAAAATAGAGAGGTAGATGTATGGAACAGAATAGAGAACCAAGAGATGATCCCAGCTAGTTACCATTATTTGATCTTTGACGTGCAATTAAAAACATTCAGTGGGGGAAAAGATTCCAAATGGTGCTGGGTGAACTGGCTGGCAACCTGTATAGGACTAAAACTGGACCCACACCTTTCACCATTAACTAAGATAGACTCTCACTGGATTAAAGATTTAAACTTAAGACATTAAGTTTTATAAACTATAAAAATACTAGAAGAAAGTGCAGGGAAAACTCTTGAAGAAATTGGCCTGGGTGTATATTTTATGAGGAGGATCCCTCAGGCAATTGAAGCAACATCAAAAATACACTACTGTGACCTGATCAAACTACAAAGCTTCTGCACACCCAGGAACACAGTAAGTAAAGCAAGCAGACAAAACGGGAGGAGATATTTTCAGGTTATGTTTCTGACAAAGGTTTAATAAGTAGAATCCACTGAGAACTCAAACATATTAGCAAGAAAAGAACAAGTGAACTCATCTCAGATTGGGCAAGGGATTTGAAGAGAAACTTCTCTGAAGAAGACAGTTGCACAGCCTACAGACACATGAAAAAATACTCATCATCCTTAATCATCAGAGAAATGCAAATTAAAACAACTTTGAGATAACATCTAACTCCAGTATTAGCCCACATCACAAAATCCCAAAACCAGAGAAGTTGGCGTGAATGTGGAGAAAAGGGAGCACTTCTACAGTGCTGGTGGGAATGCAAACTAATACGTTCCTTTTGGAAAGAAGTTTGTAGAACACTTAGATTACTAAAAATAGACCTGCCATTCAATCCTACAATTCCTCTACTGGTAAATATCCAGAAGACCAAAAATCACACTATAACAAAGATATTTGTACCAGAATGTTTATTGTAGCCCAATTCATAATTGCTAAGTCATGGAGGAAGCCCAAGTGCCCATTGACCCATGAATGGATCAATAAATTGTGGTATATGTACACAATGGAATATTATGCAGCCTTAAAGAAAGATGGAGACTTTACCTCTTACATGTTTACATGGATGGAGGTGGAACATATTCTTCTTAGCAAAGTATCTCAAGAATAGAAGAAAATGTATCCAATGTGCTCAGCCCTACTATGAAATTGATTTATAGCTTTCATATGAAAGCTATAACCCAATTATAGCTCAAGAATGGGGGAATGGGGAAAGGGAGGGCAGCAGAGGGGAGGTGGGAGTATGGGTGGAGGGACGGTAATTGGTGGGATCATACCTATGGTGCATCTTACAAGGGAATATGTGAAACTTATTAAATGTAGAATATAAATGTCTTAACACAGTAACTAAGAAAATGCCATGAAGGCTATGTTAACCAGTTTGATGAAAATATTTCAAGTTTTATATAAAACCAGCACATTGTAAAGAAAAAAAGAATAATTGACAATATAGTGTCTGGAAAAATCAGGATAAAAAATTATAAAATTCTAAGAAAGGAAATAGCAGAGGATATTAACAAATGGAAGAACATACTATGCTCATGGCTGGGAAGAATAAACATTGAAGTATAGACATTTCTGAAATCAATCTATCAATTAAATGCCATCCCTATTAAGATACCAACATCGTGCTTTCAAGATTTGCAAAAAATGATTCTGCATTTTGTATGGAACCAGAAAAAAACCCGTATAGCTAAGACAGTTCTCAGTAATAAGAACAAAGCTGGGAGCATCAGCATACCAGATTATAGGCTGTACTACAAAGCCACAGTGGTCAAGATAGCATGGTACTGGCACAAAAATAGACATGTACATTTGGAATAGAATAGAAAACCAGGAAATGAAACTAACCTCTTACAACCACCTAATCTTTGAAAAAACAAACAAGAACATACCTTGAGGGAAAGACTCCCTATTCGATAAATGGTGCTGGGAGAACTGGATATCCACATGTAAAAGACTGAAACTGGACCCTCACCTTTATCCTCTCACAAAAATTGATTCAAAATGGATAAAGGACTTAAATTTAAGGCATGAAACAATGAAAATCCTCAAGGAACGTATAGAAAAAACACTGGAAGATATTGGCCTGGGGAAAGACTTCATGAAGAAGACTGCCATGGCAATTACAACAACAACAAAAATAAACAAATGGAATTTAATTAAACTGAAAAGCTTCTGTACAGCTAAGGAGATAACAACCAAAGCAAACAGACAACCTACACAATGGGAAAGGATATTTGCATATTTTGAATGAGACAAGAGCTTGATAACTAGGATCTATAGAGAACTGAAATTAATCCACGTGAAAAAATCCAACAATCCCATATATCACTGGACAAGAGACATGAATAGAACCTTCTCTAAAGAAGACAGGCAAATGGCTAAGAAACATATGAAAAAATGCTCATCATCCCTAATTATTAGAGAAATGGAAATCAAAACCACCCTGAGATACTATCTAATGACAGCAGGAATGGCCCACACAAACTCTCAAAACTGCAGAAGCTGGCATGGATGTGGAGAGAAGGGAACACTTTTACACTGCTGGTGGGACTGCAAACTAAGACAATCTTTTTGGAAAAAAGTATGGAGGCCCCTCAAAGAACTCAGTCTAGACCTCCCATTTGATCCTGCAATCCCATTACTGAGCATCTA
>NW_003852439.1:421973-445369 GCF_000181295.1 Otolemur garnettii
CATGATGGCTATGTTAGCCACTTGGATGAGAGTTTTCCAAACTGCATATAGAAGTAACACACTGTATCCTATGAGACAATTGATGTACACAATTATGATCTAATAAAAAAATTAAAAAAAATACTAACAAATCAAACTCAATACATTTGATTATGCATAACACATGTTGAAAGGATCATTCACCATAATCAAATAAGATTTATTCCTCGGATCCAAGGATGATTTAATATATGCAAATAATAAACATTATACATCACATTAACAGAATGAAGGACAAAAACTATTATGATTATCTCAATAGATACAGAACTTTGATAAAGTTCAAAGCCCAATCATGATAAAAGATTTCAATAATTTAGGTTTAGATAATAAAGGTCATATATGGAAAGCCCATGGCTAAAATCATACTCAGTAGTTAAACACTAAAATTTTTCCTTCAAGATGCAGAAAGAGGCAAGGATGTCCCATATTTTACCCCTTCTATTCAACATAATACCGGAAACCCCAACCAGAACAATTAGCCAAAAGAAAGAAAGAAAAGGCATCTAAATGGGAAAGGATAAAGTTAAACTGTCCTTGTTTGCAGATAATATGACATTATATAATGTACAGACAACCCTAACATATCCATGAAAAAACTATTAGAACTAATAAACAAATTTAATTAAGTTGTGTGATACAAAATCCACATATAAAAATTAGCAGTCTTCACACATTAACAATGAACTATGTGAAAAGAAATCAAGAAGACAATTATATTTACAATAGCTACAAACATATTTATGAATAAATTTAACCAAGGAAGTGAAAGATCTGTACATAGCAAACTATAGCACATTGATGAAAGAAATTAAATATGGCAGAAATAAAAGGAAAGGATATCCCATGGCTTAAAAGAATCATTATTAAAAGATCCATACACCCAAAGCAATCTACAGATTCAATACAACCCCTGTCAAAATCCCAGTGATACTTTTAATAGAAATAGAATAAAAATCCTAATAGAATAAAAATCCTAATAGCTAAAGTGATTTTGAGGAAAATTAGTAAGACAGGAGACATCATATCTCTTGACTTCAAAATATATTACAAATCTGTAGTAATCAAAATAAAATGGTACTGGCATATAAACAGACACATAGAACAATGGAAGAGAACAGATAGCCCAGGAATAAACCTGTGCATTTACTATCAATTGATTTTTGATAAAGGTGCCAAGAACATGCAAAAGAAAAAAGTCTCTTCAATAAATGGTGTTGGGAAATCCGGATATCCACATGCAGGAAATGAAATTAGACACTAATCTCAAACCATATACAACATGATGGTATGATTAAACACTGAAAAATAGGACCTGAAAATGTAAAGCTACCAGAAGTAAACATGGGGAAAGACCATGTAACTTTGGTCAGGGCAATAATTTTTGGCATAGCCATTAAAGGCAAAAACAGACAATTGGGATCATATCCAAAGTGGGATTACAAAAAGCTTCTGTATAGCAAAGGAAATAGTCAAGTGAAGAGCTAACCTATGGAATGGAAGAAAATATTTGTAAACCATATATGTGATAAAGGGTTAATATTTAAAATACATAAGGAACACCTACAGCTCAATTGCAATAAAACAAATAACCCAATTAAAATATGGGCAAAGAAACTGAACAGATGCTTCTCCAAAGAAGACATAAAAGTGGTCAAAAGGCATTTTAACATATTTTCAATCCAAAAAGTCAGGGAAATTCAAATAAAAAAAACATATTGATATTACCTCACACTTATTAGGATGACTACTATTAAAAAACCGAAAGATAACTATTATTGGCCAGGTTTGTAGAAACTGGACCCCCTGTAACACTGTTGGTAGAAATTCAAGAAGGTGATGCTACTGTGGAAAAAAAAATGTGGAAGTTTTTTCTCATATTAAAATTAGAACTTCCATATGGCCAAACAATCACATTTCTGTTTATTCAAGACTCTGACAAAATGTAACTCCTTTTCATAGTGAAAAATCACTAAATATCTAATAGTAATGAATATTCCTTAACAATAAAATGTGTACATCTCATTTTAGGCCACTGCATCAATTACAGTTTGACATCAATTAGAGGGATCAGCTAATGGAATTAGATAAGTGAAGACAAAGGTAAAACTACTGGTTTACAGATTTATATAAAAAAAATTTAGCCTAGGAGAACCAGTGTTCAAACTAACAAAAACAAAAAAAGAAAAAATTCAAGAAGATAGAAGACATAAAATTAACTTAAAAAAATCAATAACTTTTATACAAATGTATGTATTTCATATAAGTAATAACCTGTTAGAGGATATAAAGGCAAGGAAATGTGCCATTTATACTAGCAAAAAAAATATTGTGAATAGATTTAATGAGAAATATGCAAAATTTATAAGAGAAAACATTAAAGCTCTCATATAAGATTCAGAAATAGTTTTGAACACATAGAAAAACTTTTCTTGTTTTTTGTTTTCTCCATTTAAAAAAATTTTTGAAATAATATGAAGATATAAATGTCTAGGTTACATTGTTTTCAATTCTAAGGTAAAGTTCAAGTTGTAGTTGAGTCCTTCACCCAGAGGACGTGCTGAACACCTTCACGTTGTGCAAATTAGGTGAGATCCCACCAATTGCCTTCCCTCTTCCTCTCTCCCCCCACCCCTCTTCCACCTCTCCCTTTCCCCTTGCTAGACTGTATTTGTGCTTTTTTCTTCTTGTGGGCATGTAGTTGTTTACATATTGGTTTCATATTAGTATTGCATCCATTCGATATGTTTTTCCCCAGTCTTAAGATTTTATTTTTTAGTGCAATTATAATCTTTTTCTTTAATTTTTTTCTTTTTTTATTAAATGATAGCTGTGTACATTAATGTAATCATGGGGTACAGTGTGGTGTTTTCATATACAATTTGAAATATTTTCATCAAACTGGTTAACATAGCCTTTATGTCATTTTCTTAGTTATTATGTTAAGATGTTATATTCTACTTTTAGAAAGATTTACTTGTACCCTTGTAAGATAAACCACAGAGGTGATCCCTCCAATCACCCTACCCCGTCTCCCATAACCCACCCCCCTCCCCATATTCTTAGGCTATAATTAGGTTATAGTTTTCATATGAAAGCTATAAATTAGTTTCATAATAGGGCTGTGTACATTGGATACTTTTTCTTCCATTCTTGTGATATTTTGCTAAAAAAAATTTTCCAGCTCCATCCATGTAAACATGAAGAAGGTAGGGAAAATGTGTTTCAACTCCATTCAGGTAAACACAAAAAGATGTAAAGTCTCCATCTTTTCTTATGGCTGAATAGTACTCCATGGTATACATATACTAGAGTTTGTTAACTCATTCACTGGTTGATGAGCACTTGGGTTGCTTTCACATCTAGGCAATTGTGAATTGAGCTCCAATAAACATTCTGATGCCAATGTCCTTATCAGAAAATAGTTTTTGTTCTTCTGTAGTAATAGTATTGCATGATCAAATGGAAGGCTGATTTTTAGTTCCTTGAGAATTCTCCATACTTCTTTCCATAGGGATTGTATTGGTTTGTAATCCCACTAGCAGTGAAAAAATATCCTCTTCTCTCCACATCCATGCCAGCGTCTGCAGCATTGGGACTTCATGATGAGGGGTAATCTCACTGGAGTTAGGTAATATCTCAGAATTATTTTGATTTGCATTTTTATGATTAGGGATGATGATCATTTTTCATGTGTTTATTGGCCATTTGTCATCTTCTGAGTAGTTTTTGCTCACTTATAAATGGAGTTGTTTGCTCTTTTCTTATTAATTTGAGTTCTCACAGATTCAAGTTATCAGCCCTTTGTCAGATTTGTAGCATGCAAATATTTTCTCCCATTCTGAAGGCTGTTTGGTTTGGCTGTGGTACCCTTAGCTATGCAGATATTTTCAGCTAGATTGTGTCCCAATTATTTATTTTTCATGTTGCTTCAATTGTCAAGGAGGTCTTCTTCATAAAATCTTTCCCCAGAACAATTTTGTCAAGAATTTTTGCCACACTTTTCTAGAATTTTTACTGATTTTTGTCTTAAATTTAAATCTTTTATTCAGTGAGGGTCAATTTTTGTCAACGGGGAGAGGAAATTGTCTTTGATCCAATTTCAGTCTTCTACATGTGGCTAACGAGTTCCCTTGGTATCATGTATTAAATAGGGATTCTTTTCTCCAGTGCTTGCTTTTGTTTGGTTTATCAAAGATCAGATGGCAATATGTGACTAGGTTAATCTCTAGGTTCTCTATTCTATTCTATAGATTGATATCTCTATTTTTGCCCCAGTACCATGCTGTTTTGATCATTGTAGGTTTATCGTATGATGTGAAATCTGATAATGTGATGCCTAGATTTGTTTTTATTTCAAAACTGTATTGAGTATTCAGGGATTTTTTTTTTCTGGTTCGATGTGAAACAAAGTACTACTTTTTAAAGTTCTTCAAAGTATGACATTGGTGCTTTGATGGGGATTGCATTAAATCTGCAGATTACTTTGGGTAGTATGGACATTTTAACAATGTTGATTCTTCCCAGACACAAGCATGGTATGTTCTTTCATTTGTTAACATCTTCTGCTATTTTTCCCCCCTCAGGGTTTCAGAGTTGTCCTTATAAAGATCCTTCACATCTTTTATTAGGCATATTACCAAGTATTTCAACTTCTTTGGAGCTACTGTAAAAGGCATTTTGTCTTTGATTTTATTGTTACCTGACTGTTATTGGCATATCTGAAGGCTCCTGATTTGTGGACATTGATTTTGTATGCCAAGACATTACTATATTTCTTGATCACTTCTAAGAACTTTGTAGTTGAGACCCTGGGGCTTTCCAGGTATAACATCCTGTCATCTGCAAAGAGTGAGAATTTGATTTCCTCTATTGCTATTTGAATACCCTTTATCTTCTCTTTCCTGATTGCAATGGCTAGGACTTCCAGCACTAATGTTGAATAACAGTTCAACAGTGAGCAAACTTGTCTAGCTCCAGTTCTGAGTAAGTGATTTAACTCCATTCAATATGATATTGGCTATGGGTTTATTGTGAATGACCTCTATCAGTTTAGGAAATATCCCACCTAAGCCTATTTTCCTAAGTTTTCTTGTCAAAAAAGGATTTTGTAATTTGTCAAAAGCCTATTCTGCATCAATTGAGAGAATGATAATTTTTTTTTTTTTTTTTTTTTGTAGAGACAGAGTTTCACTTTATCACCCTCAGCAGAGTGCCATGGCATCACTCAGCTCACAGCAACCTCCATCTCCTGGGTTTAGGTGATACCTTTGCATCAGCCTGCCAAGTAGCTGGGAGACTACAGGCACACACCATAACACCCCGTTACTTTTTTGTTGCCGTTTGGCTGGGTCGGGTTTGAACCTGCCACCCTCAGTATATTGGGCCAGCACCCTGCCCACTGAGCCACGGGTACTGCCCAAGAATGATAATTTTTTTAATGTGTCACTGTAGTCTCTTTGCTAGGATATTATTGAATTTTTTTGTATCAATATTCATTAGTGATATTAGCTTATAGTTTTCCTTTTAAGGTGGATCCTTTCCTGATTTTGGAATTAGAGTGATTTTGCCATGTACAATGTGTTGGGGGAGGATTCCTTCCTTCTCTATGCTTTGCAATAGGTTTTGCAATATAGGTACTAGTTCCTCTTTGAAGATTTGGTAGAATTCTGTTGTAAAAACATCTGTTCCAGGACTTTTAGTTTTTGAAATACTTTGTATATTTGGTGTAATTTCAGTGCTTGATATAGGTTTATTCAAAATTTCTAATTCATTCTGGTTGAGTTTAGAAAGTTAGGGTGATTCTAGTTACTGGTCCATTTCCTCTGCATTTTCAAATTTCTGAGCATAGAGTTTTTTGTAGTAATCATTGAGGATCTTTTGTATTTCTGTGATACCTATTATTTTCCCTCTTTATACTTCTGATTGAAGTTATTAGAGCTCTTACTTTTCTGTTTCTGGTTCGTCTGGCTAAGGGTTTATCAATTTTATTACTGTTCTCAAGGAACTAACTTTTTGTTTTTCTCATCTTCTGAATGATTCTTGTGTTCTTGAATTTATTCAATTCTTCTCTAATTTTGGTTATTTCTTTTCTTTGGTGTTGGATTGTTCTTCCCTTTGCAGTTGCTCAAGATGGCCCATTGTTGACTTGGTCTCTTTCTGTTTTCTTGATGAAGGCATCTAATGCTATAAATTTCCCTCTTTGTACTATCTTTGCAGTATCCCACAGGTTTTGAAAGCTTGTGGCTTCAGTATTTTGTTCAAGAAATCTAGTGATTTCCTTCTTAATCTTCTCTTAGCCCAACTGTCATTCAGCCTAAGGTTATTTAGTTTCCATGACTTTATTTGAGTATGAAGATTTCTGTTGCTGTTAAGTTCAACTTTTATTCTCTGATGTTCCAAGAAGATACAAAGAATAATTTCTATTCTTTTAATTTGTTGAAAATAGACTCATGTCCTAAGATGTGGTCAATTTTGAAGAATAATCTGTGGGCTGATGAGAAGAATGTGTATTCAGTTTTGTTAGGATAAAGTGTGCTGTATATGTCCGTTATGTCCATTTGTTCTATGGTGATGTTTAAGTCCATTACTTCTTTGTTTAGTTTCTTCTTGGATGATCTGTCCAGTACCATCAAAGGGGTATTAAAATCTCTGTAACAACAGTTAAAAAAATAGCCCTAAAAATAAGAAAAAATTCTTAGGCCAGGCATGGGTGCTCACACCTGTAATCCTAGCACTGTGGGAGGCTGAGGCAGGTGGATTGCTTGATCTCAGGAGTTCAAGACAAGCCTGAGTGAGAGAGAGAGACCCCATATTTACTAAAAAAAAAAACAAAGAAAAGAAAAAAAAAAGGTAGCTGGTCATTGTGATGGGCACCTGCAGTCCAGCTACTCAGGAGCCTGAGGCAAGAGGATCACTTGAGCCCAGGAGTTTGACTTTGCTGTGAGGTATAAACTATGGAACTCTAGCCTAAGGCAACACATCTCAAATAAAGGAAGAGGAGGAAGAAGAGAAGGGGGGAGGAGGAGAGGAGGAGAAAGAAGAAAAAAATGATTCTCAAGTTGAGTCATAATAACAGGGAGGAGGGAGGAGGAGGAGGAGGAAAATACAAATTCTGATGTTGACTCATAATAAGAGTAATGCCAACTTAAACTAAGAAGTCATTACTAATTTTTAAACTGGCAAAATTTCAAAAACTTTAGAACATATTCCCAATCAAAATTCTAATAAGCAACTGTGTAGAAATTCTAAGTCCTAGAAAAGGCAAAAGCAGTTTTAGGTTACAAAGATGGAGGTTTAATACTAACTGATTTCTAACATGGCATGACTTAAGTTTGGTGTTAACTATACAAAGTTAAAGTAATTCACCTTATGTAGTATTTACTGACAGAAAGATGTACAGATTAAAGAAACAGAATAAAGGTCCAGAAATAGACCCACACAAATATGGTCAATTGTTTTTCATGAGAAAAGAAAGTCTTCAAAAAATAATACTGGAACAATCAGTTATCCTTACAAGTGAGAAAAAAAAGAACAACAAACTTAAGTCATGCCAAGCACAATAAATTAACTCAAAATGGGTCACAGACCTAAATAAAAAAGCTAAAATTATAAAATTATTAAAATAAAACAGAAGGAATGACATGAAGAAACATGAGATAAAATCTTTGTAATCTTCAGGTAGACAGAGATTTCTTACTCAGGACATCTAAAGTATGTGCCATAAACAAAAAATTGATAAATTGGACTTCATTAAAATAAAAATCTTTTACTCCCCAAAAGGCACTTGCTAAGAATACAGAAGAGGAATCCAGAGAAAGAAAGAAAATATTCACAATATGTATATCTGATAGGGAACTTGTATCTAGAATACATGAAGAATTCATACAAAACGACAGGGTTGGAAAATAGATCAGTCATTGTCAGGGACTAGGGGTGGGAGGATTTCCACAAAGGAATACAAGGGAGTAAAAGCCACAAGAAGTATATTCAGCATGATGCCATTCATAAGAGGACACAGAGAAAATCATATCAATGACTGTGTGATTGATAGGGAAAGGGCAAGAGGGAATTTTCTGGTGTTATAGAAATATTCTCTGTTTTAATATACCCTTTAAAACTGATCAAACTATCACTCAAAATCTAACCATTTTATTTTATGTAAATTGTACTTCAACAGAAAAAACACTTTAAAAATTATACTTCCTATAAACTGGATACAGACTATCACAATCAACCTTTTGCTTTATGAATGTGAGGCCAGACCTTAAACTACTCTGTGGTGAAGATGGTATCTTGCTCTCCTTTGTGTCTCAAACATGGAGCTTAATGCATCCTGCAGTGCTTTATAAAAAGGATGCTGTCTTGAATTTACCACAATTAATACAAGAATAATCTCATCAAAAAGGCAGGGCAAGTTGACATGGTGATGGGCAAAATCAACTTATAATTCACACAGCCTTCTAATTTTTCAATTATGCCATTCTTAAAGGATTTTTCACTGGAAGGGTGTTGCTTCACATCAGGAAAGAGGCTTACCCCTGTAGTTGATAAAAGACAATACATGTCTGCTACCTTATTAAGAAAGTAGTTTATGCAGCACTCCAAGGTCTTAGAGATAAAACAAACATGGAAACAAAGGTTATAAAGCAAAACCACAGTAAAACAAAGATTGGTACAGAAAGATGATCACCACAACACTGGAAGCAGTAAGACGCAAAGGAAACAGAATGATTTACATAAATTATGGTAATTCCCTCAATAAAATTCTATTCTCATGTTACAAAGAAGAGGATAGATACAAATGTACTGTCCTGGGAGTATATTGTTAACATGGAAAAGTAAATTCCAAAATGTACACATTAATGATATAAACACATTTTGGGGAAAAATATATTAGTATATGTATAGAGAAGAAAAAAATGGCAGATCAGATTTGATTCCAAAGGAGCCTGGCCAAGCTTGCATCCTCAACATTCTGGCCCTAAATACTAAATGCTCCCCCACCCCACCCTCAATAACTTGGATGTAAACCTTGATGGGGGAAGGGAGGGTTGAAGGGGCATGAACTTAAAGTGCTTGGGTATTTTTAAGCAAGCTGCTGGAACTCTGTGTTCTCAAAGGAACAGTTAAATACAGTTACTGAAAATTAAGCAATTACATTGCTTATAGTCCAGAATTATTAAAATGGGACATATACTATTTAACTTCAGCTCCTTTTCTAAAAAGCACTAAACTGCTAAGATACAGGTTTCTTTAAAGTTTTCTGCCCATATTGCACAAGAGATGTAACCAAGACAGCCTTAAAACTCCCCTCAGGAAGACTCAACTTTAGATAGACTTCTTCATGACTCTAGGTTCCATCTCCCTTAGGACATTTTCTTTAGAAAATTCAACTGAAAAAAAATTTTTTTCTCTCTTTGAAATATATGTCACTCTTTTTAAAAGCCTCTTCCCAGGTTTACAAACCACAAACATCTTTCTCAAAGACCAGGAACCTTCTCTCTGAAATGGAGGCATCCAAGATACCCCCAAGTCTTTGAGTCTTTGTGGGAGGGTAGAAGCCTAACTTCTGTGAGACCCAACTAGCAAACACAGATGGCCTAAACACAGAAAAAATGCTGTAAACTCAGGAAATAAATCTCTGTGCTCCCTTAATCACCCTGCCCCAAGGTCTTCCACTGTGTTTCCAGGACCTCATCTCAGTCTTAAAAACCCTCCTTCACTTTGTTTCAGTCGAGTCTACTTCTCACTGAATTCTGGTCTCTTTCCCCATGGCTATAGGTTTGCAAAAGTATTACTTGGTTGTGTAACTTTTCTGGCTCAATTTTCACCTTAGCAGAGGAAAATTAAGGCAAATTCAACTATCTGCAGCACTTTAACTTCCACATACCCTTCCACCATTAACTACATGTTGCTATGTTCAAACAATCTAACGATCATAACCACCCTCTGAGTTGTATACAAATAGTATCCTTCCATGAAGAAACTGATGCTTAAAGAAATCAAGCAATTTCTGATAGGTCACAGCAAATAAATACTGGAATAGTCGGGACTAGAACCAAAACATTTTTCTCCAAAGCCATTGCTTTCCATCACTTTGCCCAGCCAAAATAAAATTCCTAAGAGTGTTTCTATTTGATTTATTCTGGTTGTTTGTGTTTTGGAGTATGAGGAAGTCTCCGGTGCTCTGTCTGTGGGCTTGTTGGGGAAGGCCAGAGAGGGCTAGGACACTCACCACTCAGGCCTTGCAACTGTCACCACCTCAACCGCTCAGGGACACAAGTCCAGCCAGATGCTGTGCTACCTCTCAACGCACTCCCCAACCGCCCTCCTCTAAGCGGCCGCTGGGGCAAGTTTGTGGCCTCAGTCTCGCGAGGCCCAGTAGGAGGCTTGAACTCTGAAGTCCGTGGTGCACGTGGAAGAAGCAGGGGGGCCGTCTCATTCCCCCCAACCCAGCACGCGCCCCGGAGCCCTACTTCCCTGCCCCCACATCCCCAGAGCTCCTACCTCCCTGGGCTAGGCAGCAGTCGCACTCTCTTACCTCCTTCCCCTTCAACGCATGAGACCTTTTGCTGAAGATCTCATCTGAGAGGACCCATCCACCTCATCCCACAGGCCCTGACTTGTGCTTGACTGCGCTGAAAGAGCCCGATCCAGGTGCCCTCCAATGTGCCTTTTTCACGGGCACCTCTCTCCCATGTATGTCATGGTCACCCTCAGTGGGCCCAGATTTTGATCACAGGAAGTTGAAGAAGAGTCACTTGCCTCCATGCCACAGGGTCTACTGGAGTTTAGCAGAGAACTTTCAGAGACACATGGTCATTCAAGGACTTCCATCTTGGGGCAAACCTAGCACAACTTGCGCTGTCCTAGCGTCTCTTTTCACATCCTGCACCACCCCTCTGCCCAGCCCTCCACCTACCACCAAACAGCGTGTGCTTCTTCTGCCCTGGACGGTTCCGGGCGTGGAACACCCCCAAACAACTTCATCTGAGCTCACTGCCCTCACCCGCCACTCAGTTAACTCCACTTCCATACATTTCTCATGTGTCCCAATCCTATAATGATTGCTCCCCTCTTGGTCAAGGCCACCCCAATATCCATGTCGAGTGTAGTCGAATGGTTGGAATAACGGGTCCTGATTCTAGCAAGAGGGCAAATTCACTGTCCCTTGCTGTGCCAAGTATGACTTTATTGCCTCTCAGCACCAGTGCTGGTCTTGAACTGACATGAGGTTAAGCTTTGCTAGGAGAGGGCACTAGAGGAACACTGCAGGGCCAGGGGCTTCTTTTTCTTTTTGATTTTTCAGGCTACTATGAATACTTTGCTGTTGCCAGTAGTATTAGAGGAAAATATTAGGTGCCCCAGTCCGCTTCTCAGTGCCAACCTGCCAACAACTCCACATAAGTGATTCCTGCTTACCAGATCCAACAGCTTCTCCCTGTTGGCCAGCCTACACAGGCTCAATCCTTAAAGGATGCTTCTCACTTGCTCAGCAGCTGTGCCACAGCTCTGGCCCAGGGCTGATGAACTTCCCCATGGTAAAGGAGGTTATATGAACTTTTCCAAGAGCAGCCTTCTTGCAAGTTTGTTTCTTCCTTGGATATTTTCCCTAAGACGTAAATTGGGTTATTCTTTAGAGTTCTATTTACCTTTTTGTGAATAACCCCTTGTGTTGGTATAAAATTATTTAAAATTTAAATTATTAAAAATTTTCCTGTTCAAATTGCTTTTGTGTTTTCCTGTCTCCTGATGGGGATACTGACTGATACAGCTACTAAGTGCTGAGTGACTTTAGCCAAATGTCTTAACCCCTCTGAGCCCACCTTGGACAATGAAAATAACAGCAGCACCTATCTACCTTATAGAGTTATAGTGGAATTAAATAATGCACAGCACAAAGAGTGGTTAGTAGCAGACTAAACATATTTTTTCATTTCTTTTTGGGAAATGAAGAGGAGGAGAGGGATAGGGACTTTTTTTACTTTCTGTTCTTGGACTTTAAAAGATTCACTTAGGTAGAATATTGGTTTCAGTTTGGGAAATAATAATCCAATTTACCCTTTAAATCTTGTTACTGATTTTAGACATTTTGGTATAAAATTGGTGTCTGTGTGTATGAATGTGTATTCATGGGAAAGCTGATTTGCTAGGTTTATACTCTCCTTATCTACAGTTCAGCTTCTAAAATATGAAGGTCTTGTTCCTTGGGTTATCCCATCTGACAGTTCCCTTGGGTTATCATTTCTGGTCGTTTCTGTTCAAACATTTAGAATCCTCAAAAATAAGTCTTTGTCTCTACCTTGCTGTTTTTTTTAGCTCTTTAGAAGAGAAAATACAAATTTCACCAAATGTCTTTAGATTTTAATATGCTGGATATACAAACCAATCTGAATATGCAAAGAAGGGAACGAACTTTGTCCTTTGGGGAAATCTTTATTACACAAGTATATTTACAGCAAGACACACACACACAGCAACATCCCTCTATGCATCCACCTTTATAGTCTATGAAAAACATGAGTCATTGGTTGCAGATGAATTTCATGACGTCTATCTTTCATAATCTCTTGCTGTTTTATCTTGGTTAGCAAAGCTCAGGAAGACTTGTTCCAGTGTTATCTGACTGAAAGAATAGTCTTCTATACCAAATTGATTTTTAGCTTTCTCCAAAATGCCAAACACCTTTAATAACAATAACAAAAATGCAGTTATTGCAATCTCTCTATCAGCCTCCAACCCAGATAAGCCTCTCATCCACCTCCCCCAATTTCTGTCACATTTATGTTAGAGGTCAATAGGCACAGAAGGGAGGAGATGGGAAAGTAAAAGAAACATAATTGAGAAACCCGGAGGAGAGGCAGTTTCCATTCTCTTAATGGACATGAACTGATAATGGAGTTTAGGGGAAGAAATGAAAGGAATTGAACTCTTGGAGTGTCTGAAAAGTAACCTAAAGGTGCTGCTCCTGTCACAATGCCAGGCCAGAATCCCAAATACTCCTCCCATTGTTAATGCTTGCTTAACATGCAATATTAGAAGGGCATGGCTTCTATCACCTTTCCCCAGCCATTGTCCTTTCTGGGGATGTAGTAGTTAAGAATCCTTTGATTCTTGTGCTTTAAGACACTACCTAAGAAAGAAAATATGGACAGGTAAACAATTTTCAGACTTCATTTGAAATTTCCATAATATTGTTACATTTACTTAATTATATACAGTGAAAGAGTATTTGGAGATAATACAAAAGAAGATGTGACCCCATAACTCATTCTCCTTGGTATACATGATGTGGTTAGTGCTTTCATCAGATTTAATTCTCATGAAATAATCTTATTATGTGGCATTCATAGCAATTATTGAGGGCAGGCTTTTAGGCCCAATAAAATGTCAGCTCATGGGCTCAATGTAAAAAGCCTGAGCTATCTAAAATTTCGCTGGTTGCTATAAGACTTTATTTCTAAACATAGTGCAAGAATATGAACTGGGCATATTTTCCTCCTGGCTCTGTGTTTGCTTATATAGTGTGTTTCACGGAGAGAACAGGAGATCTCCCCACTATTCTCATGGTTATGTATGTGAAGGAGGAAATCATGTATAAATCACCAAGTTTTACTTTCTTTTACAGGTAAGAATCTACTGGTGGAGTGAGAGGAAAGAGGATGGTATTCATTCCTAATTTAGAATGAATGCATGTATTCCTACTTTTTATTGCGTATTTGTATATTATTGCAAATTAAATTAACTGAGATTAAAAATGTTTGGAAAAATACATGTTTGTAATAGTTTGTTATTTTTCTTAAAAGTGAAAGCATGTATTATCTTCATAATCACATAAATATCTTTTATTCCAAGGTGTTTTAAACATACAGCTCAATGACTTCTTTAAAGCAAACACATAAAACCACCTCTATCCAGGTCAAGTAATAATTGCTGTGCTTTCCTAAGTGTCACTTCCCAATCTATGAACCCTATAAAAAGTAGACAATGCCTTCATTGTGATTGTGATAATTTCCTTTTTATTACGTTTTTGTCTACATATGTACCTCTAAAATTGTGATTTGCATTTTCCTATTTTTGACTAGGAAACACCAGAGCCATCCAGTGTGTATTCTTTTCTTTCTGCTTATTTTATTCCATATTATTTGTATACACTTCACTTCCTTCATGTTGCATATAGTTATAATTCATTGTTTTCCTTTTTTTACAGTAATCTAATGTGTGAATATTCCATAATCTATTGTCCATTTGTCTACCATATGGCTTGTTTCTAATGTTCAACTGTTGTGAATATCACTGATTTAAATATTATTTTACTTATCTTCTGCCACAAGTGTATTCAACGAATTAGGAATTATCCTGGTGTATTAAGAATATATCTAGAAATAGAATTTGGAGGCCTTTGCTTTTTAAAGAAATTAGTTATCCCAATTTTAGATTTCCTTTGGAGACACAGAGGACTGGAAATAATGTCACTCCTAACCTTACAATAAGAAACGGCTGGACAAGTTTGCAATTTTATTTCTATTGAATCCATCAGTTCTCTTATCAGACAAACACTAGACAAACAACTAACCCTATATCTGGGAAGAGACAGACATCTGAGGGAAGAGATAGGCATTTGCAGGAAGATATGGGACAAGAGCACTTGCTTATATGAGGCAGACTCCATGTAAGCTAATTAGAAAATTTCTAATTTTTTTTAGCACTAAAGGCTGAGTATTGGGCCACTATAAGTGTATCAAGACCATCCCTTTATATTTAGCCTCTTTAGCTCAGTTTGCTTTAGCAGTATTTCTTATATATACAGCATGGAGGTGGAATTTGCTTGTTAGCCACCTGAAAAATCATTTAGTTAGAGAGTTAAACCTTCTTATATTTATTGATAGTACCAATATACTCTATAGAAGTTCCCCTACACTGTTTTATAATCAAATATATGTGAAAAACACATATATACATGCAAAAGTATAAACACATATATCTCCACTTTGTAGTTAGTTCTATTGTTATATTTGTGATATAGAAAAGTTTTATACATTTCAAAAACATATGTCAATTATAATATATAATTTTATTTAGCCTATACATCAATTATTTGATATTTAATTTAGCTCTAGTTCTAGAGGTACATATATTCATGCTTATCAATACTACTTATGTGAAACTTTGGCAATCCTTTCTTAGTTGATTTGATTTTTTTCCCCTGAGTTCTTATGTTTTCATGACTTTTTGTAACTTTTAACTTTGAAGGTTATTTTGACTGGCGGTAAAAATCTTGCTTGCATTTTTCTTTCATTGAGTATCTTAAGTATATTACATGCCCTCCTAGGACAAAATTTTCTTGTTACAAAGTCTACACTCAATCTTATTTTCTTTCCATTATTAGTAATTTGTCTTTTTGTTTACATATTTAACTGTCCTTGCCCCACTTTATTATTACAGTGAAATCATTACATTTGAATATTCATTGGTGTTAATGATTAGGGTTCAATTTTTTTTCTGGCATACTCATTGCCATTGTAGTAAGTTAACTTATCTTCTTTTAATTCAGGAAATTATTTTCAATGATAGTTTTTAATATTTGTCCTCTTCAATGGGTTTATTTTTCTTCTTTGTGAACTGTTTTCATAGTTGTTTTGGATTGTCATTGCCTTTCTTCTCCCAAACCTTCTCTCAAGTATTACCTGTATTTCTATTTTATGTTTTTCTATCATTCTTTCCATTTTCTCAATAGGTAAATTATTTCTGAAATACTTTAAAAAATTCTCTCCTATGCAGTCATCTCTTTCTGCATAGTCCTCTGTTGTCTAGTCATCTAATTTCTTAGCCCTTGCAATGAAGGTTTTTCTTTTAGCATCTATCCCATTTCTGATTTGTTAAGCTCATATTTAAACATAACAGTTTTCATCTGTTTTATGGCATTATATATCTGGTATGCTTTCATTGTCTGTTAGATTTTTCTGGTATCCTCTTTCACTTGTATTTTTTTATGGGGTCCAATTAAAATCTTTTCATTTGTTCATGTTTAAGTGAGATGAATTCTCTTACAGTTTTCGAAGAATTTCTCTCTATAAGAGGTAAGGTGGGTCAAAATAATTTCCTTAGCTTTGCAGTTGTAGGGTTCCTTCCTCCACATCTTCTGGGATGTATTAAATAACATGGCTCTCAGTGTACATCCTCCTTTAGTACTTTCTGACATCTATTTCCTGTGGTTCTCTCTCCACTGCCATCCTAAATTAGGGATGCTTTTTTCTAGAGAGCATGTTTGCTTCTACTTGGAGTTAGAGGATGCTACTGACCACCACTTTAGTCATTCTGAGGTTCTGATTTTATGTAGAGGTCTCAGAGTAAATTCTCCAAATCTGTAGAGAGCCCGGAGCTTCATCTCTGATCCCAAAACTGATAATGTAATTTGTTTCCAGGATTTTCATTTTCTTACTGCTCACTCTCATATGTCAGTTTACTGTTTCTTTTATTTTTTCTTTCTTTCTTAATCTTTCCTTTTTGTGGTTATTAAAGAATTTTCTCACTTTTTTTCTGAACCAAATATTGCACTGAAAATATTTTTGCTTGTAGTTTTGTTTTACCAAGAGTGCTTTTTCAGAGATATAATCTCTTATATTACAGAAATGGAATTGTCTTGTGATTTTTACAAAAAGACTATATAGTTGCTTAAATTTTCTTGATGTTTTGTAGAACCATTTACCCTAAATATTCCCTGATCTCTGTGATAAACTCATCAGAGGTATATATTCTGACTTCCCTTTGATGGTGATATTTATTTCTTCTTTAGATATTTGCACCACATTGTTTATTGCAGCTCAACTCACAATTGCCAAGCCATGGAAGAAGCCCAAGAGTCCACTGATCCATGAATGAATAAACAAATTGTGGTATATGTATACCATGGAATATTATGCAGCCTTAAAAAAGATGGAGACTTTACTTCTTTTATGTTTACATGGATGGAGGTGGAACATATTCTTCTTAGCAAAGTATCTCAAGAATGGTAGAAAAAGTATCCAATGTATTTAGTACTATTATGAAATCAATTTATAATCACCCACATTTTCATATGAAAGGTAAAACACAACTATAGCCCAGGATGAAGGAGGGAAGAAGAGAGGAGTGGGAGGGTAGGGGAGAGGATAGATGGAGGGAGGATGAATGGTGGGATCACACCTATGGTGCATATTGCAAGGGTACATGTCAAATCTATTAAGTGTAGAATATAAATGTCTTAACACAATAATTAAGTGAAGTGAAAGCTATGTTAACCAGGTGATGCAAGCATTCCAAATTTTATATAAAATCATCACATTGTACCCCATAAATGCATTAATGTATACATGATTTATGTATCTATGACTTAATAAAAATTAGTATTTATGTATGGATTCTATGTCTTTTTTTTTTTTATTCCATGATATTTGAATAGTTTGGCTCAAGAGCAATGGAATTAGGGACTGGGCAACACCCATCTTTACAATAAAGAATGTGTCTGAACCCCATATTCCCACAAAAGCACTTGCATCCACATCTTTGAAGACAATTAGTGTTTAGTGTCTCTCCTTTGGGAGAGCAAGTTGCTAGGACTTCTAGTTGTAGCTTCTTTTTGTGTTAATTTAGTCATCACATTAGATAGACCTCTGACACAATAAGTACTCAAACATGTTTACCAAATGAATGAATAAAGCAAACATTTAACTTTTTAGTGGATATATCTATCTACATGCATGATAGGCACATCATAATTACTGTAACCAACATTGAATTGATTATCTTTTCCACATATCCAGTTCTCTGTATCTTCTTTTTTTTTTTTTTTTCAAACTGGTTAACTGTATCTTCTTGATCATCTATTTCTTACTTATTTTCTGAGCTCCATTCCTACTGGGTAAACAATTATACTACTTTCTATTGCCTAGAAAATAAAATTCCAACTCCCTAGCCTAAACACAGCAGGAAATTCTGTGATATTTTGCACAGCCTACCAAAGTGGAAACTAAGACATAAAAGCAGAATTATTGACAGCTTTGTCATATGCATGCTGCACATTTAAGAGAGAGAGTTTAAGGACAAAAAGAGTTTTTTTTCTTTTATATGGTTCCATGCAGGCAAATTTGTACTTATTGAATTTAGCATGGACAAGCAGAACTAGTCTTGCAGGGAGAGAGAGAAGTTCAGTGGTTCTTGTTTGCATTTCAAAACCCTAACCTGGATGAGACAGCAGAAGACCAGAGTTAAGAGTTTAGTATAGGGAAAAGAAACCTTAAGACTTTTCATGGATTATTTTATGGACCGATTTTTTTTTTTTTTTACTTCCCACTCTCCAATTTATATATTAAAGTTCTAACCTCCAGTATGACTGAAGTAATTAAGTTTAAATGAGATCATAAAAGTGTAACCCTGATCCACTGTGACTAGTTTCCTTATGCAAAAAAGAAGAGATACTAGGAATGTAGTAGACACACAATGGAAAATCCCTATGAGAAGGTTGCTGTCTGCAGGCTGTCTCCTAGCCAAAGCCACTGGTTGCATGGAATTTGCACATTTTCTCTAAATCAGCTTGAGTTTTCTCAGGTACACTGTCATATTTCTATCTCCCAAAGATATGCACATTAGGTTAATCAGCATGTCTATGTTGTCACAGGATGAGTGAGCATGGGGAGGGTATGTATGAGTGAACCCTATGCTGGAATGGTAACCTGTATAGGATGGGTTTCTGCCCTGTGCTTTGAGCTACTGGCATAGGTTCCAGCCAGACCTTTAAAATATCTGAATGAATACATAAGATTACTATGATATAATAATTAGTAAAGTATATGATAAGTTCACAAATCATGACTATGCAGTATAAAAGAGTTCAGTGAGGCAACCATATTTATGATTGCTTTTGAACTATGTGGTGGTAGAAGGTGATCCTTACAATGTTTATTTTACAGACATTTATTGCTAGATTTAATCCACCACTACTAAGACTGCTGACACTCACTGATCTACCCTAAGTTATGTAAATAATTACTTTGTTTTTATTAATCTTTCTTCAATGTACAATTAGCTTACATTTATTTCAATGTTTAATATTAGAAGTGTTTTGATCTTTAGAAGTTTGATGATGTTTCTGTGGCTAGAAATATGTCATAGGAACTTAGCTCTTGTTATACTAATTAGCTTAAGGTAAAACTGGTTTCATTATACATTGTTTAGCTTAAAACTGCAATTCCTAAGAACTTATCTATGATGTTAAGTAGGATTTACTGCATATTCAAACTTTATAACTTTGAATTTTGCAACAGGAGATAATAGGTCGTATAGGTAGCCCAAATCTATGACTGCCTGAAAAGCTGATGTAAGAGATTGGTGAGTATTGGTTTTTGTGAAAACTTCTTAGCATAGCTAGATAAAGGTTTATAGGAACATGCATCTCAAAAACAGATTCACATATATAACATGGATGGTGAAAACAACAAATATGATTTAACACATCATATTTAACAAAGTTAGCCCAATCTAATTTACCTGGGAAGACATGGACAATAAATGTCTTAAAATCTTCTATTATATTCTCAATTGTATCAGTGTTGAACTTGACCTTCAGACTATAAATGTTGCCAAACTTGTTCTTGAGATATTGAGGGCTGCCCAGGCACACAAACTTTCCCTGTACCATAATTGCCAGCCTGGTACAAAGGACGTCACATTCCTCCATACTAGAAAAACAAGATACCAGAATGCTATAAGGTTAAAAATATCTTTAAGGATATGCTGCAATTTAAACATCCAATATTTTGTGACTCTCTTTGAAAATTAGAAGATGCATTTGCCCATCATCAAGATCAGGAGAAATGGAAATATTTTCAAATTCATTAAAGTAGAGGACCAAATCCTCAAATAGGAAACTCCTGAACTTCCTACTTTTTTTCATTGATAATTTAACTCAGTGATGATTCTTGGTCATTACATTCAATAGGATTAATAGAGAGCATAGATACTCAGGAAAATATATTGTCCAATATTGCTGCCCCCAAATAATTACTTCCTATGGCCATTAAAACTCCTGCCAGCACTCAACCAATCTTCTCAAAAAGTCACACCTTTGAGAGGTTATGATGATGATTTTGCCACTTTCACGTGCCTGTATCACTGTGTTCCAGAGCAGGCGACGAGCTATCGGGTCCATACCAGTTGATGGCTCATCCAATAAGACAATGGGGGAGTTTCCTATTAGGGCAATAGCAGCACTCAGCTTACGTTTGGTTCCCGTACTTCATGGTCAAGAAAGGAGAGAGAACATGGAATAAGTATATATAGCTATACAATACAGTAATTTAATATGTGATGCATCTTTTTAATATATCTGCTATTTATAGGGAAACAATTTGCCAAGGTTTTCAAAATGCTGAGTCACAGTAAAGACAGTAAAACTTCTGATTATATATGACTCTACAAATACACAAGACCCCAATGCAGATGTATAAATCAATTCATTTTCATTTAAAATGTAGAATATCTAATTGAATGTATATAATTGATTTTAGCCACATTATTAGTGAAATTCACATTCCTCATTCTTGAGGTTTCTTAGAATTCACAGATATATAATATACAATAGTACATGGCATCCAGGCCAATATAATGAACCTTACTTTTCTCTTTATTTAGTACACAAAGAACCACAGAGACAAAGGGGAGAGTTCTCTTTTGTAATTAAATGGCTGCAATTTAGATAGAACCAGGACAGTGAGTTCCCATCTCTGCAAAGAGAAGATGGGATACTACCTAGGTCTGCATTATTGCCATGTAAAACTTGGCAAGGCATTAGATTATTTCATAGTCATTGCCTCTGTCTGTCAGGTTAAGCTGTAAGCATTCATTCTAAAAGCAGAAAAACAGAGAGGCTCCACAACATTAGCTTTGATAGTTATCATTCCAAAAGCAGAAAAAGAGAGAGGCTCTATAACATTAGCTTCAATAGTTATCTCACCTGTAAGTGTTGATAACCTTATCAGCATGGAATTCTAGATTCACCATTTTCAAGAAGTTGTTCACATAAAGGTTAATCTTGGTCTCAGAAATCCCCCTCAACCTGGCATACATGATCATTGTTTCCCGAGCAGTCATGTGATGCAGCAAGGCATCATACTGTGGACAATAGCCAATTTTGGATCTTACCTAAAATAAGAGAATGGTAACTGATATAAGTCAACTATCAGTTGATAGGGGAGACACAGAAGACCTAAAGTTCTCCAGCTTATGCTTCTTTCATCCCCTACAGAGTTCTTGCAAAGAACTTATCCTCCAGGGTTTAGAGAATCATTGTACCTGAAGACAATTATGTATTGGAATGCCATGTGTGCACAAGGTATGTGGGTTGAAAATAGATTAAAATAAAATGAAGTTATCTCCCTATTATAGGGCAATAGTCAACCTATAAAATAAATGAAAGATAATTTTAAAATTAAAGCAATGCTTCCATGTACAGAATTATATTCAGCTGAGGAAGGGAATGTGAATTGTGTAAATTTCCCTATAAAGAGGCACAGGTTGGCTGACTGGATACAAAAACTCAGGCCAGATATCTGCTGCAAAAAAGAATCTCATCTTACCTTAAAAGATAAATATAGACTCAGAGTGAAGGGATGATTATCTATAATTTAGGCAAATGGCAATCAGAAAAAAGCAAGTGGGTTCTATCCCAGAGTCTCAAGGCTGGTTCAACATACATAAATCTATAAATATATCACATAAAAAAATTAAAAAACAAAGACCACATGAGTCTCTCAATTGATACAGAAAAAGCTTTTGATAATATTGAGCATCCTTTTATAATCAGAACATTTAAGAAAATAGGTATAGAAGGGATATTTCTTAAACTGAAAGAGGTCATGTATAGCAAACCTACAGCCCATATTATATTAAATGGCATAAAATTGAAAACATTTTCACTCAGATCAGGAACCAGGCAAAGTTGCCCACTATCTCCACTGCTTTTTAACATTGTAATGGAAGTCTTAGCCATTACAATTAGGCAAGAGAATGTAATCAAGGGTATCCATATAGGGTCAGAGGAGATGAACTTTCACTTTTCGCAGATGATATGACCATATACCTGGAAAACGCCAGAGAATCAACCACAAAACTCTTGGAAGTGCTCAAGGAATACAGCAGCATCTCAGGCTACAAAATCAATACTCACTAATCAGTAGCATTCATATATACCAACAACAGTCAAACTGAAAAAACAGTCATGGACTCTATTCCCTTTATAGTAGTGCCAAAGAAAATAAAATATCTGGGAGTGTACCTAACAAAGGACGTGAAAGATCTCTATAAAGAGAACTATAAAACTCTGAGAAAAGAAATAGCCAAAGAAGTCAACAAATGGAAAAACATATGATGCTCATGGCTGGGAAGAATCAACATTGTTAAAATGTCCATATTACCCAAAGCAATCTACGGATGTAAGACAATCCCCATTAAAGTACCTCTGTCATACTTTAAAGATCTGGAAAAACTAGTACTGCATTTTATATGGAAACAGGAGAAACCTCCAATAGCCAAGACATTACTCAGAAATAAAAATAAATCAGATGGAATCATGCTACCAGACTTCAGACTATACTGTAATCTATAGTGATCAAAACAGCATGGTATTGGCAGAAAAATAGAGAGGTAGATGTATGGAACAGAATTGAGAACCAAGAAATGAATCCACACACTTATCATTTGACCTTTGATAAGCCTACCAAAAACTTAAATGGGGGGAAAGACTCCCTGTTTAGCAAATGGTGCTGGGTGAATTGGCTGGCAACTTGTAGAAGATTGAAACTGGACCCACATCTTTCACCTCTAAAAAAAATTGGCTCTTACTGGATAAAAGACTTAAACCTAAGACATGAAACCGTACAGATTCTTGAAAAGACTGTGGGGGAAACACTTGAAGAAATTCACCTGGGAGAAAACTTCATGAGGAGGACCCCTAGGACAATTGAAACAATACCAAAAATACATTACTGGGATCCAATCAAACTAAAAAGTTTCTACACTTCCAAGAACACAAGTAAAGCAAGTAGACTTCCCTCAGAATAGGATAGGATATTTGCAGGTTATGTTTCTGACAAAGATCTGTTAAACAGAATCCACAGAGAACTCAAACTTATTAATAAGAAAAGAACAAGTGGAACATTCTTCTTAGCAAAGTATCACAAGAATGGAAGAAAAAGTATCCAATGTACACAGCCCTATTATGAAATTAATTTATAGCTTTCATATGAAAGCTATAACCTAATAATAGCCTAAGAATATGGGGAGAGGGAGGAGGAGGGGAGAGGAGGGGGATGGAGGGATGG
>NW_003852439.1:445772-451848 GCF_000181295.1 Otolemur garnettii
CACTGCTGGTGGGAATGAAAACTAATGTGTTCCTTTTGGAAAGAAGTTTGGAAAACATTTAGGGATCTAAAAATTGACCTGCCATTGGATCCTGCAATTCTTCTACTATATCCAAAAGACCAAAAATCACTTTGCAAAAAAGATATTTGCAGCAGATTATTCATTGAAGCTTAATTCATAATTGCCAAGTCATGGAAGAAGCCCAAATACCCATCTCCCATGAATGGATTAATAAATTGTAGTATATGTATACCATGGAATACTATGCAGGCTTAAAAAAAGATGGTGCCTTTACCTCTTTTATGTTTACATAGAGGACCTGGAACATATTCTCCTGAGTAAAGTATCTCAAGAATGGAGGAAAAACTATCCAATGTTCTCAGTACTTCTGTGAAACCAACCTATATTTACTCACACTTTCTTATGAAAGATAGAACACAACTATAGCCCAAGATGAAGGAGAGAAATGAAGTGGGAAGGGAGTGCAGTGGGAAGGTTTGATAGAGGGAAGATAAATGGCAGGACCATACCTATGGAGCATATTGCAAGGGTACAAGTCAAATCTGTCAATTGTAGAACATAAATGTCTTAACACAATTATCAAGTAAATGAGGCAAAAGCTCTGTTGATTGATTTGATGTAAGCATGTAGATTGTATTAAAAAAAACACATTGTACCCTACATATGCATAAATGTATTCATGATCTATGTGTATATGACTTAATAAAAAAGTTTGTTTTATACACATTACAAAAAACGGGTGAGCACAGGGCTCATTTCAGTGAGAAATGGAGAGCCTTTCAGCTTTCAGCTGCCTACAGAGCCAGTCAAATGAAAAATCTGCAAGCTCGAACTTTCCCATCCAAATAACCAAAGCATGAATTTCTCTGTTTATGAAGAAAACAGAAGAAAAAGGGAATACTAAAATGAGGAAATGGCATGTCTGGCTTACTCTAGGCAGCACTCTCTTCACCCGTATGATCTGCAAAATCCATCCCTGTTCCTGACTACAATCCTATTGTTCTTGTCTGACCAGTCACACCATTTAAAATCACTCTCCAAATATCTAGTTGTTTTAACTCCTGTATGAATTCCCCAACTTGCATTAAATAAGCTCTATTTCCCAATTGGGGGAGGGGGACGGAAAGATGAATGAAATTGTAGAAAACCAACAAAAAGAAGCCAACAAATTATTTGAGGAAATTAGTGAAAAAGTCACCAAAGTACTAGATAACATAAGGAAGGACATAATAGAATTTAAAGAAATGAAAGAGACATTTAGGAAATTTCAAAACACACCAGTAATATATTTAAAAAAGGAGAAGAAATGATCTCAGAGGTTGAAGGCAAGGCTCTTCAGTTCACTTGGTCATTTAAAATGGCAGAGAAGATAACAAAAAGATAGAGCAATGACTTTAGAGAGATGTGGGACTACAAAAAGCAAACTAACATATAAATTATAAGTATCACTGAGGGTGAAGAAGATAGAGAAAATTCTCTGGTGTCACCAGAGAACAGATATCCAAATAGAAGATGATCAAAAGCATCACTGGAAAGAATCATAACAAATAGAACATGTCCAAGATATACAGTCATCAAACTGGCCAAAGTCAAAATGAGTGAGAAAATTCTACAAACATCTAGATGTAATTAACAACTGACCTACAAGAGAAAGGGAGAATCCATCAAGCTAACAGCAGACTTCTCAGCATAAACCTTAAAGTCAGAAAGGGGTGGACTCCTAGCTTTAATTTTTTTTTCTTTCTTTCCTTTTTTTTTTTTTTTTTTTTGACAGAGTCTCACTTTGCTACCCTCAGTAGAGTGCTATGGGATCACAGCTCACAGCAACCTCCAACCCTTGGGCTTAAGAGATTCTCTTGCCTCAGTCTCTCAAGTAGCTGGGACTACAGGCACCTGCCACAATGCCCAGCTATTTTTTGGTTGCAGTTGTCACTGATGATTTTTAGCTGGCCAGGGCTGGGTTCAAACCTGCCACCCTCAGTATATGGGGTCTGTGCCCTACCCACTGAGCTGCAGGTGCCTTCCTGATCTTTAATTTTCTTAAACAGAACAATTCCCAGCATACAATTTTGTATCCTGCAAAACTAAGTTTCACAATTGGTGGAGAAATTAACTCTTTTCTAGACAAGCAAACATCAAGGGAATTTGTCATAGCCAGGCCTATAGGAAAAACTCAGAACTGAATTATATGCAAATCAGCATAACAGATTCCCTCCAGTGTAAAGTCACCCGAAATATCCAAAGCTCACAACTCCTATAAAACAATGGCACAAGGAGAGGAACAAAGCAACAAAGTGCTATTCTTTAAGATAAACAGAACAATACTATCTGTATACATTCTCTTTCAACATTATGGCTTGAATGCACCACTCAAAGATATGGGCTGGTTGAATGGATGAAAAAAACAAGTATCTGCTGCTTTGCAGGAGATACCTTTAATCAATAATGATGCAAACAGGTTCAAAGTGAAAGAATAGAAAACAAATGTTCCACACAAATGCAGATCAAGAGAGAGCAAGTATAACCATTCTCATATCAGACAAAATTGGCTTCAAATCAGCAATGATAAAGAAAGACAAAGATAGTCATTATATAATGGCAAAAGAAGTACTAGTACCCATGTTGCAGAAATTATTCCATAGAATGGATAAAGAGAGAATCATCCCTAATTTGATCTATGAAGCCAATATTACCTTAATGCCAAAGCCATGTAAAGACACAATGAAAAAAGAAAAATACAGACCAATATCCCTTATGAATATAGATGCAAAAATCCTCAATAAAACACTAGAAAAATGAAATTAACAGCACATAAATAAAATCCACCATGATCATGTGGGCTTGCTTCATCCCAGCGATAGTTCAACATACATAAATCAATAAATGTGATTCACCATATAACCAGAAACAAGAGTAAAGAGGATATGATCGTCTCAATTGATGCATAAGAAGCATTCCACAAAATTTATCATCTGTTCATGATAAAAACCCTCAAAAAACTAGATATAGAAGGACCATATATTAAAATTTCAAATGCCATGTAGGACAAACCCATAGCCAACTTCCTATTGAATGGGGAAAAAACAAAAGTACTCCTACTAAGAACTGGAACAAGTCAGGGTGTCAACTGTCACCATTTCTACTCAATATAGTGCTGAAAGTCCCAGCCAAAGCAATCAAGCAAGAGAAGAAAAATAAAGGGTATCCAAATTGGGAAAGCAGTGGTCAAACTACTGCTTTGTGCTGATGATATTATCTTATATCTAGAAACTCCCAAATTTCCCGAGTCTCTAGGAATTCATAAATAAATTCAGCAAATTCAGGATATGAAATTAATGTACAGAAGTCAGTTAACATTTCTATATGGCAATAACAGTTTACCTAAGACTCAAATTAAATACCCAGTATCATTCATGATAGCAACAAAGAAAATAAAATGTGCAAGAATATACTTAACAAAGAAAGGGAAAGGGCTTTACAAGAGGAAATATGAAATACTGAGGGAAGAAATTGTGGATGATGAAAAAAGTTGAGAAACATATCATGCTCATGGATTAGTAGAATCAAAATTATCAAAATGTTGACACTTCCCAAAGTGATTTCCAAAGTCAATGCAATCCCCATAAAATACCAAAGGCATGTTTCACAGGTGTAGGAAAAAAATTCTACAGTTAACTGAGAACCATAAAAGAGCCAATGCCAAATAGCCAATGCCATCATAAACTTAAAAGAACAAATCTGGAGGCATCACATTACTTGACTTCAAACTGTACTCCAAGGCTATAATAACCAAAACAGTGTGGCATTGGCACAAAAATAGAAACATAGATCAAAGGAACCAAATAGGAAGCCTGGACATAAAAACATTTACCTACATCCAAGTGATCTTTGACAAAGCAGGCAACAATGCACACTGGGGAAAAGATGCCCTGTTCAATAAACAGTGGTAGGAAAATTAGTGGGAGGTGTATGTCCAATTTCAGTTTTTACACGTAGCTAATTGGTTTCCTAGCATCATTAATTAAATGGGGATTAGTTTCTGTAGAATATGCTTTTATTTGCTTTATCAAAGATATGAGGTTGTTGTCATCTCTAGGTTTTCTATTCCGTTACATAGATCTATGTCTCTATTTTTGTGTCAATACAACAGTGCTTTGATAGTTATAGACGTGTAGAATAAACTGAAGTGTGTTAAAGTGATGCCTCCACATTTTTTTTTTTTATTTCTAAGAATTGCATTGGATATTTGTTTCCTGGTTCCAAATGGAACAAAGAAGTAATTTTTCAAGTTCTTCAAAGTTCTTTCAAGTTCTTCAAAGTTCTTTCAAGTTCTTCAAAGGATGATGTTGGTGTTTTAATTGGGATTGCATTAAATCTGTAGATTTCTTTGGGTAGTATTAACTTTTTAACAATATTTATTCTTAACCATGTATACAGTATATTCTTCCATTTGTTAATGTCCTCTGCTATTTCTTTTATTGGGGTTCCATAGTTCTCTCTGTAGAGATCTTTAACATGCTGTGTTAAATATACTCTAAGATATTTCATTTTCTTTGAGCTGCTGTGAAGGGTGTTGTGTCTTTTATTTGATTCTCAGCTTGAATTTTATTGGTGTATATAAAAGCTACTGATATGTAAACATTAATTTTACATCATAAGATGTTACTGTATTTCTTGATCAATCCAGGAGTCTTGTGGTTGAGGCCCTGGAGTTTTCTAAATATATGATTATATCATCAGCAAAGAGTACAAGTTGACTTCCTCTGTCCCCATTTGATATTCTCTTGTCTGATGGTATTGTATAGGACTTCCAGCATTACACTGACTGGTAATGGTGGTAGTGGACATCTTTGTCTGGTTCCAATTCTGAGTGCAAATGCTTTCAGTTTTACACCATTCAGTTTAATATTTGTTGTGTGTTTGTCATAGGTAGCTTCTATCAATTCAAGAAATGTGCCATCTATGTCCATTTTGTAAGGGTTTTTGTCAGAAAAGGATGTTGAATTTCATAGAATGCTTTTTCTGCACCTATTGAAAGTATCATATAAACTTTGTTTTTGCTTCTATTTACATGGTGAATTACATTTTTGGATATGCATATGTTCAAGCAAACTTGCATCCCTGGGATAAAACCCACCTGATCATGATGTATAATTCTTTTTAATGTGTAGCTAAATTCTATTTTCTGAGATTTTATTGAGTATTTTGTGTCAATATTCATTAATGATATTGATCTGTAGTTTTCTTTTATGTTGGCTTCTTTCCTGGTTTTGAAATTAGGGTGGTATTTGCTTTATAAAAGAAATTGAGCGGGGTTCCTTCCTTCTTAATCTTTTGAGTAGGTGCTGCAATATAGATGTGAGATCTTCTTACAAAGCTTTGTAGAATTCTGGTATAAAACCATCTGGTCAGGACTTTTTTTTTTGTTGAAAGCTTTTTTATTGTTTTTGTAATTTTGGTGCTCAATATTGGTCTGTTCAAGAGTTCTAATTCTTTCTGGTTGAGTTTAGGGAGGTGTATTTGTTCATTTCGTGCACATTTTAACATTTCTGGTAATAGAGTTTTTTGTAATAGTCAGCAATGCCATTTTCTATCTCTGAGATATGCTGTTACTTTTCCATTTTCATTTTTGATTGAGGTTATTTTAGAGGATCCTCTAATGGAGGATCCTGTAGGGGAGAAGGATCCAAATTAGAGGATCCCTAGAGGAGAAAAAGAAATCTTACTGTTCTATTTCTAGTTAATCTAGCCAAAGGTTTATTGATTTTGTCTTTTTAAGGAAACAAACTTGTTTCATGAGTCTTTTTGAATAGTTATTTTGTTCTTATTTTCATTTAATTCTGCTCTAATTTTGTTTATTACTTTTCTTCTGCTAGGTTTGGGATACAATTTCTTTTCCTTTTCCAATTCCTTGAGATGATTTATTAAGTTGTTTATTTGTGCTCATTCTGTTTTTTGGATGTGGGCATTTAATTTGATAAATTTCCCTCTTAGGACTGCTTATGCAGTATCCCACACGTTTTGATAGCTTGTGGCTTCATTGTCATTTTTTTTT
>NW_003852439.1:452138-460153 GCF_000181295.1 Otolemur garnettii
TTTTATCCTTGACCCAGCTGTAATTATGCATAAGGTTATTTAGTTTCCATGAATTTGTGGGGAATTGGAATTGAGTTCTTTTATTCCATTATGGTCTGATAAAGTATGAGGTATAATTTCTATTCATTTAAATTTGTTGAGATTTGATTTGTGTCCTAGGACATGATCAGTTTTGGAAAATGATCCATGAGCTGACAAGAAGAATGTATACTCAGTATTGTTGGAGTAGAATATTCTGTATATGTCTGTTAATCCCATTCATTCTAGAGTCTTGTTTACATCCATCATTTCTTTATTTGGTTTTTGCTTGGAGGATCTGTTCTGTTCAGTGGAGTGCTGAAATCTCTGGGTATTATGGTGTTTCAGGATATCATATTGTTCAGACTAGTTTGGGTTAATTTTATGTATATGGGAGCATTTAAGTTGGATACATAGATATTTAGGGTTGATATGTTTTCTTGCTGTATTTTTACCTTAATGAGTATATACTGTCCCTGTTTATCTTTCTTTACTTTTGTTGGTTTTACAGTGTATCTGTCATTAAAATAGTGATTCCTACTTTCTTCTCATTTCCAGTTGCCTGAAATAGTGTCTTCCAGCCCTTTACCCTGAGTTTCATTTTGTTCTTGCAGGTTAGGTGTATTTTCTGAATACAGAATATACTTAGATTGTGCCCTTTTATCTAGTCAGCCAGCATGTGCCTCTTCAGTGGAGAATTCAAGCCATTCACATTTATTGAGAGAATTGATAAGTGTAGTTGACTTTTGTTCATCTTGTTTTGTTGTTTAGTTTTACCCCTTGGGCCACTATGAAAGCTGAGCTTTGTCCTTCAGTTTCTGAGTGTCTTCACTTTGCTGTTGCCATTGTGATGCTAGTGTATTTAACAGGTCTGAGTATTTCCTGCAGAGGTGGTCTTGTAGTGGCAAATTTCCTCAACGTTTTTTTTTTTTTTTTTTTTTTATTAAAAGATTTGATTTCTCCATCAAATATGAAACTTAGTTTAGCAGGATATGGAATCCTGCACTAAAAGTTGCTTTAAGAAGGGTAAAGACAGGTGACCATTCTTGTCTGGTTTGTAACATTTCTGCTGAAAAATCTGCTATTACCCTAATGTTTTTCCCCTTGAGGGTAAGAAAGTGTTTACTCCTGAGCTTGCAGAATTTTCTCTTTCATTTTGACCTTGGTCAAGTGAATTAGAATGTGTCTAGGACAGTGGTTCTCAACCTTCCTAATGCCACAAAACTTTAATAGAGTCCAAAGGAGTTGTGACCCATAGGTTGAGAATGGCTAGTCTAGGAGATGCTTTGTTTGGATTGAGTTGTCCTGGAGTTCAGTAACTATTTAGTATCTATATTTCTGGGACTCTTGGAGTGTTCGGGAAGTTCTCTACAATGATGTTAAAGTAAAGCTTTCATGCTTTTAGGACTCTCTTCTTCTCCTTTAGGGATCCCTATGATTCATATGTTTGTGTGCTTTGTGTTGGCCCATATCTTTATAAGAGATTGCTTTCTTCTTTTCTGCTTCATTGAACTACTAGGGTCATGTGAAAGTCTTATCTTTGAGTTCTAAGATTCTTTTTTCTCCATGTTCTAAGCTGTTCTGAGGTGCTCTACTGTGTTTGGAAACTCCCTGAATGGCTCTTTCAATTCCTTAAGCTCTGCTATATCCACACTAATCATGTACAGACCCTGGTGACTTTGTCTTTTATTTTTTTATTTATTTGAGACAGAGTCTCAAGCTGTTGTTCTGGGTAGAGTGTCATGGTGTCACAACTTACAGTAACCTCAAATCCTTGGGCTTAAGTGATTCTCTTGCCTCAACCTCCCAAGTAGCTGGGACCACAGGCACCCACCACAACACCCGGCCATTTTTGCTGTTGTTGTTGTTGCAGTTGTCATTGCTGTTTTAGCTGGCCCAGGCTGAGTTTGAACCTGCCACCCTTGGTGTATGTGGCCAGTGCTCTACCCACCGAACTTTTGTTGATTTCTTGAGACAGTTCCTGGAATTCTTTTCCATCTTCTCTTTAATTCCACTCATCTTATTTTACATCCATATTCTGAATTCTATGCCTGTCATTTCAACAATTTCTTTATGGATGGTATTTCAGCTCTATCTCCCTTGTAATCTCTTGGAGGAGTTGATCTGTTCTGATTTTTATGTTACTGGGGCTCTTCTGCTGATTCCTCCCCAGATGTTTGTGTTTTTATTTTAAATTAATTAATTTTTAATTTAAAATGTTAGGGTGTCCCTAAACTCTTCTTGTGTGATGTTCTAGTTGGGCTTGCTTAGGCATCTCACAGAAGGCATTTGAGGCATAGAAAGCAGAGCAATAGTGTTGTTCAACTTGTTTTAAGGACAGCAATAGTGTTGTCCAACTTGTTTTGAAGACTTTTATATGCACATTCTTGTGGACTGGTTAGGGCATATGCTGCTCCATAGTGTGGAGCTCTTCATATCCCTTTTAGGACCTGCCACATTGTAGCTTCCTGTTCCACTATCTGCTCAGTGGGTATTAGGACTATTTTATCTGCCTGAACCAGTGGTCTTTTATGTTTCTTAGGCCATGGAGGCACGGCTTTCAGCTTCTATTCCAGGGCCTGCTGATGTGAAGTAGCTAATTGTTTAGTTAATTGCTCAGCAGATTATTAGGATGATTTGGGTGCCTAATCTGATGGGTTGATGTTAAGTTCAGAGCTCCATGATGTAGAGATTGCTCCACTCCTTTCAGGACCTGCTAGAACAAAGGAGCTGCTTACTACACAGTCAGCCTGATAAGCAGGAACTCAGGGCCATTTGGAAATTAAAACAGGCTGGCTGATACCAATTTCAAGGCCCCAGGTCTAGCGTTTACTGGGTCCCTCCAGGGCCTGTCAAAGTAATGTGGCAGTTTATTGTTACACTGACACTCTCATCAGGGCTTTCAAGAAACTGAAGGACAGGGTGGAATCAGCTCCAGAGGCCTCAAGATGTGGAGCTCACTACACTTTCCTTTCTCACTAACCATTTAAATGAGCCAATGCTTTTCTTGTGGCTCTACCTATTTATAGCATCCCATGTCTCTCTTTCAGGGCTACACAGTGTGTGAGTCCCTCAAGACCAGCCTTGTTTCCTCTAAGCTAAGTGGGGTGGGGCTGGGGGTAGGACCTCCAGATGATGCTCCCACGTGAGAGGCAACTCATGGATAATAAGCCAAACTGTTCCAGCTAAAGTGTCAGCCCCATCAGCAATAGATTTAAATAGCTGTGGCTATTGCCTGCTATTGGGGAAGGTGGGGTAGGTTGCAATATGCCTCCCAAGATTTCCCAGAGTGGGGGTGCCCAAGGTTATTCCCAGAGTGGGGATGCCTCTCCAAGCTGGCAGTGGCAGCTGGGGATAGAACCTCCAGGAGAAGCCCCCAGGCCAGGGGCAATGTCCAGATGCTAGTGCAAACCATTTGAGAGGGTGGATGTAGGTCCCACCTAACAGGAGGCAGTCTTGGCCCAAGCCCCCACCTCACCAATGTTAGTTGAGCCATAGTTTTCTCCTGCAGCAGGGAGTGAGGTGCTCCTAGTTCACTCGTCCACACATGCACAGGTTCCCCTGAGTTATCATCAGATACAGTGGGAAAGCAGGGCCCATTTCCCTTCACTTTTCTTACCAACAGTTATTTATTTCCACTGGATACCAGTGAGAGAGAAACTGACCTCTGAATCACTTGCTTTAGCAGTCGCTAAGGGGGCTGTGTAGGGTCCAGAGTTTCTTCTGTGATATCTGGGGGTGGGGCAGCCTTTCCAGGATATCTGAGCCTGCTAGACTTTTGGACTCACCTGTGCAGAAGGAAGCAGGCCTCAGCAGGGGGCACTCTGCCAGTAACCAAAGAAAAAGCAGGAATAAGGGGTGTGGGGTGTAGGAGATAGAATGTGGTCACAAGCAGCTGGAGCCCAAATTGCTCACTATTCTGCCAGGCAGGAGGAGGACCCAGAAGAGGATATAGCTAGGTGCCAGAAAGTTCGGACTTTGGTCCCTTGTGGCATCCTCCTGTGGTGTGAGAGATCCTGTGGTTCACTGATTGCAGAGAGCCTCCAGATGGGAAAGGGGTGCCCCTTACCCTTCTATTTGGCTCTCAGCTCCTCAGAGTCTGGTCCAATTGTTAATTATCCTCTGCTGTCCTCCTTCCTTTGTCTTTTCTTTTCTTTGCAGTTTGTCTCAGTGGGGTTGCTAAATGCCTTAATTTCTTCTCCCTGTAATCTACCTCCCAATTTCAATTGCTTCAGGTTCACTTCAGTCCAATTTTTCTCCTTATGGACAGGACCTTCTGAAGAAAAATGCCTCTAGTCAGCCATTTTGTCTACTCTTGAAATCTATACTTTTGATAAAGGGGTAATAAATGAAAAGTACAAAGAAATCAAACAAATTAGTGGGGGGAAAAAAACATTAAAAGAGGGCAAAAGACATGAACAGAAATTTTCCAAAAGATAGGTAAATGGTGAACAAACACATGAAGGAATGCTCAACATCATTACTCATCAGGGAAATGCAAATTATAACAACAATGAAATATCACCTTACTCCTATTGGAATGGCTTTTTAAAAAAAAGTCCAAAATCAGGGCAGCACCTGTGGTTTAAGGAGTAGGGTGCCAGCCCCATATACCGGAAGTGGCAGGTTCAAACCTGGTCCTGGCCAAAAAAGTCCAAAATCAATAGATGCTGGTGCAAATGCAGAGAAAAAGGAATGCAAATTAGTACAATTCATATGGAAATAATTATGGAAATTTCTCAAAGAACTAAAAGTAGACCTACCATTTGGTACAACAATCCCACTACTGGATTTCTGTTCAAAGGAAAAGAAGTCATTTTATCAAAAAGACATCTGGACAAAAATGTTTGTTATAGCACAATTCAGAATTGCAAAGATGTGGAATCAACCCAAGTGCCCATCAATGCCTGTGAAGGTTAAGAAAACATGACATACGTATACAAGGGTATACTACCCAGCCCTTCCCCCCACAAAGATTAACTAATAACTTTTGCAGTGATTTGGAAGTGAAGGGGGACCTATGAAGAGGAGGAAGCAGCTCTGGTAGAAATAGTTAAAAATTAACAAAGAATTAACAAAGTGTAAAGCAGTTGAGCAAGAGAAAATTGGTATTCAACATAGGGAAAAAGTTATCTAAAGGCAGTGAACCACAGAACAGATGATGTTGGTACTGACCACCCCACAGGGAACAGTTAAGATAAGTAAGAAAGATTATAAAAAGAATGTCACAATAGATGAATGCAATTTATGCCAAAGGAGTGGGGTGCTGGCCCCATGTGCCAGACGTAGCAGGTTCAGGCCCAGCCATGGCCCAGAACTGCAAAGGAAATAAGAAAAAAAGAAGTAAGAGTCTAAGCAGGGTGTGGTAAGCAATTCCTCTACCCCTCCAGGGTTGAGCTTTAATCTTAACTTTATAGAGCTTTTTTTTTTTTTTTTGTCTTTCAATAAACTCTGAGTGTCTTAAGATAGTGTGTATCTTCTTCTATTTCATCCTCATTGTCCTGTCCACTTAGAAGAGAAGTTCCACTTGAAAGACTCTGGCAGGTACTCCCAGTGTGTCTCGAAGGGTGCTTCTTGGAAGGCAGGTGGTCAGTAGCCCAACAGGATGGCAACCAAGGCTTTTCTCTGCACTTTTTCCCATAAGAGGTGGTTGTTCTTGTAACAGGGAATTGTCCTAGCTGGGAGCTTATTCTGGTCCACACTCATCTGTTTTAGTGTTTGTTGTTTGTTGGTGGTGTCTTTCAATTCTTTGTCTGACCACCAAGAACCCATGGTTTAAAGTTTCAGCACACTTTCAGAAGGGACTGGAGATGATTAGCCTAAGTGTAATATCTCAAGATTGGTAAAATAAATTGCCACATATGCTCTATAATAAATTGGAACTAATTCTTGGGCACACAAATACACAGAGGAAAGTAAAAGTCATTGGAAATCAAGCAGGGGTGAGGAGTCCATGAGAAGGACAAAAACATACCAAATAGCTATAATGAACAGAATTTGGGTGATGGGCACACTTACACCTCTGACTGAAGGTATGTCTCAAAAACATTTATACTTCCTTAATATTTTGAAAACAAAAACCCCACAGAAAAACAAAAAGACTTCATTCAAAACTGTTAGAAGTAATAAATGAATTCAGTGTAGTTGTGGGATACAAACAACATACACAAGTCAGTAGTAGTTCTATACACTAACAATAAATTGTCTGAACTTTTAAAAATTATATTGAATATAGATACAAAAAAACTTAAAAATATATTATGAATTTGACCAAGGAGGTTAAAATCTGTACAATAAAAACTATAAAACACTGGTGGAAGAAATTGAAGGCACACAGATAAATGAAAATATGTCCCTTGATTATGGGTTTGAAGGAGGAATATTGTTAACATGTCCATACTACTCAAAGCAATTTACATATTTGATGCAATCCCTAAAAGAATTTTAATGATGTTTTTCACAGAAATAGAAAAAAATTCTATAATTTGTAAGGAATCATAAAAGACACCAAATATCAGCAAAAATCTTGAGTTAAAAAAAAAACCAAACACACATACACAAATACAATAAAAGCAGGAAACATCACATTACCTGATGTCAAAATCTACAATAAAGGCTATTCCAATAAAAAACAGCATTATACTGGCATAAAGATAGATACTTAGAACAGTGGAACAGAATAGAGAACTCAGAAATAATTCTGTGTACTTACATCAATTGATTTTTTGACAAAGATGCTACAAACAAAGAAGAAAGGGTAGTCTTTTCAATAAATGGCTCTAGAAAAACTACATGCATAGGAATGAAATGATACTCTTTTCATACACCACATACAAAATTAATTAAAAATGAATTAAAGACTTAAATGTAAGACCTGAAACTTTTGAAATAGTAAAAGAAAATCAGAAAACCTAGGAGAAAAGTGCAAAAGACAGTCTGGATAATTTTTTGGATATGATGCCAAAAGCACAGGCAACAAAACCAAAAATAGACAAATAGAACTACATCTAACTAAAAATCTTCTGTACAACAAAGGGAAGAATCAACAAAATGAAGAAATAATCTATAGAATTATAGAAAACATTGGTAAATCATACTTCTGATAAAGTGTCAATATCTAGACTATAACAGAAGACAAACTGTTTGATAGTAAGAAAACAACTTGATTTTAAAAATGGGCAAATGATCTGAGTAGACATTTCTCAAAAGAAGACATACAAATGACCACTAGGTATATGAAAAATTCTCAACATCATTAATTATTAAGAAAATGCAAATTAAAACCAAAATGAAATATCAACTCACATCCATTAGAATAACTATCAAAATACCAAACATAACACATGTTGGCAATGATGTGTAAGGGGAACTCTGTTGGAAGAAATGCAAATTAATTAGTATAGCCATTATAGAAAACAGTGTGGATTTTCCTCAAAAACTCAAAAATAGAACTACCGTGTGACTGAGCAGTCCCACACTTGGGTACATACCCAAAGAAAATAAAAACCAGTTTTTCAAAGAGATGTCTATACTTTCATCTTTATTGTAGCACTAATTACAGTGACAAAGATATGGAATCAACCTGTGTATATCAACTTCTAAATGGATAGGAAAATAAGAAAATGTTATGCACGCACATATACATACATTATACATATATAAACACACAATGGAATGCTATTCAGCCTTAAATAAAAAGAAATGCTGTCACTTGTAACAACGTGGATAAACCTAGAGCATAGTAGGTTAATTGAAATAAGATACAGTCACTGAAAGACAAATAATGCATGATTTTTCGGACTCTAAAAAAGTTAAACTCACAGGAGTAGAGAATAGAATGGCAAGCACAGAGGCTATTAAAGGATTTTAGTTAGGAGGAATAATTTCTTTTTATTATTATTATTGTTAAATGATAGCTGTATATATTAATACAAACATGGGGTACAGTGTAGTGTTTTCATATACAATTTGAAATATTTTCATCAAACTGGTTAACA
>NW_003852439.1:464308-471401 GCF_000181295.1 Otolemur garnettii
TGGCATGTCTGGAAAATTCTCTTTCAAAATTTCTTGAAGAGCCTCTGTGTTTTGTGAGGCAGCTTCATTGCTTTCAGGGATTCCTATGAGGTGAATATTAGTTTTCTTTGAATTATCCCAGAACTCTCTGAGGGAAAGATCTGTTCTTGCTTTCCATTTCTTTTCGTCCTTGCGCTCTTGGTCTTGTTCAAAAGCTTTGTCTTCAATGTCAGAGATCCTTTCTTCAGTCTGTTCCACTCTGTTATGAAGAGATTCCACCGTGTTTTTCAAATCTTTGAGGGCTACAAACTCTTGCCTCAAAGTTTCAAAATCTTTGATCATTTTATCTTTGAAGCTGTTGAATTTTTGAGTCATCTTTTGAAGAATTTCTTGGGATATCTTTTGAATAATTTCTTGAGACTTTTTGAATAATTTCTTGAAGTTCTAGCTCTTTCCTTTCTTCCGTTCTATTGACCTTATTTACTATCCACATTCTGAACTCAATTTCTGTCATCTCAGCCATCTCTTTATGGGTTGGGTCTTCAGATGCCTCTGCCCTGTCCTTCCTTGGCAGAGGTTGATCTACTCTGGTTATTTCTACTACTGGAGTTTTTCCACTGACTCTGCACCATGCTGGATTTACTCCGTTTGGCTAGGTGAGCAGGTAGGAGGAAGTTGGGTTGGGGGCTCCAGGAGTAGTATTTTACTAGGCTTTTTGGGCAAAAGCTGGGACTGGTGTCTGTATCTTTCCCCCTAGAGCTTTGCCAAGGATTCGTATAATGCTACAGTCTGAGAGCCTGGGGGCCTGCGTGTCTATATCTTGTTTTCAGCTGGTAACTCTTCTACCTTAGAAAATGGGTTATGATCTCGGCTGTGGAGAAGTATCAGTGATTAAGTCACCCCTCCCCTCACTGGTGACCATTGGGAAAGGAAAACCACACCTTCCCTCAGTCACACCCCCAAGGTATCACTTTAGATAGTTCTCAGGTGATTGACTCAGTTAAAATGATCTAAGTCAAGTGTCCCAGTCAACACAAGTCTCAAGTGGGAGAGTTCAAGAGGTCTCTGGTAACTGTACAGCAGGGGTCTTCTGGTAGCTCAGGTATGAGTCACTCTGGTGTTCTGTGGAGTCAGAAGGACCTACCCAGCAAATAAAATATTCTAGGGAGGTTGATGCCTCCTACCCAACCTTGTACCTTTGTCACACCCAGTCACTGGAGACCCCGTAGAGCTGTGTGACCCAGTTACCCATTAAGCGAGTGTGGCAGGGCTTTGTGTTCACCAGAATCAAAGTAGAGCCAATTCCAGCTCCACTCAGTTACTGCTCTTTGACCCCTGCCATCAAAGGGAGTTTAGGCCTGACTGTCTCAGGCACTCAGTTACAGCTGGAGAATGTTCCACCTGAAGACAATTTAAGCCTGAGAAAATCCAGAGAGCATCAGAAATTCTCCCTCGACCACCAGTTCATTTGCCCAAATCAAGAGATCCAAACCTATTGACCCAATCAGTACCCACTCTCTGGTTGGAAAGATCACAAGGTCTCCAGCAACTAGATAATAGGAGTCTACTCATGGTACAAGTGTGGCTTGCTCTGATGCTCTGAGGAGTCAGAAAGGCCCATTCAGTAGACAATTTGGAGTAAGGAGGCTGATGTCTCTTTCCCCTCCTTACTTGCCCTTCGCCACCAAACTCTGGTAACCTCAGACTCTGTTAACCCCACTACCAGTTTCTGTTAAACTGGACTCTGTAACCCAGTCCTGTCCAATAGGTGAGTGAGTTGGGGTTTTGTGCTTACCAGAGTCCAGGTAAAGTCAATGAGTCCATCAGGGTTTTGTGCCTGCCAGAGTCCAAGCAATGTCAATGCCTTCTCCACTCAGTAACCACTTTTTGTTGCCAGCCAGCAGAAATAGTTGAAGCCTATCTGCCTCAGGCACTAAATGGGAGCTGGAGAATAGTCTGCTTGGGCTCAATCTACAACTGGAATTTGTTTTCTTGAAGTCATGGTTTGCCTTGGTGGGGAAGATGTGCGTTTATCTATCTCTTTTCTCTGCTTGGCTCCCCACCTTTAGCTTCATTGGGTTCTTCTGGTGGTTGTCTCTCCCCCTGAACTGAAGTTTATGTTGAAATCTAGCTCCAGTCAGCTCTTGTCCCCTGTTCCTCCAGATTCTTATTGGGTGTGAAAATTGTAGTTAGAGAGTATAGCCAACCTGAGGTTTTAGCAAAGTAAAAAACACATTGAAACAAAGCGGACAAATAAACAGACTAAAATGCTACCAGACACACAAGTACACCGATGCCCAGACACTCAGAAACAAGTAAACAAACAGACAAAAAAGAAAACAAAACTAAAGACCAACCAACCAACAAAGAGGCAAAAAAAAAGTAGTAGTAAAAAGATAACCACAAAAATATTGTTCATAAAATGGTAGAGAAAAGAAATAGTAAAACAAACCAACAAAGAACAAAGAAAATAAAAATAAAAATAAATAATTAAAAGAAAAAAAGGAGGGCACCACTAAGAAAAATACTGTTCTTTTGAATATATACAAACAAACCCCTTTATAAATGCAGTGGGGTTCCAGTTTAAAAGAAATATAATTATGCTGCAATATACTTTCTAGACAGCAGGTGGTGCTGTGAGTGGTCCCCACACTAAAACCTAAAAGAAAGGAAAAAAAAAAAAAAGAGAATCTTTGCTGGCAGGTTGCATAGATTCTCTCCAGAACAGTTCCCACAAAGTGTTGGGCATCTTGGATTAGCTTCAGATGCCGGCTGGCTGGCTGCAGGTCAGAATGAGCTCTCCGCGCTTTGGGGAGCAGTGTTATGGAGATGCCATTTTTGGAGTTTTACATTACATCTGGTTGCTGGCTGGCTGCCCACTCCTATCTGTCCTCCAAACTCAGCACACAAGTCCACACTTCACCAGATTTTCCACTCAACTTCTAATTTCCCCTAGAACAGAAAATTGTTGTGGTCCGAGGGAAAAGAGCTGGGTGCTTTTTGTGCACTCTGCTATCAGTTTATTTTTGGTGGGGGAAGGGCAGGTTACTTCTAGTTCCCGCCACTGCTGTGGTGCACACAAAAGATTTTTCAGTGTTTGTAGGAAGGGTACAGAGTCCCCCTGTGGGTCGCCGCATCAGTGCCACTCCACACAGACTTCCAAAATTACAGGATGGATGGGTTCCTAAGTGGATTCCCTTCCCCTCAAGTTTCTGTCTAAATGCCTGGATCCCTAATGCCCCAATCTGGGTCCAAATGGCTCCCATTTCTGGCTGCCCAATTCCGCTCGGGAATCCACACCTCATCACAATCTCCACGAAACACACAAACTCCCCACCAATTGGGCACAGAAGTCCTTCGTGGGGAAGAGATTGGTTTCTGCCTTTTAGGGTGCCAGCCGCAGACTTGGTGCTGCCGGTCGCAGTTGCAGCTGGCACCATTTCAGCTGCTGCCCTGAGTTTTTTCTGGCAGACACTGTAGTTCTGGGCTACACTTCCAATCCAGCAATTCACCTCCTTGTTGCATGCTCTGCAGTGCTCGTCCATGCCAGCATTCCACATGGGAAAGATTCAGCCCCCCTACTCTCACCTGAAACCACCAGGAGAGTTGATGCAGGGATGCATTCCCTCCGCCATCTTGCTCTCCCTCTAGGAGGAACAATTTCAAGAGATCTATTGTACAATACGTACAATATGGTAATTGAGTTAATAACAATGTACTGTATACTTGAAAACTGCTTAAAGAGTCTTTTAGTGTTCTTTCCATAAAAAATGATAAATAAATCAGGTAATGTATTTGTTACATCAGCTTGATATCTATAAATGCTTGTCCTTTTTTCTCTCTTCACTTTCCTGCAGGTAGTATGAGCTAGTTTTTTTATTTTTTCTGATAATTATTGTGAGAACCTCTAGAGCCTCAGGAGGTTAAATTCACAGAAGTATGGGGGCTCCCAGATGACTGAGTTCCCATGGATGTTGGATACTCCTTTACATTGGGACTCCAGCTATTCCTTGATAACAGTTTGGGTTTTCCTATCTGGATACAACTTTCCTCCAAAATTTCTGCTTATTATTTTCAGTCTCTCCTATTTTGGAGGCAATAGTTTACCCTATGACCTCACTTATGTTATGAATCTAAAAGAAGTTGTTTTTCAGGGGGTGGAGGCAAGATGGCCGACCGGAGCCACCTTTCCACAGAGGCTCCTGTCTAGAAGGAGAGTTAAAGGACAAAAGTTTAACAAGTAAGCTGATGGTTTGGAGCTGAGCAAAGAGAGAAGTTTGAAGAATGCCCATCAACCCTGCTGAGGTGAGCTGCGACCCCCAAGGATAAAATGAATAGTTACAAAATCCATCACCAAGTGGATGGGAGTCTCCTCCCCTTTGAGAATGGCTCACAATGTACCTTCTACAAACAAGTGAGCAGAGTTTAAACATCCTCCCATTTTATCCCATGGGAGAGGCCCGAATTAAATGAAATTGAAAACAAAAGGATTATACAACAGATTAACAAATCAAAAAGTTGTTTTTTGAAAAGGTCAATAAAATTGATAAACCCTTGGCCAACCTAACCAAGAAAAAAATAGTTAAATCTATAATTTCATCAATCAGAAATGGTAAAGACAAAATTACAACAGACCCCTCAGAAATTCAAGAAATCCTTCATGAAGACTACAAGAAACTTTACTCTCAGAAATATGAAAATCTGGAGGTAATCGACCAATACTTGGAAGTATGCCACCTTCCAAGACTTAGTCAGAGCAAGGTGGAAATGTTGAACAGGCCTATATCAAGCTCTGAAATAGCATCAACTATACAAAATCTCCCTAAAAAGAAAAGCCGAGGACCAGATGGCTTCACATCAGAATTTTACCAAACTTTTAAACAGGAACTAATACCTATACTACTTAACCTTTTCCAAAATGTAGAAAAATATGGAATACTACCCAACACATTCTATACAGCAAACTTCACCTTGATCTCCAAACCAGGAAAAGACCCAACAAGAAAAGAAAATTATAGACCAATATCACTAATGAATATTAATGCAAAAATATTCAACAAGATCCTAACAAACAGAACAAGGAACACATCAAACAAATTATACACTATGACCAAGTGGGTTTTATCCCAGGATCTCAAGGATGGTTCAACATACATAAATCTATAAATGTATTTCACCACATAAACAAATTAAAAAATATATGATCCTCTCAATTGATACAGAAAAGGCTTTTGATAATATTCAGCATCCCTTCATGATCAGAACACTTAAGAGAATTAGCATAGAAGGGACTTTTCTCAAATTGATAGAGGCCATCTATAGCAAACCCACAGCCAATATTGTATTGAATGGAATTAAATTGAAATCATTTTCACTCAGATCAGGAAACAGGCAAGGTTGCCCATTGTCTCCATTGCTCTTTAATGTTGTAATGGAAGTTTTAGCCATTGTAATTAGAGAAGAAAAGGCAATCAAGGGTATTCACATAGGATCAGAAGAGATTAAACTTTCAGTCTTCACAGATGACATGATTGTATACCTGGAAAACACTAGGGACTCTACTACAAAACTCTCAGAAGTGATCAAGGAATACAGCAGCATCTCAGGTTACAAAATCAACACCCATAAGTCGGTAGCCCTTATATATGCCAATAGTCAAGCTGAAAAAATAGTCAAGAACTCTATTTCATTCACAGTGGTGCCAAAGAAGATGAAATATTGAAATATTTGGGAGTATACTTAACAAAGGCTGTGAAAGATCTCTATAAAGAGAACTATGAAACTCTAAGAAAAAGAGATAGCTGAAAATGTTAACAAATAGAAAAACATACCATGTTCATGGCTGAGAAAAAGTAACATTGTTAAAATGTGTATACTACCTAAAGCAATATATAATTTTAATGCAATCCCTATTAAAGTTCCATTGTCATACTTTAAAGACCTCGAAAAAATACTTCATTTTATATGGAATCAGAAAAAACCTCGAATAGCCAAGACATTACTCAAAAACAAAAACAAAGTAGGAGGAATCACGCTACCAGACATCAGACTACACTATAAATCCATAGTGATCAAGACAGCATGGTATTGGCACAAAAACAGAGAGGTAGATGTATGGAACAGAATAAAGAACCAAGAGTTGAACCCAGCTACTTACCGCTATATGATCTTTGACAAGTCAATTAAAAACATTGAGTTGGGAAAAGATTCCCTATTCAACAAATGGTGCTGGTTGAACTGGCTGGCGACCTGCAGAAGACTGAAACTGGACCCACACCTGTCACCACTAACTAAGATAGACTCTAACTGGATTAAAGATTTAAATTTAAGACATGAAAATATAAAAACACTAGAAGAAAGTGTAGGGAAAACTCTTGAAGAAATTTGCCTGGGCGAATATTTTATGAGAAGGACCTCCCTAGGCAATTGAAGAAACATAAAAAATACACTACTGGAACCTCCTCAAACCAAAAAGCTTCTACACAGTCAAGGACACAGTAAGAAAGGCAAGCAGACAACCTTCAGAATGGGAAAAGATATTTCCTAGTTACGTATCTGACAAAGGTTTAATAACCAGAATCCACAGGCAACTCAAACTTATTAGCAAGAAGAGAACAAGTGATCCCATCTCAGGGTGGGCAAGGGATTTGAAGAGAAATTTCTCTGAAGAAGACAGATACATGGCCTACAGATATATGAAAAAATGTTCACCATCCTTAATCATCAGAGAATTGCATTTCAAAACTACTTTGAGATATCATCTAACACCAGTAAGATTAGCCCTATCACAAAATCCCAGTCACAAGATGCTGGCGTGGTTGTGGAGAAAAGGGAACACTTCTACACTGCTGATGGGATTGCAAACTAATACGTCTCTTTTGGAAAGTCATCTGGAGAACTAAAAAGAACTTAGAGAACTAAAAATAGATCTGCCATTTGATCCTATAATTCCTCTGTTAGGTATATATCAAGAAGACCAAAAATCACACTACAATACAGATATTTGTACCAGAATGTTCATTGCAGCCCAATTCATAATTGCTAAGTCATGGAAGAAGCCCAAGTGCCCATTGACCCATGAATGGATCAATAAACTGTGGTATATGTACACTAT
>NW_003852439.1:472711-474560 GCF_000181295.1 Otolemur garnettii
CCCCAGCTTCCATTAACCACCTGAGGTTATCAGGCCTCCACTTTCCCTGCTGGATTGTGGCAGAGTGCAGAGGCCTGGCTGAGGAGACATAAGATCACTCTATGACTCAGGCAGGCTAAAACTCCAGGAGAACCTGCTCATTAAAGGGAACTAGGTCATAGGCCAGTGGGGTTACTAGTGACGGGTGTGACAGGTGCAAGGTGGGGAAGGAAGCATCAACCTTCTCAGATTAATTCATTTGCTGGGGGAGGGGGTCCTTCTGACTCCATGGAGCACCAGAATGAGTCATACTCAAGCTGCAAGCCTGCTATCTAGTTGCCAGAGACCTTTTAAATTCCCTCACTTGAGACTGAGTGCTGACTAGGATAACTCATTTGGATCTCTCAGACTAGGATCAATTACTCAAGGACTATCCAAAGTGGTACCCTGGGTGTGTGGTTGTGGGAAGGTTTGATTTTCCTTTTCCAGTTGTTGCCCAAGGGGGATGGGGTGACTTAATTGCTGCTATTTCTCCACAGCTGAGACTTCAACCCAGAGTAACTGATTCACTAGGGTAGGACAGATACCAGCTGAAAACAAGACAGAGACACTTAGCCCCACACCACCAAGTAAGTCCCCAGTGTCTCAGGCCGTAGCACTGTATGGGTCCTTTGCAAAGCTCTAAGGGAAAAGGTACAGACACTAGTCCCAGCTCTTGGGAAAAGGCTGGTTAATCACTACTCCAGGAGCCCCCTAACCCAACTTTACCTTATCTGCACATCTAACCAAACAGTGTAAAATAATCATGGGGCAGAATCAGCGGAAAAACACTGGTAACATGAGTAACCAGAGTAGATCAACTCCCCAAAAGAACGATACAGCAGACACAACTAAAGATCCTATTCATAGACAAATGGCTGAGATGTCAGAAATTGAATTCAGAGTTTGGATTGCAAATAAGATTAATAGAATGGAGATAAAGTTGGAATTAGAAATTCAAAGAGCATTTCAAAAGTTGTCTCAAGAATTCAATGAATTCAAAGACAAAATTACTAAAGATTTTGACACACTGAGACAAGAATTTGCAGCCCTCAAAGATCTGAAAAATACAGCAGAATCTCTCAGTAACAGAATGGAGCAAGCAGAAGAAAGGATTTATGATAATGAAAACAAAGCTTTTGAACCCTCCCAACTGCTCAAAGAGGAAGAGAAATAGAGAGCAAAAGTGGATCATTCTCTTAGAGAGCTTTGGGATAATTGGAAGAAAACTATAATATTAGCCTTATAGGAATCCCTGAAGGCAATGAAGTTGCTTTGCAAAGCAAAGAAGCCCTTTTTCATAAGATTATGAAGGAGAACTTTCCAGACATGCCAAGAGATTCTGAAATGCAGATAGCAGACAGTATCAGAAGCCCAGCATGTTCAATTCAAATAAGACAGCCCCCAGGCACATCATAATTAACTTCACTAAAGTTAATATGAAGGAGAAAGTTGTGAAAGCAGCCAGACATAAGAAAACCATAATCTACAAGGGGAAGAATATTAGAATGACTGCAGATCTCTCTGCTAAAACTTTTCAAGATAGAAGAGGGCAGTCATCAACTTTTAATGTCCTAAAACAAAATAACTTTCAACCCAGGATCCTGTATCCAGCTTAACTAAGTTTCATTTATGATAGAGAAATTAAATACTTTAGTGATGTTCACATGTTGAAGAAATTTGCCATAACTAAACCAGCTCTCCTGGATATTCTCAGACCTATCCTCCATAATGACCAGTGCAATCCTCCACCACAAAAGTAAACTCACTCAGAAACTTTTGATCAAATTCCAACTTCCACAGTGGCAAAAGGATTAAAAATGGCCACTGG
>NW_003852439.1:474724-476254 GCF_000181295.1 Otolemur garnettii
TAAAAGATAAATATGGACTCAGGGTGAAGGGATGGTCATCTATATATCAAGCAAATGGCAAGCAGAAAAAGTAGGTGTTACAATATTATTCATAGATACAATAGGCTTTAAACCAACAGAATTAAGGAAAGATAAGGATGTTCACTTCTTATTTGTTAAGGATAATACTCAATATGATGAGATTTAAAATATCGAAATTTATGCACCCAGCCAGAATGCTCCTCAATTTATAAGAGAGATGCTAACAGACATGAGCAACCTGATTAACCTAGCACCATAATTGTCAGAGATTTTAACACTCCTTTGATAGTGTTGGCTATATCCTCCAAAAAGAAGCTAAGCAAAGAAATTTTAGATTTAAACTTAACAATTCAACATTTGGATTTAACAGATATCTACAGAACATTTCATCCTCAGAAAACTGAATGAACATTCTTCTCATCAGCCCACAGAACATACTACAAAATTGATCACATTTTAGGTCACAAGTCTAATCTCAGCAAATTTAAAAGAATAGAAATTGTTCCATGCATCTTCTCGGACCATCATGGAATAATAAAAGTTGAACTCAGTAACAAAAGGAATCTGCATACTCCTACAAAAACATGGAAGCTAAATAATCTTTTGCTGAATCATAGCTGGGTCAGATATGAGATTAAGAAGGAAATTACCAAATTTTTGGAACAAAACGATAGTGAAGACACAAATTATCAGAACATCTGGGATATTGCAAAGTTTATCTTAAGAGGGAAATTTATAGCACTACAAGCCTTCCTCAAGAGAATGGAAAGAGAGGAAATTAACAACTTATTGGGACATCGCAAGCAACTAGAAAAGGAAGAACATTTCAATCCCAAACCCAGCAGAAGAAAAGAAATAACCAAAATTAGAGCAGAATTTAATGAAATTAAAAACAAAAGAATTATACAACAGATCAGTAAATCAAAAAATTGGTTTTTTGAAAAGGTCAATAAAATAGGTAAAACTTTGGCTAACCTAACCAGGAAAAAAAGAGTAACATCTCTAATTTCATCAATCAGAAATGGTAATGAAATAACAACAGACCCCTCAGAAATTCAAAAAATCCTTAATGAATATTACAAGAAACTTTATTCTTAAAAATATGAAAATCTGAAGGAAATTGGCCAATACTTGGAAGCACACTACCTTCCAAGACTTAGCCAGAATCAAGTGGAAATTTTAAACAGGCCTATATCAAGTTCCAAAATAGCATAATTTATACAAAAATCTACCTAAAATGAAAAGCCCAGGACCAGATGGCTTCACATCAGAATTCTACCAAACCTTTAAAGAGGAACTAATACATATATTACTCAACCTCTTCCAAAATATAGAAAAATAAGGAATACTACCCATCACATTCTATGAAACAAACATCACCTTGATCCCCAAACCAGGAAAAGACCCACGAAGAAAGGAAAATTATAGACCAATATCACTAATGAATATTGATGCAAAAATATTCAACAAGATCCTAACAAACAGAATCCAGCAACACATCAAACAAAT
>NW_003852439.1:476961-486851 GCF_000181295.1 Otolemur garnettii
GATAAAATATTTGGGAGTTTATCTAGAAGGATATCTATAAAGAGAACTATGAAGCTCTAAGAAAAGAAACAGCTGAAGATGTTAACAAATGGAAAAATATACCATGCTCATGGCTGGGAAGAATCAAGATTGTTAAAATGGCCATACTACCTAAAGGAATATACAATTTTAATGCAATCTCTATTAAAGCTCCACTGTCATATTTGAAAGATCATGAAAATATAATACTTCATTTTTTATGAAATCAGAAAAAACCTTGAATAGCCAAGACATTAGTCAGAAACAAAAACAAAGCAGGAGGAATTATGCTACCAGACCTGAGACTATGCTATACATTGATAGTGATCAAAACACAATGGTACTGGCCCCCAAACAGAGGGTAGATGTATGGAACAAAATAGAGAATCAAGAGATGATCCCAGCTACCTATCATTATTTGATATTTGAAAGCCAATTAAAAATATTCAGTGGGGGAAAAGATTCCCTATTTAACAGTGGTGCTGGTCAAACTGGCTGGCAACCTGCAGAAGACTGAAACTGGATTTACACCTATCACCATTAACTAAGATAGACTCTCACTGGATTAAAGATTTAAACTTAAGACATGAAACCATAAATATACTAGGAGAAAGTACAGGAAAAATCTCTTGAAGAAATCAGCCTGGGTGTATATTTTATGAGGAAGACCTCATGGGCAATTGAAGCAACATCAAAAATACACTACTGGGACCTAATCAAACTAAAAAGTTTCTGCACAGCCAAGAACACAGTAAATAAGGCAAGTAGACAGCCCTCAGAATGGGAGAAGATATTTGCTGGTTATGTCTCTGACAAAGGTTTAATAACCAGAATACACAGACAACTCAAACATATTAGCAAGAAAAGAATAAGTGTTCCCATCTCAGGGTCAGCAAGGGACTTGAAGAGAAACTTCTCTGAAGAAGACAGGCACATAGCCTACAGACACATGAAGAAATGATCATGATCCTTAATCATCAGAGAAATGCAAATCAAAATGACTTTGAGATATCATCTAACTCCCGTAAGATTAGCCAACATCACAAAATCCCCAAACCAGAGATGTTGGCATGGATGTGGAGAAAAGGGAACACTTCTATATTGCTGGTGGGACTGCAAACTAATACGTTCCTTTTGGAAAGATGTTTGGAGAACACTTAGAGATCTAAAGATAGACCTGTCATTCAATCCTACAATTCCTCTACTAGGCATATATCTGGAAGACCAAAAATCACATTATAACAAAGATATATGTACCAGAATGTTTATTGCAGTACAATTCATAATTGCTAAGTCATAGAAGAAGCTCAAGTGCCCATTGACCCATGAATTAATCAATAAATTGTGGTATATGTACACCATGGAATATTATGCAGCCTTAAAGAGAGATGGAGACTTTACCTCTTATACATTTATATGGATGGAGTTGGAACATATTCTTCTAAGCAAAGTATCTCAAGAATGGAAGAAAAAGTATCCATTGTACTCAGTTTTACTATAAAACCAATTTATATCTTTCTTATGAAAGCTATAACCCAATTATAGTCCAAGAAGAAGGGAAAAGGGGAGCAGGAGGCGAGGGGATGGGGGAGGATGGGTAAAGGAAGAGTAGTTGGTGGGACCACACCTACAATGCATCTTACAAGGGTACATGAGACGTTTACTAGGTGTAGAATATAAATGTCTTAACATAATAACTAAGAAAATGCCATGAAGGCTATGTTGACCAGTTTGATGAAAGTATTTCATATTGTGTGTAAAACTAGCACATTGTACCCCATGATTGCATTAATGTACACAACTATGATTTAATTTAAAAAAAAAAAGAAAAAAAGAGTTGCTTTTCAGTTTTTTCAGCTTTTTACTTGTTGTTAGGGTGGAATGTTACTTGCAACTTCTTAAATACTAGACTAGAAACCACAAATCTAATTTATTTTTTATATCCCCAATATCATCTCTGGCATGTGCTGAGAAATCTTGCCCTTTAATCCAATAGCTTTAAAGAACCCAAGATTCTTTTTATTTTTTTGAGACGGAGCCTCAAGCTGTCCCCCTGGGTAGAGTGCCATGGCATCACGTTCACAGCAACCTCCAACCCCTGGGCTCAAGCGAGTCTCCTGCCTCAGCCTCCCAAGTAGCTGGAACCACAGGCGCACGCCACAACACCTGGACATTTCTTGGTTGCAGCCATCATTGTTGTTTGGCGGGCCCAGGCTGGGGATTCGAACCCGCCACCTTAGGTGTATGTGGCTGGCGCCTTAGCCACTTGAGCCACAGGTGCCGAGCCAAAGAACCCAAGATTCTTAAAGTTGCTTTTCTTGCCCTACCATCTTTTCTTAAAATTTGTTTCCTTAAAAATGTATTTCTTTCTCTAGATTCCACTGGCTGAATCAACAATATCAATATCAATGCCTACTATGATTCCTATATCTAAATCCACTACTTGCCTTGTCACCTGCACCACCAAGTCATTGTTCTTCTTACATCTCAGGAATACTGTCCTACCTTTAAGATATTTTTAGTGATGCTTAGGCCTTCCATAAACAGATCCCCTGAGGTAGGAGTCTCCACTCCAGTCAAAATTTTGAAGGTAGTAGTTTTTCCAGCTCCATTTAATCCAAGCAATCCAAAGCAGTCCTCCTTTTGAATTGCAAGGGAGATGTTTCTTATAGCCACAATGGGTGGAAATGTAAAATATATCTTAAAAAACAAAGAAAACACAATATACATATACAATATGAGTACATATAGTAAAGAATACTCCTAGGTCAAATGCAATCAGTACCTCAAACTCCTATGGACCACACTACCTCACTTTCACAATAATTCTTCTAAGCTACTAAGAGAATAGTCACAGATCCCCAAAAAACCACAGTGAGCCTGCTGCTCTTATATGTTTACATGGATGGAACATCAGTGGCATGCTGATAAGGAGGGATGAAGTCAGCATATGCTGGCCACTGAATGATGTTACCTTTGTGAGTTCATCAATAAACACTGGGGAATTCAGCAACTCCTGACGTTGTTCTAAGACTCTACCTCTTTCATTTTGTACATCTTCATCTTTAGATACTTCAGGTAATTCCAGGGACACTTTATCCTATATTTCAAGACAAGAATCATAGAGGTAGATGCTATTCCTTGAAGACATTCACATGTCAAAACAGAAAGTTTGAATCATTTTCAAGAGACTTCCTGCATATCACCTCAGCTCTCATTTATAAACTTTTCCCTGTTTCCAAAGTTTAGTAACTGGGCTCTTGGCCATACTCAAACTGCATGTTTTTATTAAAATGGACACATAAAAACTGCAACCATAATAAATACCATTAATTATGATACAATGCTATTTGTTAATAATAAAGTATAGTCTAGACCTGGAGTGTCCAACCTTTTTTTTCCTAGCAGCACATTGGGAGAATAGGAGTAAATTGTCTTGGGTCACACACTAAATATATACAAATAAGGAAAGCTGATTAGCAAAACAAACAAACAAACAAAAAGGTCAGTGCATACTTTTCATGATATCTGGCTCTACAGATAAGTAAAAATGTCCTCACAAGATCAACCCATGTCAGCCTCAGATTGGACAACCCTGTCCTAGATAATACCAGTAGAGTTAAGAGTAAAGATTAACTTTTTTTTTTTTTGCAGTTTTTGGCCAGGGCTGGGTTTGAATCCACTGCCTTCAGCATATGGGGCTGGTGCCCTACTCCTTTGAGCCATAGGCATTACCCTAACTCATTCTTTTTTGAAGGAGAGCAAACCACGAACAAGTGCATTAAGACTTAGAATGAAGAAGAAAGAAAAAGCATAGGACATTTCACATAGTCAAAAGAGTGTGAAAGAAAACTCTAAGGCTTGTACCACAGTTCTTTTTTATTTTAAACCTTTTACTTTGAAAGAATTTTGATTTATGAAAAGGTTAGAAAGATACAACAGTTCTAGTATACCTTTTACTCTTCTTCTGTTGTTAACATCTTTTAAAGCCATGATACAATTAAAAAATTAATATTCGTTCAGTTACATTAGCAACAAATCTCACTTATTACTGAAAAATATGCTGAATACTTTTAATGCCTTTTTTGGGGGGGGCGGCTGGGGCTGTGTTTGAACCCACCACCTCCGGCATATGGGGCCAGTACCCTACTCCTTTGAGCCACAGGCACCACCCTAATGCCCTTTTTAGTATAACTTATTTATTGAAATAAACATACAGACAAGTATATAAATCATAAATCTATATCTTAATGAATTCTCACAAAGTAGATACCTTATAATATCTGTACAAATGCAGCAGATAAAGAAGACAGAACATTACCTTAATGGTAACTCTAGTCCTGACTTGCAACACCATATATATCATTATATACTAGCTTTGCCTTTTAAGAAAACTTTATAAAAATGGAATTCTGTTGCTTATACTCTTATCTGGCTTCTTTTGTGCAGCATTGTGTTTGTGAAATTATTCCATGCTGTTTTACATGAGTTAAAGGTTGTTCCTTCTCATTGTTATATTTTATTGCAAAAAGAGATATTTTAAAATTCATTGTACTACTAACACACATATGATTTTCTTTCTTTTGCCTTCGTTTTTTGACTATTGGGAAAAAAGTGTGTTGGGTGGTGCCTGTGGCTCAAAGGGTAGGGCACTGTTCCCATATGCCAGAGGTGGTGGGTTCAAACCCGGCCAGGGCCAAAAACAGAAAAAAAATTGTGTGACTTTTTTATATATGTCTTTTAGAACATAGCATTTCTGTTGGGTATATAGTTAAAGGGGAACTGCTGGGTCATGGTGAATGCATATTTCATATGCATAAGAAGATGATGCTTTACATGATAATGCCAATTTCCCAGAGTGGTATGGGTTTACATTCCCAATTTTTCTGCTTCCTCAACACTTAGTATTTTAATGTGTATATTTTGCAGTGTCTCTCAGGGACTTTAATGTACATTTACCTAGTGACTAATAATTTTGCACATCTTTTTTTTTTTTTTTTTTTTTGTAGAGACAGAGTCTCACTTTTTCACCCTCGGTAGAGTGCAGCGGAGTCGCTCCAGCAACCTCCAACTCCTGGGCTTAGGCGATTCTTCTGCCTCAGCCTCCCAAGTAGCTGGGACTACAGGCGCCCGCCACAACGCCCGGCTATTTTTTGTTGCAGTTTGGCCGAGGCTGGGTTTGAACCCGCCACCCTCGGTATATGGGGCCGGCGCCTTACTCACTGAGCCACAGGCGCCTCCCACATCTTTTTTTTTTTGAGACATAAGAGTCTCACTTTGTCACTCTTGGTAGAGTGCCATAGCATCACAGCTCACAGAAACCTCAAATTCTTGGGCTTAAGTGATCTCTTGCCTCAAAAATAATTATACACTTTGTGACCTGCCTTTTCACAATTTAATGATGTTTTTGATAATGATGCCTTCACTATCATGAAGATATTCACTATGTTTTTGTTCTAAAACCTTATTGCTTTCCTTTCACATGTAGATCTACAGAAGAGCTATAAACATATCTCTCATCTATGTGGAGTGAAGGAGAGGTCAAAGTTAATTATTAACTTTTTTCATGTAGATATCCTACTGAATCTACACCATTTCTTGAGAAAATCCTTTCCTCATGCATTGTGTTTCAACTTTCTATATATCAGGTGACCACATATTTGTGCATCTATCTCTAGACATTGTATTATAGTTGTTCTCAAATTTTAGCATGCACCAGAATTATTTAGATGACTTGTGAAAACACAGAAGATTATGGTTCCATCCCAAAAGCTTCTGATTTACTAGGTCTGGAGTAAGGCCCAAGATTTTGCATTTTAAAAAAATTCCTAGTTGATGAAGATAACCACACTTGCAGAACAATATGGTTCTTTTTTTATACTTTATTCTTTTCTGATACATTGTTCCATTTGTTTGTCTCCATTACTGTAACATGTTAAACTATTATCTACTTTTTTGGTTCTTTCTCAAGATTTCCTTGACTATTCTTGGGTTATCATTATTTTGATTTTTTCTATTAACATAGTAAATTACATTTTATTAATGTGGTGATTGATTTTAGAATGTTACATTATCATTGCATTTCTGGAATAAACCTTGCTGGGTCATGAATTCAATCTGGTACCTTTTTAAGGATTTTTGCATCTATGTTATTATTCATCTGTAATTTTTATCTTTTGTAATATTGTTTGTAAGTATTAGGCTTAATATTGTCATGGCCTCATAAGAAAGTGGAACAGACATATAAAAGCAATGGAAAAATAAAATGGAAAATAAAACATAAAATAAAAAAATTAAAGATTAGTTCTTTGAACAGATTAGTAAAATTGTTAACCATCTAGAAAAGCTAATCAAGAAAAAAGGAGTGGGGATGGGAAAAGAGACAATAAATTACTAACAGACATTAAATAGAAAATAGAAAAGATGAATAAATTTATGTCAATAAATTCTTTCTTCCTACTATTCCTCATTGTCCTCAGAATGAAGTTCTTAGCCTGGCACTCACCAGGTCTTACCTGACTTCAGCCTTCTCTCATCTTCTCTAGGCACATCGTACTGCTTGCCAATATCTGAACTTGGCTTCAAAATGAAAAGCTTGTAGCTCTTTGAATGTTCCACACTTCCTTGCCTGTGCATAAGCTGACCTCTATGCCTTGAATTCAAATCCTGAAGCATCACTCAATGCCCACAGCTTGGTTTGGTGCCTTCTAGATGCCCTTTCAGCAATTTTTGCTTCCGTTTGTCAGAACTCATTTACCTGCTGGTATTATTCTGAGCACTGTTTTGGTTTCTGTCTGCAGGGGCTCTTCCTTACATCTCTATAGAGATCTTCTTTCATCTCTCCCACAAGTCCTGGGATTTGTTTACTCTTCCTGTACTTTCTCCGGAGTCTGACTAAGTCCTTTCCAGGATGTAATGTGATACCTGATATCATAAGTGCATAGTAGATGCCTGAGGGATATCTTTGTAATGAATGATGACCTCAGCCTTGGACATCAGTCTTTGTTTTTAATGAGCAATATTGCAGACTGGAATTAACCAGCTGTTTATTTGCTGAGTTGGCTTGACTCTCTCCCAGGCTCTGCCTGGGAAGCTCCTTACTTCATTTTGTAGTTTAATGCTGAATGAAACATTTTCATAGGTTTTTGATATCATGTACTGCCTCTACTAGTGTCACCTCAGGCTTAGTCTGTGGTTTAGCATCTATTCCACATTTAGAGGCACATTCTGGATGCTCTATGCCTTTGATGTCTCATCTAATTCCACTATTTGTTCTTTCTTCTCCACTCATTATCTTGAGTACCTATGGAGTCAGACCTATGCTAGGAGATGTGAAGAATAGCCACATTGGAGTGGCAAGAATTTGGACAGAGGCCTTATGGGAGAGTTTATCTATTTTGGTAACAGAGAGGTCCATTTGCCTCTGAATATTCTTTCTTATAAATATATTTCAGATAGTTGTTATCAAAGTGTGGGACAGTGGGAGAAGAATCACCTGGGATTGTGCTACATATGTGAATTTTTGTGTCCTATTCTAGATCAGAAAGAGAATAGAGACAAGCAATTTTTAGTTTACCAAGCACTCAGGTGATTCTGGTAAATGTTAAAGCATGAGAGCAATTACAGTATCTTTGCAGTTAAATATGTGTTCTACAGGCCAGTAAATCAGTACCACCTGGAAGTTTTAAAAATATCCAGGGACCAAGTTAGGATGAATGAGAAGTTTGAGGACAGACTGACTGGCACAAGAGCCATTAAAGTAAAAGCTTTCTATTATAATCCAATCCATAAAAAATAGTATGTCTTGACTGATAAAGATCAAGTTGTTTAGAAACCACAAGTTCAAATTATGATAAAGATGTCAGATTCATAGATTCTAGTACACATGGGCTTATTGATTTTACTATATCCAGTAATGGAGATAGGCTTGTGTGGAGATATGCTTTGGCTATAGACTTATCTTTAAGACCCATACTGCTACTCACCTTATAAAATCTCTTGTAGATTCCAAAGAAAATATAGCGTAACACAAAGGTTTTCACTCTCCATAAGGTAGTCTCCAGAAGATAAATCAGGAACATGAAGATAAGTCCTAAAGCAGCCATTGCAATTACATTCTGTCCAATTGCACTTTCTTCCAGACTATATGTATTAAGTTTGATTACTGATGACAAGCACAATGACAAAAAAATATAGATGCTTACTTAAGAAAAAATTAACAGAATGAGCAAACTCAAAGAAATCAACAGAGGAAGAACTATAGAATCAAATTTAATGATTATCAAATAAGCACAAAATTAAGATATTTACCGCTATGGTTAATAACTTTGTATGACATGAAAAATATCTCCAGAATATTTTAAGAGAGACATAACTTTTTTATTCCACAATTTTTGTCTTGCTGTAGTTCAAAGAATTCATCAACAACATATACCACATAGTCAAAACCAGTGAGTGAATGTTTGCTTACACTAATAAGAATACCAGGTAGCATTAGGGCCCCTCCCTTCCTTTGAAAATTCTACAGATGGTAGTTATTAAAGTATATAGTAGCAGCAGAAGAATCACTTGGGAATATATTACATATGAAAACACTAACATTTAAATTAAGTTGAAAGTGCCCAAGGGCTGACACTTTTCCAAACATTGATGAATCTCGTTGCTCATTACTGGTTTATTCTGAAGTAATATTTCTTACTGAGTGAGTTATGTGTTCTGAAAAATTTGTTCATTTCCCCTACTTTTTTGAGTATGTGCATACAGATTGTATTTCTGTGAATCAGTTGTATGTGAAACACCTCCTTTTTCATTTCAGATTGAACTCATTTGGGTCCTTTCTCTTCTATTCCTGTTAATCTAGTAAGAGTTCCATTAATTTCATCTTTTCCTCTTCAACAAGGATTTTATTTTTAATTTCAGGTTAATGTGAGCATATAAATAATCAGGCCACAATATTCAAGTTTTTTAGTTAGACTCCCTCTTGTAGTTCGGTAGTCACATCCAAAAGGGGTGCCTATATACCCCTATATTGTAACCATTAAGTTAGAGCACCCCAAACTCCCTCTCCTCCCTTCTCACTCAGGGTATATGGATGGAAAACAATATTTCAGGCAAATGGAAATCAGAAAAAAGAAGGAGTTGCATCTTATTTTCAGATACAAGTGGATATAAAACAACTAAAGTCAAAAAATACAAAGATGGACATTATCAAGGGAGCAAAACAACAAAAAGACATTTCAATTCTAAATATTTATCCACCCAACTTAAATGCTCCTAGATTCATGAAACAGACCTTAATTGGTCTGAGCAATATGATATTCTATAATATCATAATAGCAGGGGACTTTGACACTGCTCTTATAGAGCTGGCCAGATCCTCTAAACAGAAACTAAACAATTATACAAGGGACTTAAACATGACCCTAGAACAACTGTGCTTAATAGACATACAGAACACACCATCCTTAATAAAAAAAGAAAAAGGACACACCATCCAAAAGCTAAGGAATGTACGTTCTTCTTATTAGCCCATGGAATATTTTCCAAAATTGATCATATCCTGGGACACAAATCAAACCTCAACAAAATCAAAATAAGTGAAGTTATACCTTGTATATTCTCAGACTACAAGGCAATGAAGGTGGAATTCAACTCCAAATAAAAATTTTTATCCCCACACAAAGGCATGGAAATTAAACAACCTCTTGCTGAATGACAATTTGGTAAAGGAAGACATAAAAGGAGGAAATTAACTTCCCTAAACATAACAACAAAGAAGATACAAGCTATCAAAATGTGTGGAACAGGGCAGCACCTGTGGCTCAAAGGAGTAGGGTATTGGCTCCATATACCAAAGGTGGTGGGTTCAAACC
>NW_003852439.1:487070-499513 GCF_000181295.1 Otolemur garnettii
AGAAAAGAAAATTAAATCAGAAGTAAATGAAGTAAATGAGCAATTCAATCCAAAACCTACCAGAAGAAAAGAAAATTAAATCAGAAGTAAATGAAATTGAAAACAAAAGAATCATTCACAAAATTAATGGAACAAAGAGTCAGTTCTTCAAAAAGATAAATAAATTGTATAAAAAACCAGCACGTTTACCCCATAATTTCCATAATTACATTAATGTACATAGTGATGTTTTAATTAAAAAAAGATAAATATAATTGATAAACCATTGACCATATTAACTAGAAACAGAAAAGTAATATCTTTAAAAACCTCAATTGGAAACAGAAAGGGGAAATAACAACTGATACCACAGAGATACAAGAGATTATTTCTGACTCCTACAAAAAACTCTATGCCCAGAAATTTGACAATATGAAGGAAATGAACCAATACCTAGAATCACACCATCTCTCTTAAATAGACCAATATCAAGTACTGAGATCAAAGAAATAATTTAAAAACTTCCAACAATCTTAACAGTCTCATGTCTTAAGTTTAAATCTTTTTTCCAGTGATAGTCAATTTTTGTTAATGGTGAAAGGTGTGAGTCCAGTTTCAGTCTTCTACAAGTTGCCAGCCAATTCACCCAGCACCATTTATTAAATAGGAAATTTTCCCCCCAATTTATGTTTTTGATAGACTTATCAAAGATCAAATGATGATAAACATCTGGGTTTATCTCTTGGTTCCCTATTCTGTTCCATACACCCACCTCTCTATTTGTGTGCCAGTACCATGCTGTTTTGATCACTATCAATTTATAGTATAATTTGAAGTCTGGTAGCATGATTCTTTTTGACTTGTTTTTATTTCTGAGTAATGTCTTGCCTATTCAAGTTTTTTCCTGATTCCATATAAAATGAAGTACTATTTTTTCCAGATCTTTAAAGTATGACAGTGATGCTTTAATAGGGATTGCATTAAAATTGTATATTGCTTTGGTAGTATGGACATTTTAACAATGTTGTTTCTTCCCAGCCATGAGCATGGCATGCTTTTCCAAAGCTTAAGATACGAACCTATAAAGATACTAGAAAAAAATGCAAGGAAAACAATTGAACAAATAAGCCTGGGAGAATACTTTATGAGGAGGACCCCCAGGCAATTGAAGCAACACAAAATATACATTACTGGGATCTAATCAAACTAAAAAGCTTCTGCACTGCCAAGAACATAGTACATAAAGCAAGCAGACAGCCCTCAGAATGGGAGAGGATATTTTTAGTTTATGTTTCTGACAAAGGTTTGATAATGAGAATTCACAGAGAACTCAAACTTATTAATAAGAAAGAACAAGCGATTTCATTTTACTGTGGACAAGAGACCTGAACAGAAGTTTCTCTGAAGAAGACAGGCTCATGGTCTACAGACACATGAAAAAATGCTCATCATCTTTAATCATCACAGAAATGCAAATCAAAACCACTTTGAGATATCATGTAACTCCAGTAAGAGTAGCCCACATGGCAAAATCCCAACTTCATTTTTGCTGGTGTTTCTACCCCTATTACTTGGTTTTTTACCCAATTTTATCCTGTAAGTTTTCTGTTTGCTTGTTTTGGTTTGATTTATAGCATTTTTGTCTTTCCTCTCTACTTGGTGGAGGTGGGGTACTGTGTCCGAACAGGCTACCAAAGAGCTGCTGACCTCAAAGGAACCACTTGACCCAGCACTCCCAGAGGTTGGGGGTTTTAAGGTTAGGTCAAAGTACCCTACTGTACACCTATATTGCTCCCGTCTCCCTCTTTCTGTGCCTCTATTCTTTTTGTTAATATTCCCTTTTACCCACCCCCTCTCCTTTCTCTTTTTTCTTTCTTTTTTTTTGTTTTCTTTCTTTTCTCTCTCCCTGCTCTTCAATCTTCTCATCCTTCTGGTCATGTATCAAAAAGACTCATTGAAACCCTAGTCCAGATGCACAGCAACTTAAAGAGAAAGAGGAAGTGAAAGGAAAATTAGGGCAAGGAAGCAGATAAATCACTCATGAGGAAGAACTAGAAGAAAAATCAAGTAGGTTTCATCCCAGGGATGCAAGGCTGGTTTAACATATGCAAGTCCATAAATGTTATCCACTGTATTAACAGAAACAAAAACAAAGACCATGTGATCCTCTCAACAGATGCAGAAAAAGCATTCGATAAAATCCAGCATCCTTTTCTAATCAGAACACTGAAGAGTATAGGCATATGTGGCACATTTCTGAAACTGATCAAAGCTATCTATGACAAATCCACACAGCTAATATTTTACTGAACGGAGTAAAACTGAAAACTTTTCTTCTCCAAACTGGAACCAGACAAGGTTGTCATCTGTAACCATTACTATTCAACATAGTGCTGGAAGTTCTAGCTAATACAATTAGGCAAGACAAGGAAATAAAGGGCATCCAAATGGGAGCAGAGGAGGTCAAACTCTCCCTCTTTGCTGATGATATGATCTTATACTTAGAAAACCCCAAAGACTCAACCACAAGACTTCTGGAAGTCATCAAAAAATACAATGTCTCAGGATATAAAATCAATGTCCAAAAGTCAGTTGCCTTTGTATACACCAATAACAGTCAAGATGAGAGGCTAAATTAAGGACACAAGTCCCTTCACCATAGCTTCAAAGAAAATGAAATACCTAGGAATATACCTAATAAGGGAAGTGAAGGATCTCTATAAAGAAAATTATGAAATCCTAAGAAAGGAAATAGCAGAGGATATTAACAAATGGAAGAACATACCATGTTCATGGCTGGGAGGTATCAACATTGTTAAAAATGTTTATACTTCACAAAGCAATCTAGCCATTCAATGTCATCCCTATTAAAATACCAACATTGTACTTTCAAGATTTAGAAAATTGATTATGTGTTTTGTATGGAACCAGAAAAAACCTGTGTAGCTAAGGCAGTTCTTAGCAATAAAACAAAACTAGGGGTATTACCATACCAGATTTTAGGCTATACTACCAAGCCATAGTGGTCAAGTCAGCATGGTACTGGCACAAAAATCAAGACATAGACATTTGGAATCGAATAGAAAACCAGGAAATGAAACTAACATCTTACAAGCACTTAGTCTTTGATAAACCAAACAAGAGTATACCATGCAGGAAAAACTCTGTATTCAATAAATGTTGCTGGGAGAACTGGATATCTACATGTAAAAGACGAAAACTGGACCCACAACTTTCCGCACTCACAAAAATTGATTCAAGATGGATAAAGGACTTAAATTTAAGGCATGAAACAATAAAAATCCTCAAGGAAAGTATAGGAAAAACACTGGAAGATATTGGTCTGGGGAAAGACTTCATGAAGACTGCCAGGGCAATTGCAACAACAACAAAAATGAACAAATGGGACTTAATTAAACTGAAAAGCTTCTATACAGCTAAGGAGACTACAGCAAAGCAAATACACAGCCTACACAATGGGAAAGGATATTTGCATATTTTGAATCAGACAAGAGCTTGATAACTAGGATCTATAGAGAACTAAAATTAATCCACGTGAAAAAAATCCAACAATCCCATATATCACTGGGCAAGAGACATGAATAGAACCTTCTCCAAAGAAGACAGGCAAATGGCTAAGAAACATATGAAAAAATACTCATCATCCTTAATTATTAGAGAAATGAAAATCAAAACCACCCTGAGATACCATCTAATCCCAGCAAAAACAGCCTACATCACAAAATCTCAAAGCTGCAGAAGCTGGCATGTATGTGGAGAGAAGGGAATACTTCTACACTGCTGGTGGGACTGAAAACTAATACAATCTTTTTGGAAGGTAGTATGGAGAACCCTCAAAGAACTCAACCTAGACCTCCCATTTCATCCTGAAATCCCATCACTGGGCATCTACCCAGAAGGAAAAAAATCCTTTTATCATAGGACACTTGCACAAGACTGTTTATTGCAGCTCAATTTACAATTGCCAAAACGTTGAAACAGTCTAAATGCCCACCAACCCGGGAATGGATTCACAAGCTGTGGTATGTGTATACACCATGGAATACTATTCAGCCATTTTAAAAAGTGGAGACTTTACAGCCTTTATATTAACCTGGATGGAAGTGGAACACATTATTCTTAGTAAAGCATCATAAGAATGGAGAAGCATGAATCCTATGTAATCAATTTTGATGTGAGGACAATTAATGACATGGTGAGGGTAAGGGAAAGGAAAAGTAGAGAGAGAAAGAAGGAGAGAGGAGTGGGGAAGGGAATAGCAGAGAAAGGGAAGACAGGAGGGGAGTGGGGTCTTGGATTATGCCACACCTTTTGGGGGCAAGACACGATTGTAAGAGGGACTTTACATAACAAATGCAATCAGTGTAACCTGGTTTCTTGTACCCTCAATGAATTCCCCACCATAAATTAAATTTAAAAATATGGAGCCTTTACCTCTTTTATGTTTACATGGATGGAGCTGGAACATATTCTTCTTAGTAAAGTATCCCAAGAATGGAAGAAAAAGTATCTAATGTATTCAGCCCTCTATGAAACCAATTTATAGCTGTATAACCCAATTATAGCCCAAGAAGAAGGAGAAAGGTGAAGGGAGGGTAATTGGGGTGGCCACACCTATGGTGCATCCTACAAGGGTATATGTGAAATTTACTAGGTGTAGAATATAAATGTCTTAACACAATAACTAAGAAAATGTCATGAAGGCTGTTAACCAGTTTGATGAAAATATTTCAAATCGTATATAAAACCAGCACATTGTACTCTATGATTGCATTAATGTACATAGCTATAATTTAATAATAATAAAAGGAAATACAGTAATGTCTCAGGTTATAAAATCATGTTCACAAATCAATAGTGCCTTCATATACCTCAACAGTCAAGCAGACAGTGAAATCAAAGACACAATACTCTTCATAATAGTTTGAAAGAAAATGAAATACCTTAGAATACATTACAAAGGATGTGAAGGATGTCTACACAGAGAACTATGAAATTCTGAGAAAAGAAATAGCAGAGGATGTTAACAAACGGTAGAATATACCATGCCATGTCTGGGAAGAATCAGCATTGTTAAAATGTCTGTACTACCCAAAGCAATCTACAGATTTAATGCAAAACCCATTAAAATACCAATGTTAAGAGGAGATTAAATTATGAGGGCTCTGTCTTGATAATGAATAATGCCATTATTGTAGAAAAGTGTTAGTCAGGTACTCACTTGCCCTTCTATCTTCTGCCATGGAATGATGCAGCATAGGGGTACTTGCCAGATGCTGGCACTATGCTCTTTGGACTTCCCAGTCTCCAGAACTGTGACCCAAATAAACTTCTATTGTTTATAAATTAATCAGTATCAAATATTTTGTTATAGCAACAGAAAATGAACTAAGATAGCTTTGCTGCATGTGAAAATTTTGGTTGACTGTTTTTCTATTCAGTACTTGTGTCACCCCATAGTTTTCCCACAGCTTTTTGGTCTCCTTGGTTTCCAGTGAGAAAATTTTCTTTGAATATGTTGAACATCTTTGATTTCTAAATTTTTATTTGTCATGAAATTTGGGGAGTTTGGCACCATTATTTCTTCAAATAGTCTTTTTAACTCTTTCTTTCTCTTATCTTCTCCTGAAAATCTCATAATATACATGTTGCTCTGCTTGATGATATCCCTTAACTTGCCTCAAACCTCTGTTCATTTTTCTCCATTTTCTTTCTGCTACTCATACAAAATGATCTCAATGCTAACTTTTCTTTGTGCTCAAATTTATTATGGAACTTCTCTAGTTAATTTTTTATTTTAGTTATTGTACTTTTCAGCCATAGAATTTGATTCCTTTTTATAATTTCCATAACTTTATTGTTATTTTCATTATGTACATATATTTTCCTAATTTACTTTAGTTTTTGCCCTTTTTTTATAGTTTTTTCATTATATTTGAGATAGTGTTTTAAAATCGTTTGGTTTATGGTTCCACTGCCCAGATTTCTTCATGGACAGTTTTTGTCAGCTGATTTTCATCATTTGAAGGGGAGCTATCATCTTATTTCTTTGTATGACTTGTGATCATTTTGTTTTGTGGTTAAAAACTAAAAATTTAAATAATATAATGTGTATAATTCCCTTCTTTAGGATTTGCTTTTTTTGTTTTGGCTGTTGAAGCCTATGTAGGTCCATTTGTTTTATGACTTTAAATTTTTATTTTTTGTTTCATAACTTTTCACAATATTATTACAAACACCATTTCTTCTGTGTGATACTGAAGTCTGTTTTCTTAAGATGTATTCAGCTATTGTTTTGACAAATTGCAATTTGAATGCAAGAAGCTAAAAAAAAAAGCCCCCAAAGCTAAAAAACAAAAGACTTACCCCAAACAAAGAACAAACAATAAATAAATTAAAAGAGAGAGAGAACAAAACAAATCTTTCAATCTTTATAGATTGGCCCTGAGCCACAGCCCTCGTTTGACATTTAAGCTTAGGATTCACTAAGCTTACGATATGGGAAAAGTGAAAATTTGAGATCTTATTAAGACTTCTATAAGCTTGTATTTTGCTCTGGGCTTTCACACTTTTCCTAAATTTCTCAGTACACATGTGTGTTTTTTGAAAGTTCTGATTTTCTGAAGGAACGCTCTCCAACTTTCGCCTTAGATGGTGTGTTTCCATTGCAGTCTTTTGCCTACTGTTTGAACACTGGCAATTCAACTTTCAGGGTTTTAGAGTAATGCTTACAGCTTTTCTGATCTGAGTCTATCGTTTTGCAAAACAAGAGTCACACAAATCCAGATAATCTTTCCAGTGCCCTAGACAAATTAGAAAACAGATGCACAATATTTTGTGAATAAATTCTGCACTCCTCCTTCCAGAAAAAAGTTCCTGCTCTGGGATTGCAGGTTGCGCCTTTTACCAGGGGTCCTCAAACTTTTTAAACAGGGGGCCAGTTCACTGTCCCTCAGACCGTTGGAGCGCTGGACTGTGGGCCCTGGAACAGTGGGCTGCTAAGCAGGCCAGGCAGCTGCAGCAAAAACACCAGGCAGGCCAGATAAATGTTCTAGGCGGCTGCATGTGGCCTATGGGGCATAGTTTGAGGGCACCTGTGAGTACTACAGAGAGTACTAAGGACAAAGAACAAACAATAAGGGCTAAGGACAAGAAAAATCACTACAAAACTATCTACTGTTTTAAAGTGGTTCAGTGCTCATTTGGTTGCTATAAACTTTGACTGTTTTTCTGAGTTCTGATAAAGTTTTTTCTGGCAATTTCTGCTTGTCTTTCAATGTTTTTATGGAGTAAGTATGAAACTTAAATCTGTCTGCAACATTTTTTCTAACAAATTGTTTTCCAGTTTCCTACATACTGATATTTGATTACTATTTCCCTCTGCTTTGTTATTGTCTTGGGCAGGTGAAGAAGAGAAATTTTCATCAGTTGAAGTATTTTAATATTCTACTGCATACTTCTTACATTTTAAATTGATTACCTGGACCAACAACACCAAGTGTTTTTTTATGGAGTAGTAGTAATATTTTTATTTGTTTGTTATATTTCTTAGTACATGTGCAACCTTTTCTATTAATACAATGAAGTTTAACAAAAATGAAGTGTCTTTTGATTATATGTTTTTTACCAATTTTCGTAGGAAGTTAAATGATGTTGTATGTGCTCTTATTTCCTTTAATTGCTCTAAGGAACACTTTCCTTCTCTAAGCTGTTTCTTTCTACATCCAAAGTAATAATTTTCAAGACTAACATCTATAGTTCAGCATGTTGTCAATTTTTTTCTTTTCCTTCATCCAGGATTTTGATTGACTAGGTCTATTTCTCAGACATTTTTTCAGCATTTCCCAACTTATGATGAACTACCATTATTGGCTTTCTGCTCTGTGTTGTCTTTTCTAGAGAATCCTTATATGCTCTCAATGAAAGCACCCTTGTCTATTGTATTTAAGACCCCCAGATTTTATTTTTTCTAGATGTATCTGAAGCTGACATTTCAATGCATGCTTTCTTTTAAATTCAAAAATTTCAAAAATTTTCTTGGACTGGGAAAGAGTGAAGAGGTTATAGCAATTTTAATTGTCTGTTTTTTAGGTATTAAATAACTACTGGCTTTTATAGTTTAGGACCATGACCATTTATTGAAATGATTGTCTTTTTCCTTTCAATTACTTTGACATGCAATCCAAATGAATTGACTATATGTGTATGAATTTATTTATGGACTCTGTACATGCATCTAATTCTGTCTATCTATCTTTTATCTATTATTCATATGTGTGATCATATCATATTATCTTACTGTAGTTTTTTTAATAGGTTTTAAAATACAGTAGTGCAGAGGGTGTAGCCAGGATCATTCATCTGAGCTCTCCTAGTCTGCCTGGGGATACAGAATCTAGCCATACTTGGCATGAGGACCTTACCTGGATTTGAAGCTCAGGAAGCACTGTGAGGTAGTAGTGAGCTGGATATGGTGTGTGATCAGGCTGATGAAAATTTGATGAGTAAAAATCAGACTGATTAGGCAAGTGATTGTAAGCTGCCAGGATTGGTCAGGTCCCCTATAGAGGTCCAGGATGGGAGGAAGCCTTTCAGGAGTTTTCAGTTTGGGTGCGGAGCTGTGTGTTGACTGGAAAGTTTGAAAGAGTAGGTGGAGTGAAACAGTATAAAGGAACCAAATTTGAATACTGTTTGGAGTGGATTTGCCATTAGTTTGGTGGCTGATAAGGCAGCCATACTGGGAAGGTCTCAGCTGCCATAGGGCTGCCACTGTGGGAAGGTAATGAGAAGGTCTTAGTGGGGACCTAAAAAGCACAGTCATCTTAATTCTGCCTGCTGGGATCAGAACTCCACTTTTGGGATAGGCTGAAGGACTCCCACAACCTATAGGAACTGTTTTCAGGAGGCACTGTGAGAGCTGTCCTGAAGGATTCTGGAGTAATTTATGATCCCTATCTGGTGGGTTCTGAATGCTGAGGAAACAATCAGGTGATCACCAAGGGCAACTGAGTTAGGAATAAGGACTACAGAGGTTGTCATCTGTGCCTGCATCTTCTAAAATAACCACAGCACAACTAGGTGTCTAGGTGACATATTGCAACATATATATTCCTATTAAAGTTGGTTCCTTCCTCTTTATATATACATATATGTATATATTTTATATATATATATATACACACAGACACACATATATACAAATTTCTTTCTTAGTAATTTTTAAAATTTATTTTACTTACTTTTATTAATTTTTCTCTTCTTTTCTATTTTGCTGATGTTGCTGTAGTTTTTGCATATTTGAGACATTTTTGTTTTATTGCATTGTGTTTTGTCTTAGCTAATTTGTTTTGTTGATTCTTTTCTTTCCTTCTTTCTTTCTATTCTTTCTTTCTTTCTTTTTTTTGTTTTTTGGAGACAGAGGCTCACTATGTCACCCTCAGTAGAATGCTATGGCATCACAGATCACAGGAACCTGAAATTCATGGGCTTAAGCAATTTTCTTGCCTCAGCCTCCCAAGTAGCTGGGACTACAGGCACCAACCACAATGCCTGGCTATTTTTGTTGTTGTTGTTGTTGTTTTGTAGTTGTTATTGTTGTTTGGCAGGCCTGGGCTGGGTTCAAACCCACCAGCTCTGGTGTACATGGCCAGCACCCTAGCCACTGAGCTACAGGCACCAAGCCATGTTGGTTCCATCCTTAACTTCCATTTTTCACTTTCATCAAGCACAAGGACCCCTGTATTTTTAGGTACAGCAGATGAAAAGTTTGGCTTTCCTTAGGCTTGTAAGAAACTACTGATTTCGAGGAACCAATCCTGCTCAGCCCCTCAATATCCTGGAATTATAGGTGTGGTCACAACACCATGCCAATTAGTACCACTTCTTCTATCACACTCATTCTCTCTTCTAATCATTGTCTCCTGTTCTTCAGTTCTTTTCTTTCATCCCTATTCCCTTTTATTTTTTACTTTTCTTTTTTCTTTTGTTATTTTTTCTTCTCCCTTTCTTTTCCTCTTGTTTCTCCCTGCTTCCTTACTCTTCTCTTCCTTTCTTATACCAAGAGTCCACTTCAGTACCTAAGCTCTGAGATAAGATGGTATGAAGCAAAGGAGGATGCAAGAAGGAAAAAGGAGGGTAAGGAGGTATCAAAAAAAAACAAAAGAACACATGAGGAGGACCCACTAGAGAAATTTGTGCAACATGCAAAACCAAAATAGAGCAAAGTCCACAAGGGACCATGAGGCAGCTACTGCAGAAAATTTCACCTATAAAGAATTAATGGATTTGACAGAAAGGGAATTTAAAATATATATGACAAAGACAATAAAAGGAAGGGATGAGGAAGGGAAAGACAGAACCAGTAGTCAGATGGGAGATGTGTAGAATATAGAAAGGATAAGGAAGAGCTTAAGGAAATGAAGGAGACAATCAGGGAATGTAAAGATATGTAAAAATTATCAAAAAATAGATTACACCATGGAGAAAGAAGAACCTCAGAGCTAGAGGATAAAGGTACTCAAAGAGGCAGAAAAGAAGAGAGAGAAAGGAGGACAGTTGCTTAGAGAACAATAAGACTCTATGAAGTGTTCAAACTTATTAATGATAGGGGTCCCTATAGAGGAAGAAGATTGTCCCAAAGGAATGGAAGCCCTACTGGACACTATCATAAAGGAAAACTTCCCAAGTTTCACTAAAGATCCAACACACTCCTTATAGATGAATTTTGAACCCTGATCATCTCAACTCAAACATTCCTTCTCCAAGTACATTGTAATGAACCTGTCCAAAGTCAAGATGAAAGAAAATATTTTGCAAGCAGTGAGGAATAAGTGTCAATCAATGTACAGGGGTAGAGCCATTAGGATGACAGCAGACTTTACAGCTGAAATTTCCCAAGCCAGGAAAGAATGGTCATCCACCTTCAATATTCTTAAAGAAAACATTTTTTTCTGCCCAGGATTCATTCTGTATCCTGCTAATATTGATGGAGAAATAACATCTTTCATGAATATATGAACACTGAGGAAACTTACCACAGCAAGACCAGTACTACAGGAAATATTTAGACCTATTCTCAGCACAGGCCATAACAATGGGCCACCAGCAAACTAAACACCCAGAAGCTAAAGGCCAAAACTTATCTTCCACAATGGTACAATAGATAAAACCACATGAGGGACTTTCACAAAATTAGATGAATATAATTCTACCACATTTGTCAATTCTCTCAATAAATGTCAATGGGTTGAATTCCCCACTGAAGAGGCACTGCCTGACTGATTGGATAAAAAAGCACATGACATCCATATGTTATCTCCAAGAAGCACCCTGCCCTTCACGTACAAATCAACTCTGGATTAAGGGATGGAAAACAGTATTTCAAGCAAATGGAAATCAGAATAAAGGAGGAGTTGTAATCTTATTTTCAGATATAAGTGGATAGGAACCTTCTAAAGTATAAAGCACTTTATGCTGGTCAAGGGAACAATACAACAAGAAGACATTTTAATTTTAAATATTTATGAACCTAACTTAAATGCTCCAAGATATATGAAACAGGATGGATGGATCTGAGCAATCTGATGTCCCATAATAACATAATAGCTAGGGATTTTGACACTTCTCTGACTGAACTGGACAGATCCTCTAAACAGAAACTAAACAAAGATACAAAAGACTTAAATGTGACCCTAGAACAAATGGGATTAATAGACATATACAGAACACACTATCCCAAGGTTAAAGAATATACATTTTTCTCATCAGCTCATGGTACATACTCCAAAATAGATCACATCCTAGCATACAAATCAAACCTCAGAAAAATTAAAAGTATAGAAATTACACATTGTATCTTCTTAGAACATAAGACAATGAAGGTGGAACTCAATTCTAACAAAAATGTTCATCCCCAAAGAAAGGCATGGAAATTAAACAACTTGGTGCTGAATGATAGTTGGGTTCAGGAAGAGATAAAAGAGTAAATTGTTAAATTCCTCAAACATAAGAACTATGAAGACACAAGTTACCAAAACCTATGGGATACAGAAAAAGTAGTCTTAAGAGAGAATTTTATCACATTAGACACCTACATTTAAAAAACAAAAAGAGAGCACATCAACAAACTCATGAACTCTCTTATGAAATTGGAAGGAGAAGAATAACAATCAAATAACGATAACAATCACAGACCCAGCAGTAGAAAAGAAATAACCAAAATTAAATCAGACATTAATGAAATTAAAAACAAAACAGCCATTCAGAAAATTAAAGAAACAAAAAGTTGGCTTTTCAAAAAAATAAATAAAATTTATAAACCTTTGGCCATATTAACCAGAAACAGAAAAGTAGAATCTTTAAGAACCTCAATCAGAAATGATAAAGGGGAACTAACAACAGATGCCACAGAGATACAAGAGATTAGCTCTGAGTACTATAAGAAA
>NW_003852439.1:500500-503594 GCF_000181295.1 Otolemur garnettii
AAAAAAAAAAAAAAAAAAAACAAAGAAAGAAAGAAAGAAAAAGAAAAGAAAGAAAGAAATAGCTAGGGTATACCTAATAAAAGAGGGGAAAAATCTCTACAAAGAAAACTATAAAACCCTATAAAAATAAATAGCAGAAGATATTAATGGAAGAATATCCATTAATAAATGGAAGAATATATCATGCTTATGGCTGGGAAGAATCAACATTGTCCAAATGTCTATACTTCCCAAAGCAATCTACAGATTCAATGTAATCCTCATTAAAATACCATCATCATATTTTTAAGATTCGTAAAAAATAATTCTTAGTTTTGTATCTAACCAGCAAAAAACTCATATAGCCAAGGATATTCTTAGTAATAAAAACAAACCCTGGGGTATCACTCTACCAGACTTTAGGCTATACTACAAGGCCATAGTCATCAAAACAACATGGTATTGGCACAAAAATAGACATTGACATTTGGAACCAAATAGAAAACCATGAGACAAAACTAACAACTTTCAGCCACCTGACCTTTGATAAACCAAACAAAAATATACACTAGGGAAAGAAATCTCTATTCAATAAATGGTGTTGGGAGAAATGGATAACCACATGTGAAAGACTGAAACTGGACCCACACCTCTCACCACTTACAAAAATTGATATAAGATGGAAAAAAGATTTAATTCTAAGGCATGAAACAATAAAAATCCTTGAAGAAAGGGTGGGTAAAACACCTGAAGATAATAGCTTGGGGAAAGATTTTATGAAGAAGTCTTCTGTGGCTTTTGCAGCAACAAGAATAAACAAATGGGACTTAATTAAACTGAAAAGTTTCTGTACAGCTAAGGAAACAACAATCAAAGCAAATAGTCAACTTTCAGAATCGGAAAAGATTTACCTATTATGAATTAGACAAAAACTTGATAATTAATCAACAACAACAACAAAAACAAAAGACCCAACAATCCCATTTATCACTTGGAAGGAGACAGGAATAAAACCTCTAAGAAAGATAGACGAATGGCTAAGAAACAAAAGAAAAAATGTTCATCATCCCTAATCATCAGTAAAATACAAATCAAAACTACCTGAAATATCACCTAACCCCAGTAAGATGGCCCACACCACAAAATATCACTTTTACATTGCTGATGGGATTGCAAACTAATACAATTTTTTGGGAAGGAAGTATGGAGAACCCTCAAGGAACTCAAATTAGACTTCCCATTTGATACTTCAATCCCATTACTAGGATTCTACTCAGAAGAAAAAAAAATATCCTTTGATCATAAGGATATTTACACTAGACTGATTATCACAGGTCAATTTACAATTGCCCAGATGTGGAAACAGCCTAAACGCCACTAACCCAAGAATGGATTAACAAACTATGACATGTGTATACAATGAAACACTATTCAGCCACTGAGAAAGAGGAACATTTTTACATCCTTTGTATTAATCTGGATTGAAGCAGAATGCAGTCTTCAAAAGAATGCAGAAGCAAGAATCCAGTGTATTCAATTCTAATATGAAGGCAGTAGATGTTTTAATATTAGAATCATTGGGGGTAGGGGAATGAGAGAGTGGGGAGAGGAGAAGGGGGAGCCCATTGCAGGGGTCATGGTGTATGGAACACCTCTTTGGAGCAGGACACAATTATAAGAGGGACTTTAAGAAACACAATTAGTGTAACCTAATTCTTTGTACCATCGATGAATCTCAACAATAAAAATAAAATATAGTGATACAAAGTCTTGTGATTTTTTTCAAAATTGTCATCAATAATGAAGCTTTTCAAATTTCCATTTTAAATTTTTGAATCAGCTAAATTTCTATCAAAAAAGGCCTCCAGGATTTTTTTTGAGATGGTTTTGAGTTTATAAATTAATTTGGAAAATTGAAAAAATTGATAATTTAACTTTATTGCATCTTTGGATTCAGAAACAAGGTATATTTCTCCATTAATTTAAATCTTCTTTAATTTTTCTCAGCAATGTTTCTGTTCTTCAAGTATAGGTCTTCCACATCTTCTGTTAAAAATTTCCCTTAATGTTTCATGTATTTCATTCTGTCATTCCTTTATCAAGCTGAAGAAGTTTCATTCTAGTTTTCACTTGCTGAAAATTCCACTTTTTCTATGTATTACTTCATTTCTTTTTATTTCTGAGAGTATTCAATTGTGTGAGTACTCCTTATTTTTACCGCCCATTGAGATGTTGATGGACATTCAGTCATTTCCAATTTCTGGAACTAATAATGAAAGCTGCCTACAAATATTTGCAAATAAGTCTTGTATGCACATATGCTTTCATTTCTCTTGAGTAAAACATCTAGAAAAATAAATACCTTTGTGACTTTGTGTTGGGCAAAGGTTTTTCAATGTGGCACTAAAAATATAATCCATAAAAAGAATGATAAATAGAACTTCATCATAATTGAAAACTTGCTTCTTAAAAGATACTTAATAAAATAAAAAGACAAGGCATAGACTGACAAAGTATTGGCAAATCTCATATCAGACAAAGGAATATATAAAGAACACTTCAAACTTAATAGTAAGAAAACACCACGATTAAAGAATAGACAAATAAAAGAGTTGACTAGATGTCTCACCAGAAATGACATACATGGAAATAAGCACATGAAAATCTGCTGAGAAGTTGTATCACAAATGGGTGTTTCAAATTTTTTTTCCAGCTTAATGTGATGCTACAAACAACCAGATCACAATGTTTGAATTTCTTAGGTAGAGTCCATCTTGTACTTGTGTCCTGTACCCAAAAGGTGTGCCACGCACCTCTACATTGTGCCCATTAAGTAGAAGCACCCCAACCCCCCCCTTGCCCTTTCTCACCTTCCTTATACTCTCTCCCCTCAACTTGAATTAAATCAAGTTTTTCTCCTATTTTGGCATGAATTAGATCATCCACTTGCTTCATACTAGTATTGAGAACATTGGATACTTTTCCATTCTTGTGATCCTTTACTAAGAAAAATGTGTTTCAACTCCATCCTAGTTAATACAAAAGATGTAAAGCCTCCATCTTCTTTTCTGGCTGAATAGTATTTCATGGTATACATATGCCACAGTTTATTTTT
>NW_003852439.1:503810-550800 GCF_000181295.1 Otolemur garnettii
GTGGCTGGCGCCTTAGCCGGTTGAGCTATATAGGCGCCGAGCCGCCACAGTTTATTAATTCATTCCTGAGTTGCTGGGCATTTAGGTTACTTCTACATCTTGGTGATTATAAATTGAACTGTAATGGACAATCTAGTGCAAATATCTTTATGATAAAATGATTTTTTTTTCTTTTTGGTATATGCCTAGTAGTGAAATTACAGGGTAAAATGGGAGGTCTGCTTTGAGTTCTTTGAGGATTCTTTATACTTCTTTCCAAAAAGGCTGTAATCGTTTGCAGCCCCACCAACGGTGTAAAAGTGCTCCCATCTCTCAACATCCCCACCAGCACCTGCAAGTTTGTGAATTAGTGATGTGGGCTATGTCCAATTTTTTAAAATTTCTTTTGCCTCTATTGAGATCATATATATCACTGAATATAGAAACTCACCGTTTCCCTTAGAGAAAATGTATTATGCATATAAACTTTGAATCTCACCTCTATCTTGTGCAAGTGTGATATAGGGCAAGTCATTCACATTTGTGTAAGTGTTAAATGGTTCAAAATGAGGATAAGTACATGGAATCTGATGAGATATTTGAAAAGATTCAGAATAATGTAGGTAGAATTAATCATATGTCATAAGTAATAGACTACCAATAACTATGGTGAGACTTAGAGAGCTCTAGATACTCACATTTTTTACACCTTGTGGAGTTAGAGACATTTTTCGAGGAGAAACATGATATCTTCTCTTCTTGGAAATTATAATATTTGCTAATGCTTACCCCAAAGTTAAAAATGGGGAATGGCAAGAATGAATAATATATGTTTCTTTCAAAGTCTCCCAATAGTTCTAAAATTGAAAAGATAACATTATCATGCTTTATATACAATGAAATGTCTCAAGTAAACAAAATCTAAGTTGATCAGGTTAAAGTGAGAAAATTACAAATCTATAGTATTACCCCCATATAACTCTATTTTCTTTCTATACTACCCCTAAGATAGTTTGTGTTGATAACTTTGGAAGATCCTTTTAGAAAAGTTTCTGTCACCTGATGTGAACAGTAAAACAATACTATTTCTCATATTTTTTATCCTAATGTTATTAATATAAAAGCAAAGTTCTGATAGGAAACTTAGTCTTTTACCCAACAGTAAAAAAGAGAGAAGAAATAGTTTATCAGTTGACAGGACACACATCTTGAGAAAAACAGATTTAACTGTGAGGTTTCTCTAAATATGAAATTAAATGAAGACATATGCACTAGGTTATTAATTATAGCTTAATTTTTAATAAAGAGATGTGGAAACAACCTAAGTGCCCATCAACCCATGAGTGAATATATTAACAAACCATTCAGCCATTAAAACGGAGACTTTACATCTTTTTTATTAACTAAATTCTTCTTAGTAAAGTATCCCAAGAATGTAATGTACTCAATATTAATATGAAGCCAGTAGATGATCTAATACATGCCCATACAAGAGAAAAACTAAATTCAATTGAAGATAGGGGAAGAGGAAGGATGGAGATAAAGAGGAAAGTAGCAAGGGGGAATGGTGTATTCCTAGTTAATGGGCACAATATAAAGGAATATGGCACACCTCCTAGATGCAGGCCACAACTACAAAAGGGACTTTACCTCACAAATGCAAATATTGTACCCTAATTGTTTGTACCCTCATATTAATCTGAAATAAAAAAATTAAACTAAATTTATATAAAATTGGTGAATACATGAGGAACTGTGAGACAAGATGGAGGGCTAAGCTTCTAAATTGCCATTGTATAACTTTTGGATTAAATTCAGATCATTGGAAATAAAGATAAAATGGTAAATCTGAGCAAGAAGGATATTTATAAGGTTCTTTGACAAAAAAGAGGTGGCCACCTGAGTAAGAATGATAGAGGATAGGGAAAGTTCCTAACTAAAATGTAAATTCTCTAAATGGCAATGTCATACCAAATGCTGCCCCAAAGAAGGTCCTACTTGATATAGATACTTGTAATCTTGTAGTCAGAAAGGATTATGGACATTGATTGACTACTTGAGTAAATGCCAAAAGTAACAAGGGACTAATGTTAGAGTATATAATTAACTCTTACCTGTAAGGAACAGATGTAAATTTTGTGAGGCAAATATTAGTAAAATAATTTCCTAGATGACAAGTTGTTGAAGGCTACCATATGGGTGAGGGTGGGGTGAAAGAAAAATAACTGACAAAAACGTGTTATAAAAACATGGATGATATGTTTAAAATATTTGTCCTCCAATAGAGCATATATGCTGACCAATACGAGTACATACTAACAAGAAAATATTGTATACATACCATAAACAGTGTGGTCACCTTGTGCATGATAGCTAAATATTGACACCTTCTAGAGGATAGGGCCCTCACTATGTATTTTCCATATTTCTGGTCACAGCACTTCTCAATGACACTTTAGCTTTACCCTTCATAATCTCCTAATTTTTCCCTGTTGCTGAATGGACCAGGACTTTAGATATAAGATTGATTTTTTAAAAAATGCTTTAAGTGAATGCACTAATATTTCTTTTACTTTTTACTTTTAAATTATTTTCCATATATAATAATTGTATATATTTACAGGGAACATGTGTAATCAAAATACAGACATATAATGTGTATTAATTAAATCAGAGTAATTGGGGTATCCATCACTTCAGGAGTGCATAGTTTGAAAATATATTTTTTACATTCTGGAGGTTGTCTGTTAACTCAGTTGATTATTTCTTCTGCTGTGCACAAGTTCTTACTTTTATTAAAACTAAAACATTTGTCCAGTTTTATTTTTGTTGCTTGTGTTTTTGTGGTCTTAATCATGAATTTTTTGTATAGATAAATATCCAGAAAGTTTCCCCCAGGTTTATAGTATTTTTATAGTTTCAGGTGTTATATTTAAGTGTTTTATTCATCTTGAGTTGATTTTTTTAATATGGTGAGAGGTAAGAGGCCAGTTTTATTCCTTGGTATATGACAATCCAATTTTTCCAATGTCACTTATTAAAACAGGTGTGCTTTTTCCTGGTATATGTTGTTGTCTTCTTTCTCAGAGATCAGTTGGCTGTAGGTATGTAGTTGTATTTCTGGGTTCTTTGTTCCACTGATATCCAGTATTGGTTTTTTTTTTTGCTTAGAATTGAAAGTGGGAATCCTTGTCTTTTTCCACTTCTTAGAGGAAAGGCTTTCAACTTCTTGGCATTTGGTAGGATGTTAGCTGTGGGTTTAAAATATATGGGCTTGCTTTATTATTTTGCAGTATATTCCTTCTATCCCTGGTTTATTGAGGGGTTTTATAATGAAAGGATAACAGATTTTATCAAGCATTTCCTTCTGGTACACTGATATGGTCATAAGGTTTTGTCCATAATTCTGTTTATGTGATGGATCAGATTTGTTGATTTGGATATATTGAACTATCCTTCCATCCCTGAAATAAAACATATTTTATAATGATATATTATCTTTTAGGTGTTTGATTCAGTTTGATAGTGCTCTGTTGAGGATTTTTAATAAGCATATTGGTATATAGTTTTCTTTTTTGTTGTTGTGTTCTTGTCTGGTTTTGGCATTAGGGTGACACAGGCATCATAGAATGAGTTAAGGAGAATTGCCTTCTTCTTCAGCTCTTAGAAAAAGTTTCAGTTAATTGATAGCAGATCTTCTTTGTATGTCTGGTAGAATTCAGCTGTGAATCCATCTGTTCCTGGGGTACCCAGTTAGGACATTTAGTTAAGTGACATGCAGTTTGCCTTCAGTCCACAAAGCTGAACAAAGCTGTCCAAAGCTGTTAAGCTCACTGTCTGGATCAATACCATACTTCTCAGGCAAATCTCCTCCTGTTTTGAGTCCTATGAGAGGAGGAGCCCAATTCCAGCACTTAAAGCTAGAGCCTATACTATACTACTTTCTTAGTTCTATATGTGGAGCACCTCCCGCTTCAAAACCCAGATTTCCAACCACTGGCCCAAGACTATTTAATGCCAATGTCTACCACTACTTCTAGCTTGCAGGACTCTGCACAACTCTCTTGAGCTAGGATTGAAAATGGCATCCTCCTATCAGTGCCTAGGTGTGAGAAAGTACATAGGAATCTTTATGGGGTCACTCTTTCTTACAATCTGCTAGCTGTTCCCCAGATTATGTTCAGAAATTGGGAGGTTGGGTCAAGGTGCTCACCCATGGCCTGGATTACATGGTTCCCCAGTGGGAAGGTGGATTGCAGGAAGACACTCTCCCTCTCCTGTATATGAACCTCACTCATGGTTTTCAGCCATATTCTTTCATGCAGAGTTTCTGCCCACGCTTTCTTTCCCAGTATCTGAAGTTTTCTTTTTCTTTTGTATCGCACTTGCACATTCTTTCTTAACTAATAGTTCACAGTGTGAATCTCTACACACTAATTTGTTTCTATGTGAGTGAGGCATGCTAAAAAATCCTCTAGTCCACCATTTTGGAAATAAAAGAAATATAATGTTCTATAAATGTCAATTACTAAAGCATCTGATAGAACAGCTCATATCTTCTTTGATTTTTTTAAAGTCATATACACATAGATCGTGTATACAATAATGCTTTTATGGGGTACAATGTGCTAATTTCATATACAATTTGGAATGCTTACATCAAACTAGTTAATATAGCCTTTACCTCATTTACTTAATTATTGTGTTAAGAAATTTATACTCTATACTTAATAGATTTGACATGTACCCTTGTGATATGCACCATAGGTATGGTCACCCCGTTTATACTCCCTCTCTCAAATCTCCCCCCTCTCCTCCCATTTGCCTCCTCTTCCCTCCTTCTTCCTGGGATATAGTTATGAATTATCTTTCATACGAAAGTGTGAATGATTATAAATTGGTTTCATAATAGTACTGAGTAGATTGGATACTTTTTCTTCCATTTTGAAATGCTTTATTAAGAAGACTATGTTCCAGCTCCATCCATGTAAACATAAAAGAGGCAAAATCTCCATCTTTTTTAAGGCTGCATAGTATTCCATGGTATATATATACCACAATTTATTAATCCATCCATGGGTGGATGGGCACTTGGGCTTTGGCCATGACTTGGCAATTATGAATTGAGCTGCAATGAACAATATAGTGCAAATATCTTTGCTGTAAAGTGATTTTGGGTCTTTTGCATATACATCTAGGAGAGGAATTGCAGGATCCAATGTCAGGTCTACTTTTAAATTCCTGAGTGTTCTCCAAAATTCTTTCCAAAAGGAATGTATTAGCTTGCATTCCCACAGCAGTGCAGAAGTGTTCCCTTTTCACCACATTCACGCCAACATCTGTAGTTTTGGGATTTTGTTATATGAGCTATTCTTACTGAAGTTAGATGATATGAGCCAACATCAGTAGTTTTGGGATTTTGTTATGTGGGCTACTCTTACTGGAGTTAGATGATATGATTGTATACCTGGAAAACCCCAGGGACTCAACTAAAAAACTCTTAGAAGTGATCAAGGAATATAGTAGCATTTCAGGATACAAAATCAATACTTACAAATCAGTAGCATTTATATATACCAACAATAGTCAAGCTGGAAAAACAGTCAAGGACTCTATTCTTTTTCCACTAGTGCCAAAGAAGATGAAATGTCTGGGAGTATTCCTAACAAAGAATGTGATAAAGAGAACTATGAAACTCTGAGAAAAGAAACAGCTGAAGATGTTAACAAACGGAAAAATATACCATGCTCACGGCTGGGAACAATCAACATTGTTAAAATGTCCATACTACCGAGAGCAATATACGAATTTAATGCAATCCCTATTTAAAGCACCTCTGTCATACTTTAAAGATCTGGAAAAAATAGTGCTTCATTTTATATGGAACCAGAGAAAACCTCAAATAGCCAAGACATTACTCAGAAAGGAAAACAAATCAAGAGGAATCACACTACCAGACTTCAGACTATATTATAAATTGATAGTGATCAAAACAGCATGGTACTGGCACAAAAATAGAGAGGTAGATATATGAAACAGAATAGATAAGCAAGAAATAAATCCAGACACTTATTGTCATTTAATCTTGTATAAGCCTATCAAAAACATAAATTGGGGAAATATTCTCTATTTAACAAATGGTGCTGGGTGAATTGGCTGGCGACTTGTAGAAGACTGAAACTGGACCCACATCTTTCACTATTAACAAAAATTGACTCTCATTGAATAAAAGATTTAAACTTAAAATATGAAACTATAAAGATTCTTGGAGAGAGTGTAGGGAAAACCCTTGAAGAAATTGGCCTGGGAGAATACTTTATGAGGAGGACCCCCCCAGGCAATTGAAGCAACACCAAATATACATCATTACTGGGATCTGAGCAAACTAAAAAACTTCTGCACAGCCAAGAACATAGTAGATAAAACAAGCAGACAGCCCTCAGAATGGGAGAGGATATTTGCAGTTTATGTTTCTGACAAAGGTTTGATAACCAGAATCTACAGAGATCTCAAACTTACTAATAAGAAAAGAACAAATGATCCCATTTCATTGTGGGAAAGAGACTTGAACAGAAGCTTCTCTGAAAAAGACAGGCACATGGCACATAAAAAAATACAGACACATAAAAAAATGCTCATCATCTTTAATCAGAAAAATGCAAATCAAAACCACCTTGAGATATCATCTAAGTCCAGTAAGAGTAGATCTTCTTTGATCTTAATGAATTTTTACACTTAGTAGTTCAGTTATTAATTAAGAGACGAATGTTAAAAAATCATTTAATTGTGGAGTTTTGTCCACATATTTTTAAATGTGTGATAAGGCTCATAAATACTATGATTATTATATCTTCTGGATGAATTTACTCTCTCTTCATTATGAAACATAATGATAATCATGTTTCATGGTAATCATGGTATCATCTTTTTCTGGTAATCACTACCAGGATAATTTTGAGGTCTAATTTATTTGATATTAACATAGTCACTTCAGCATTCTTTTGCTTACCTTTTTTATGTTTTCTCTTCTTTTATCTTCATAAAGTGCATTCATGATACTTTCTTTTATAATTTTCACTTCTTACAGTTTCTATAGTCCTGCTGAAATTCCCTGTCCTTCAGCAATAAAGTCATTTCCCTTGTAGCCTTGAGCATAGTCACAGTAAGTGCTTAAAAATCCTTGTCTACTTATTCCAACATTTATGTCATTTAGGAGTCTATGTTTTATTGATTTCTTTTTTTCTTTCATATTATTTACATTTTTCCCTTTTGTGTGTAATAACTTTGGATGTATTTTGGACATTTTGATTTTTATTTTGCTATAACTCTGTATTATCTTACTTTCCTCTGAAGAACTTGCTTTAGCAAGCAGCTAACTTTACTGAAATCAAATTCCTAATTCTGTCACCTCTGTAATACATAGCAACTAAAAAAATCATTAGAGTTTTTTTTGTTTGTTTGTTTCATTCTCTCTTAGGCTTCTTGTATCCTTCCTTATATTTGCATAGTTCAGGGGTTAGTATGAGATCTTGGCATATTTTGTATGGAGAATTTGGAGTGCCTTGTGGTCTGCTTCCTTTTTTACTTCCAAACTACTGTGGTTGTCTCAGATTATGTTCAATGATTTCTTCACTTAAGATTATAAGTTTCTACCAGAGTTTTAGCTATCCTACACCTCCTCAGGACAAAAGCCATAAAATTGGAAAACTCATATAGTGCTTTTTTTTTTTTTTTTTTTTTTGCAGTTTTTTGCTGGGGCTGGGTTTGAAACAGTCACCTCCTGCATATGGGGCCAGTGCCCTATTCCTTTTAGCCACAGACACTGACAGTAGTGCTTTTTTATTTTAATTTTTGTTTGTTTGTTTGTTGGGGATTCATTGAGGATACAAAGAACTAGGTTATATTGATTGCATTTGTTAGGAAAAGTCCCTCTTGTAATTGTGTCTTCTTTATTTCAAGTGTAAACTTTCTTCCAGTTTCTGCCCACTTTTATTTATTGGGAATTGCCTTCAGATTTTTAAATTTTGTCCATAGTCTGTAGTTGTTATGTGTGGAATTGGTTTAATATAATTTTTCCATCCTTATATATAGTAAAGTTTTGTAGTCTTGGGTTGCATCAATTATTGATAGTTTAGTACATTCATCATGGAAAACAGTGTGAAGGTTCCTTAAAAAATTATAACTAGAACTGCCATATGATCCAGAAATCCCACTATGGGGTATATATTCAAAGGAAATGAAATCAGCATGTCAAAGAGATATCTGAACGTTCATGTTTATTGTAGCAATAAATTACGATAGTCAAAATAGGAAATCAATCTAAGCATCCACCAATGGATGAATGGATGAAGAAAATGTGATAGATACACACAATAGAATGCTATTCAGTCATTAAAAAAAAGAATGAAATCCTGTTATTTGCAATAGCATGGATAAACCTGAAGAACATTATTTTATGTGAAATAAGCTTTACATAGGAAGACAAATACCACATGCTATCACTCATATGTGGAATGTATTAGTAATATTAATGAAAAAGTTGATTTCATAAAAGTAGTAAATAGAGCACAAGTGACAATAGACTGGGGAAGCTATAGAAGAAGGAGTATAGGAAAAGGCTGGACAACTGGTATACAGTTACAATTAGAAAAGAATAAGTTCTGGTTTTCTATTGCACCATAATATGACTCTACATAACACAATAAGATGTTGTATATCTCAAAATAGCTAGAAGAGAGGATTTTAAATGTTCCTACCATGATGAAATGATTAATGTTTGAGGTGACAGATATTCTGAGTACCCAGATGTGATCATTGCACAATTTATACATGTATTGAAATATCACAATGTACACTACAAATATGTACAATTATAATGTTATAATAAAAAGTTATAAAATATAGTTAATAATATAAAGTTATATTATAATATAAAGTTAATAATAAAAATTTTAAATGGACTAAGTGATCCAGGAAAGAGTTCACAACTATAAAATGTTACTTATCTGTTATTGTATATATTTAATGTGTGTATATGTGTATATATGATGTATATATGATGTTTTGATGTAAATATAGCAAAATGGATACCACAGTCAAGCAGATTAATACGTAGAGGGTGCCAAAAATGTATACACATTTTAAGAAAGAAAAACACTATTGAAATTGGAATGCTCAAGTCACGTTTGACTTCTACAAGAGAAACAAGATACAATATATAAGATAACAAACATTACAGGTATATATTGAGCATGAAACCTATCATATATAACCTATTTTGTGGTAAGATATCCTAAAATCTACTCTCAGAACATATTTTTCAATATATAATATTATCTATAATACTTATGTTGAACTTTAGATATCTAGATTTATTCCTCCTACAAAACTGCAACTTCATACCCTTTGACTTCTAATTTTCTCCCTCATCCCCACCTGATAACTATTGATCTATTTTATTTCTCCATATATTTGACAATTTACACACTTTTTGTTTTGAAATGGAGTCTTGCTATATCCCTAGTGTTAGACTAAAGTGGCATAATCATAGCTCACTACAACCTCAATCTCCTGGGCTCAAGTGATCCTCCTGCCTCAGAATTTTCTCTTTTATATTAACTTTAGTGAAGTTAATTATGATGTGCCTGGGGGATGTCTTATTTGGGTTGAGTTATGCTGGGTTTCTGAAACTGTCTGCTATCTGAATTTCGGAATCTCTTGGCATATCTGGGAAGTTCTCTTGCATAATTTCATGAAGAAGAGCCTCTGTGTTTTGTGAAGCAACTTCATTGCCTTCAGGGATTCCTATAAGGCAAATATTAGTTTTCTTTGAATTATCCTAGTGCTCTCTGAGAGAATGATCCATTTTTGTTCACCATTTCTCTTCCTCTTTGAGTGCTTAGGCGTGGTCAAAAGCTTTGTCTTCATTGTCAGAGATCCTTTCTTCTGCCTGCTCCATTCTGTTAGTGAGGTATTCTACCAAATTTTTCAGATCTTTGAGGGCTGCAAACTCTTGCCTCAGCACGTCAAAATCTTTGATCATTTTATCTTTGAAATCGTTGAATTCTTGAGACATCTTTTGAATAATTAGAAATTCTGATTACCTTCTTTCCTCCATTCTGTTGATCTTATTTGCTATCCAGACTCTGAACTCAATTTCTGACATCTCAGCCAACTGTTTATGGATGGGGTCTTCAGTTGCATCTGCCATGTCCTTCCTTGGGGGGGTTGATCTACTCTGGTTATTCATGTTGCCAGAGTTTCTCTGCTGATTCTGCCCCATGCTTAATTTACACCATTTGGCTTTTCTCCTACAGCTTTGCCAAGGACCCGTACAGTGCTATGGCCTGAGAAACCAGGTGCCTCCTTGGTTTGGTGGGGCTAAGTTGTTCTGTCTTGTTTTTGGTTGGTCTCTATTCTACCCTAGTAAATCAGTTACTCTGGGTTGAAGTCTCAGCTATGGAGAAATACCAGCAAAAAAGTCACCCTGCCCCCCACAGACAACAATTAGAAAATGAAAATCACACCTTTCCACAACCACACACCCAGGGTAGCACTTTGGATAGTCCTCAGGTGATTGGCACAGTTCAAGAGGACTATATCAATTGTCCTAGTCAGCACTGGTCTCAGGTGGGGGAGTTCAAAAAGTCTCTGGCAACTAGATAGCAGGCGTCTGCTGGCAGCTTAGGTATGACTGGCTTTGGTGCTCCATGAGGTCAGAAGGACCAGCCCAGCAAATAAATTAGTCTGAGAAGGTTGATGCCTCCTTTCCCACCTTGCACCTCTGTCACACCCAGTCACTGGTAATCCCAGTGGGGTTGGGGATGTGACCCAGTTCCCTCCAATGAGCAAGTTGCCCCAGGAGTTTACGCTTGCCTGAGTCAGAGAGAGATCTATGTCTCCTCAGCTAGGTCTCTGTTCTTAGCCACTATCTGGCAGGGGGAGGTGAGGCCTGACAACCTCAGGTGCTTAATGTTGTTAACAAATGGGTTGTTCACTCAGTTCCAGCCCTTCCCCTGACTGATGTTGTTGGCAGAACAGCACAACTTCGCAGAGTTTGTTTCTGTCCTGGTTATCAGATGCTGCTTGAGGTGACAGAAACCACAACTCAGTTCTGGGCAGTGGAAAGCAGTTGGAGCTCACACTGAGCTGTCAGTTCCTGCCTCTGCCTGCCTGCCTTTGTCTCAGCTATGATCCCCTGGGGGCCAGGTGCATCTCAGCCTCAGTAAAGTAGACCTCTGGCTCAGCCCCTCCCTGGAAGTCTGCCAGTTCTGTGTGTGTGTATTCTAGTCCCTGCGCTCCTTTACTCACATCCCAGATCTGTCTACCAGTAGCTGCCACCAGAGAAGGTGCCTGGCTTCCTCTAATTGCCCAGAGAGAAAGGGCGTGTCAGTCCAGGATAACTGCCCCAGGAGCATGAGCCTTATTGTTCCCACCACTGCTGTTGTTCTATGCCTGGGGGCACCACCGCTGTTCCTATATGGTTCCCTCTCAGCTGACCATCTTTTCCTTACTCCTGTGCCACAGAATCAGCACAGCTGAGCAAGGGTCCTTCCCCTGTCTACACCTCTCAAGAAAATGTGCAAGAATCTGATCTTCATGGGGGACAGGCTTCCAGACTTCAGGGTGAGAGTGGATGGGAGTGTTGGGAGTTTAGAGTTGCAGGTAGAGAATATATACAGTTTTATACAGTTTTATGCCTGGCAGGAGAGTGCCATGACACCCTAGTATGGGTAGGAGGTCCAGTTTTTAGATGGTTTCTCCCATGGGATGGAATGGGAGGATGTTTGAACTCTGCTCACTTGTTTGTATGAAGTTTACTGCAAGCCCTTCTCATGGGGGAGGGGACTCCCATCCACTTGGCGATGGATTCAGTACCTTTTGTTTGTATCTTTGTGGTTGCAGCTCACCTCAGCAGGGTTGATATGCATTCTTCAACCTTCTTTTTTGGCTCAGCTCCAAACCATCAGCTTACTTGCTAAACTTCTGTCTTTTAACTCTCCTTCTGGAAAGAAGCCTCTGTGGGAAGCTGGCTGCAGTCTGCCATCTTACTTCTGCCTCTCAATATTATATATTCTAACCATAGGAATCAGATTATGCCCCTTCCCCAGGTTTGCTATTTTTATAATTATTGAAGGTTGTAGTAATCTGTGTGTTTAATGACTTTTCCCAATTACTATTTAAAGAATTTACCTCTTAATAATGAGTGGTCACTAAAGTCTCTGTTCCTTAGCTTGTGTTCATCTGTTGTTTTCACAGAAATATCATTGAATGTCTGGACTGAAAAACAACAGCAACTAATCTTTGCATAGTTTCTCTTTTCTGGAGCCCCCCTCTGACACTTAGCTAGATTTGCCTAGAGATCAGCTTGATGTAAAAGCTTATGTCTGTGGCTATCTAAATCCCTCCATTTACATGGTTGGTTTTTAGTACCCTAATTTACTGAAGAACATTTCCCTGGACTTTTGTCCCTGGCCATACGTTATCTGTTTTATCTCTCAACTGTAATCTTTTCTCCTAGGCATCTGAGAGTTGTTTATTTATCTACAGTAACTTTTTTTGTTTGTTTTTGAGAAAGAGTCTCACCATGTAGCCCTCATATAGAATAGTGTCATGGCATCACAGCTCACAGCAACCTCAAACTCTTGGGCTTAAGCAATTCTCTTGCCTCAGCCTCCCAAGTAGCTGGGAATACAGGTGCCCACTTACAGTAATTTTTGATTTTAGCATGCTGGGTGAGTTCTGAGCTAGGTAAAACAGAGAGGATTACCCCAAATCCATTTTTCCCATAACCATCAGAAAGGTTAGAAATACCTACATTCAAATTTGGAAAGAACATCTGCTTTATTCCTTCAAAATCAGGCATCAAAATTTCCATACTAGGATAATATTTCTTTTTTCATATACAGAGTTTTAAGCTGTCATCTTGGGTAGAGTGCTGTGTTATCATAGCTCACAGCACCTCCAACTCAGGATCAAGTACTCCTCTTACCTCAGTTTTTCTATTTTTTAATATAGATGTGGTTTTTCTTTAGCTCAGGCTAGTCTTGAACTTGTGAGCTCAAGCAATCCACCCACCTCAGCCTCCCAAGGTGCTAGGATTACAGGAATGAGCCACCATGCTTGGCCTAGCAGAATAAATTTTATGTTCAATACTGCCAGAAAGCTGAGCAGGGGCAGTCAAGGACATGTAAAAAATGCCACAAATCTCTTCTATTATTTTAAATTGCCTTTTCTTTTATCCAGCATTAACTTCATTGATCTAAACTTCTGAATATTTTCCAGAGTTGACAGTTGGTTCTAACAGTTCTTGCCTATCTTTTTGACATTTCTGTGGGGAAATAAGGTCTTACAGCTGTGTACTCTGCTACTTTTCTGATATCACTCTATGACTATTTTTACTCTTTCTTTAATGTCTAAAGCTCTTCCATGTATGTTTATCATTTAATTTTCATAAATTTGTGAATGTGTATTATTATTCTCATGTTATAGATGAAGATACTCTAGTCAGAGGCATAAGGCATCATGTCTGATATCTAAGAACTAGGAGTGGTTTTAGGCAGAGTAAGCCTTTTATCTATAGGTCTCTGGCCTTTTCAAACATTCTCAATGGAAATTAAAATTTTAAAAAGCAACACTGTGCAAGTCAGTGGCACCCATCGCTCAAGGATTAGGGCACTGGCCACATACACTGAGGCTGATAGGTGCAAACCCAGCCTGGGCTAGCTAACACAACAATGACAACTACAACAACAACAAAAAAATTAGCTGGACATTGTGGTGGGTGCCTATAGTCCCAGCTCCTTGGGAGGCTGAAGCAAGAGAATTGCTTAAGGTTGAGAGTTTGAGGCTGCTGTGATCTGTCATACCATGGCACTCTTCCCAGGATGACAACTTGAGACTCTATCTTAAAAAACATACAAACAAACAACCTACCCCCCCGCCCCGGACCCAACAGAGAAATCTAGCAAAATACTCATAGGGCTTCTCAGTATCTACATTATTTCTGTAGATATAATAATAAAGTAAAAAAAAAAAAAAGCCTCTAGAAAATACTTCCATGAGGCCATCCAGATTTCCAGATGACTTACTGTTTTAATGTGACATTTATAGAGGGGTCTGTGAACTTTAAAAAGAATACATTTCTGCTTAGAGACCATCGTTAATCTCCTCTCATTTTAAGTAAATATATAAGAAGGCTCTGAACATTTGAGCTACCGAATTCATTGTGAATAAAGATTATTTTGCATTTTCTGGTTCTCTTTAAGTTCTATCCATAGTTCTCCTCTCTGAGAATACTGTTTAGCAAGTTCTTGCTTTTTGAACAATACATAAAATATTAAGCAATAGTTTCTTAACGAAAGTGAACATCACAAAACAGCTATCCTCAAATTACTTTTTGTAGAATATAGAATTACTAGAGGATGTCAGATTTATTTTATACACAGACACACCACACACACGTGCACACACACACATATAAATATACATATACACATAACTGGTTTTATGTGACAGGTGGACATGATAAGTAAGAGCTCTTAGACATTCTATGAAAATATTTAAATCAGTATCTAATTTTTCAGAGGATTTTAGAACCTAGGAATACTTTGATTAAGTAGGACATGAACATTTTCTGTATTGTAGACCAGTGTGATTTAGAGGTGAGGATGTCCTACAGCACAATTACAGTGCATGATACTGAAATATTGATTGAAATTTATTTTTACTTAAATAGAAATAAGAAATAAATCAAAAAAATTATCTTTGCAAATTTGACAAACTACATACCTAAGTAGTCCATGAGTCAAAGTATAAATTACAAGAGAAATTAAAAAATATTTATACCTGTATGATAATGAAAATATATCATATCAATATTTGTGAGAGGCAACTAGAATAATACTTTGAAGGAATTTTATAGTTTTAATGCTTGTATATTCCAAAGAAGAAAGGCTTAAAAATCATGCAATATTTGATACGCACAGGTAGAGATCAAATTACACTCAAAGTGGATCAAGTTAAACCCAAAGTCAATAGAAGGAAGAAAAAAACAAATATAAGAAAATAATCCATAAAAATAGGAACAAAAAATAGAGAATGACAAAGTAAAAAGTGCCTCCTTGAAAAGGTTAATAAAATTGATAAAAGTCTTAACAAGATGGGCAAGGGACAGAGAGAAAATATGAGCAAATATAATAATACCAGGAATTAAGAAACAGAAATTAAAACTTATCTACAGACTTTAAAGATCAAAAGGAATATTATGAAGAGTGGATAGTTTTATGCCTAATGATTTAGAAAATTAGAAGAAATGCAAATGTTCTTTGTAAAGACAACTTATCAAAAGTATACCAAGGAGGCATAAGAAATCTTAATAGCCCTATGTCTTGAAAAAATTAAATTTACAATTAACAACAAAACTTCACCAAAAAAAAAAAACTGGAGAGTTCTATAAAATAAATAAGAAAAAAACAGTTTCAGACAAAATTATGGTATAAGGCCTCTAATCCTAAGTACTCAAACTCACGTGTCAAACTTCTGATCTTCAGCACCATAACATAATAGATTAATGTGGTTTAAGATGCTAAATGCATGATAAATGGTTCAAGCAGCAATAGAAACTAACAGAGATGAATGCCAGGATTGATATGACTAATTCATGGAATGAGCACGAAAACATAACTCCTCCTACTATAGTATTTTTACTACTAATCAAAGGTCAATTATTTTTCATATGGATGAATATTCCCCCTTGAAAAGGTATGCAAGGAGCATTAAAGTAAGTCCTCAGCTAACTCAGGGAATTCTTCTATGGGAGGACAAGATATAATGACAGAAAAAGTTGGAAGACTATTTTTCTCACCCTCTCTGCAAGACAAGCAAAACTGTATTACTTCACATAGATTAGATTAATGTTTATAGGGTAATTTGATTAAGAATTAGCAACAGTCTGTATTATAAAACATTCTTATTTGTTTTTCCTGCCAGTTACAATTATCTTTCCTTGAATCTCACGATCAAAGGGGGAAAATGAAAAGTTAAGTATTCTACAAATTATAGGCAAACAAGACCTTGAAGGAAAAGGATCAATTCAGTGATAAAGTTAGCAGCATAGCAGTTAACACAATGCCATACTAATAATGGCAGTTAATAAGAGGTTGTCAACTTACAATTAGAAAATTACAATTATTTTTTTCCCCAGAAACCCCAAATGACAGAACCTTGCAAGATTTTTATCTTCAGACCAATTTGTATTGATTTTTTCAAAGGAGCCCTCACAATAGGAGATTCTGTAAAATTCTTACCACCATTTTTAAGGAGCATGGAATATGGCAATAATGTAAGAATCCCTAAAAATTGGTTGATTAGGAAGATCTTGACGAAGGCAGTAGTACTACTAGAAAACAGGAAACTTATTAGGTACACAATAGGAATATTAGACCAGCCAAATAGCAGGAAGATGAACAATGTGTCCAAAAAGTGGTAATCTTCAATCAATATATGCAGTCCAATGAATATGAACACCACCTGAGACAGAGAGAGTGAAAAGACAAAGTCAAAGTGAAGAAACTATGCAATATCTGAGAACTCAAATATGAAAACTTAAAGAAAAACCTTCCTTTATGAGAATACAGAATTACACGTATTCATTAATCAAATAATTTTATTTATAAACATGTCCATGAGGTACTTTTAATTCTTCCTCACCAGTGAGCAGAATCATTCTACTTACCTTTCTATTTTTTTCAACTTTGAATTTTTTTCCCTTGAAGTATATCAAAGTGCATTCTTTCTTCTTCTCTCAACCCCCAATAAGCCTACTCTCAATATTTCTAGGATTCAGATTATCTATTAGAAAAACTATTATTTTTAGAAGATTTTCATTATTTCAACTAGAAGTCATAAGAATGAGAAACCTACCCTTTATTATTCTTTATTTTTAGATTTTTCCTATTGCCTTACTGTGTTTTCCCACTCTCCCTTTTCCTTTGTTAGCTATTCAGTTAAGAAGCTCACATAGAAACCCAAAGTCAGAGAAATTGAAGAAAAGAGAGAACCTCTGGGGCTGTTACAGAAAATAAACATCCAGAAATAATCTCATTAGTTGTTAGTTGTAGATTCTCTAAATATCCTAGGGTTTCCTACTTTGCTATTGGGTTATGTAGCAAGAGAAGTGGACAGTATAGTTAAATGAGAATACTACCATATTATTGATAAAATGATCTCAGAAGTAGTGAAAAAGCAATAAAGAAATATGCATTGCTCAAAAAATATTTGAGCACTGTAGGCATTGGTAATTAGCTTGTATTTGTCCCAGCTCACTTTCGGTGGCAAGAGAAATAAAATAAATACAACTACCTTTTCAGAAGCTGAAGTGACCTATATATTTTTTGTTGACAGGGATATAATATTTATGGTTGTTATTTATTATAAAATATCCATTTCTGGATGGGACAATTCAGAATATAAAAATGTAGATTTTTCATAAATGAGTCTATAAATAAAAATACCAATATTACTCTTCACTGCTGCATCTCCAGGAGCAGCCAGGTGTTTGTGCTGAACCCTCTATCACCCTGTGACCTATAGGTACTTGGAAATATGTAGAGGACACCCAGAAGCTGGAACCCTCTATCACCCTGTGACCTATAGGTACTTGGAAATATGTAGAGGACACCCAGAAGCTGGAAAATGATGGCAGACTAGAGACATCTCCTTACCAACTACTCATAATGAGACAGGGAAAAGAGGGCTCCAGTCACCTCTGTCTGGGGGAATCTACCCAGAAACATCACTCAGGGGCACAGTGAAGCAGTAGGAGACTTCAGGAGCCAATGAGGAAGTCTGGAGCTGAGGAAAACCTGCACAGAGGGGAAGTGCCTGGGTATAGGCAGAGGTCAGCTAGACAGCTCTGCCATAGAGGATTAGGGACAGGAAAGTGCTGTACTGCAGATTTTTTATTTTTGATTGAGCTGCTTCCTGGAGAGGTAAAATCAAACAGCATGTGGGGGCCAGGATTGATCACTGGGTGGGGTGGATTTCCCATGGGCTTGGCTACTTACAAAGTGCTGCCATTGTGAGAAGGCCACATGCATGGGACAAACAATCTGCAGGGTCCTAGAGAATGGCAAGTTCTGGCTCAGCTGCTGAACTCGGGCAATCATCTTGGGATGAGCTGAATGACCCCCACACAACTGGAAAGGCCATTTTGTTGTCAGAGGGCACTGTTTGATGTGCCTCCTAAGAAATCTGGCAAGAGCTTTAGGACCCCAATCCACTGAGGACTAAATGCTGACTAAGTAACAAGGCCTTAATTGAGGGTAAATAAGTCAGGAAGACAGGACCTGGTCTTCTCTGCAACTAGAGAAAGGATTCTGAACTCCATCATATACAGTAAATCTAGTCTCTGTGTTCTCCATCTCCTAACACTACAGCACTACCTAGTGTCCAGGGCTATCTATCTATCTGTCTGTCTATCTATATACATACACATACATATATGGTTTTACATTGTTTTATTTTTAAATTTTTTCCCTCAGTTTATTTGTCTTTTCTTTTTTTCTTTGTTATTGCCACTGTTGCATTTTGTTTTTTATTTGTTTGCTTGTATTTTTATTTTTTATTTTTTACTTTCTTCAATAGCAAGTGGTCTTCCACATTGGTTATGAGTTTTAAGCCCCTTTCATTCTTTCTTTTTTATTTCTTTCCCATTTATCTCATTTGGGAGAGAGTTTTCTACTTTTATCATCTTTCCTACATAAATTTCTCATACAAAACCTAATATATTGCTTTTTTCCCTTTATCTTATATAATTGTTTGTGCTTTTATTTTTCTTTATTTTTTCCTCCCCCCCCTCCCCGAGGGCCTGAAGGTCAAAGAATTAATCTAGCTAGAGCATCATGGTATTGACCTGCTGATTTAAGGAGGTCATGAGCTCATGGTCTAGGGTGTCCTTCTAGCTTTGGCCTTCAGAAAGAAGGTATTTGTAGGTCGCCACTGAGACATATTGCTGATTTCTTTTTATATTTGGTGGAAGTGAGGTCTTACTTTAAGCTCAGGCTGGTAAAGAGCTCCTGACTTTGGGGGTCTCACCTCAGCTTAGCCTCCCAAAGTCCTAGAGTTTCAGGTATCCTTTGAGCACCCTGCTGAACACCACCATTTCTCCTATTGCTCTCTTTCTCTGTCTGTACTTTTTCTCTCCTTTTTTTCAATTCTAAGCTTCCACTCCACCTTCTTTTTCTTTTCTCTTTATATTTTTTGTTCTTTTTCCCTTATCACTATTTACCCTTATCATCCTTTGGCCTTCTACCAAAAGGCCACTTCCACACTTACACTCTGAGACAAGGTAATTTAATGTGAAGGAGGTAGTGAGAGGAAAAAGGAGGGGGGTGAGTAAGCAATAAGAAAACATACATGAGGAGGAACAAATAGAAATATCGTGGTAACATGAGAAACTAGAACAGAGCATTTCCCCAAGGGACCATGGGTCAGCTACCACAAAGGATTCCACTTATGAAGAATTAATGGAAAGGACACAAAGGGTATTTAAAATATGGATTGCAAAGGCAAAAAAGGAAATAGATGAGGAAGTAGAAAAACAACCAGAAAATGGACAAAAGATATGAAGAATACAGAAAAAATATGACAGAGCTTAAGGAATTGAAGGAGTCAACCAGGGAACTTAAAGATGCAGTGGAAAATATCAGTAACAGATTAGACCATGAAAATAAAGAATCTCAGAGCTAAGGATAAATCACTTGAGCTAACCCAGGCAGTTAAAGAAGCAGAAAAGAAGAAAGAGAAAGCATAACATTTGCTCAGACAATTATGGGACTTCAAAATGTTTTAGAAAATATGAATTATAAGGCTCCATAAAGGGGAAGAAGAACATCCCAAAGAAATGGAAGTCCTACTAGAAAACTCCTCAATATTACCAAAGATTCTAAAACACTCCTTTTTGAGGAATATAAAACCATGAGTCATCTCAACACAAACAGAGTATCTCCAAGACATATTGTTATGAACCAGTCCAAAGTCCAGAAAAAAGTGAAAATTCTGAAGCAGCCAGGAATAAGCACCAACTGATTATAAGGTCAGATCCATCAAGTTGACAGCAGACTTTTCAGCTGAAGCTTACCAAGACAGAAGACAATAGAGATCTACCTTTAACCTTCTTAAACAACAATTTTCAGCTCAGCATTCTGTACTCTGGGAAAAATCATATCTTTAAGTGATATTGGGACAATTAGGACTGAAGACCCCATTCTTGGCAAAGGAAAGCACCCCCAGAAAAAGAGAGGAAAACTAAAAAGTAAGCTGAGTGAGTCAGAACAAAGAAAAGTCAGTTAGTTTACATTTAAGCTAGCCATTGCTAGCAGGATTTTTGCCTTTTCTGAAATTCTAGCCTGTTGGGGATGCACTCTTAAAAACACTCTGATGGGTCTGTGAGCACTCTGAGGAGAATAATGGCCATAGAAGAGATTATGGCAAGTTCTAGAAAAGATACATCTTCTAGGGCATTTCCTGCTCATTAAACAGGCAAAGCAGATACCCACTGTGGAGATTTGCATTTTCCTGGAGCAGAAAATAAGGGAGTAGCTCAAACTCTGTGATATGGACAGAAGAGCTTATATCCCTTATTGCAGAGGAAAATCCCCTGTGGTGGTGATGGGAGGAAAATGTCTCCCTCCCACCAATCCCTCAGAGGAGATTAACATTGTTGGCATTTTACTCCATAGAAATCTGTGTGCATAAGCTCAAGAAATCTGTGTGCATAAGTTCAAGCTTTCTCCCTAGAAATCTGTGTGCATAAGCTCAAGAAGGAAGCTCTCTCAATACAAGGCTCAGATTACAGATTTCTGAAGGCCACTTCTAAGGTTAATAATAATAGAAATAGGAGCTGATATGATCAATCCAAGAAATTGCTAATGTATTTTTTTCCTCCCTCCTCTTACCCTCTGGACAAATAGACTTCAATAAAATCATAGTGGAGCAAACACTCTGGGCCATTGCCAGAATCCTACCACTGGCAATGGACCCCTGAAGTCCCACTTTCAATTCTACTTTATGTTTCTTGTCTGTCTTTGTCATTGCTTCTAATTCTATATTTCTTCAGTTGATTGCTGCCAGTTTCCACAGGTCTCAATGGATGCTGCTCTTGGGGTGGGACCCTGACAAACTGATATGCAAAGACTGAGGAAATTCACCACAACAAGACCAGCTCAACAGGAAATTCTTAGACCTATTCTACATACTGACCATCGTAATGGACCATCAGCAAAGTAAATACTCAGAACCTAAAGGACAAAACCTAGCTTCTACAATGGCCCAACGGATAAAACTAAGCTATAAATTTTCACAAAATGAGATAAATAGAACTCCACCACACTTATCAATTCTGTCAATAAATATTAATGGCTTGTATTCCCCCACTGAAGAGGCACAGGTTGGAAGGTTGGATAAATAAGCCAAGCCTTTCATATGCTTCTCCGAGCAACACACCTGAACTTGAAGGACAAAACAAGACTCAGGTAAAGAGTTTACTCAGGGTAAAGAGTTAGAAAACAATATTTCAGGGAAATAGAAATCAGAAAAAAGGAGTGGTCACACTCTTATTTTCAGATGCAAGTGGATTTAAAGTAACTAAAGTTAAGAAAGACAGTTACTTTTTACTGGTCAAGGAAACAAAACATCCAGAAAACATTTCAATTCTAAATATTTATCAACACAAGTTAAATGTTCCCAGATTTATAAAACAGATCATGATTGCTCTGAGTAATATGATATCTCATAATAGCATAACAGCAGGGAATCTTAATACCCCTCTGTCAGACTGGATAGACACTCTAAACAGAAACTAAATGAAGATACAAGAGACTTAAATGCAACCATACAACAAATGGGTTTAATAGACTTATACACTATCCCAAAGCTAAGAAATATACGTCTGTTTCATCATCCCATGGATCATACTCTGAAATAGATCATATCCTAGGACACAAATAAAATGTTAACAAAATTAAAAAGAATTGAAATTATACCTTCTATCTTCTTAGAAAATAAGGCAATAAAGGTGGAACTGAATTCCAACAAAAACTTTCATTCTCACACAAAAGAGTGGAAATTGAACAAACATATGCTAAAGAACAGTTGGGTTAAGGAAGAGGTAATGAAGGAAAGTATTAAATTCTTCAAAAATAATAATGAAGGCACAAGTTGTGAAAATCTATGGGATACTGCAAAAGCAGGACCAAGATGGAAATTTATCTTAGTAGAGGTCTACATCCAAAAAACAAAAGAGCACATCAACAACCTAATGATTCATCTTAAGTAAATGGAAAAAGAATAACAATCCAATCTCAAACCTAGAAGAAGGAAAGAAATAACCAAAATTAAATCAGAAATAAATGAAATTGAAACAAAAGAATCATTCAGAAAATTAAATAAAAATTGGCTCATTGAAAAGATAAGTAAAATTAATAAAACTTTCCCCAGATTAACTAGAAAAAAGTAAAATCTCTAGTAACCTCAATCAAAAGTGAAAAAATGGAAAAACAACTAATACCATAGAGATACAAGAGATTATCTATAACTACTACAAGGAACTCTATGCCCCAAAATTTGACAATGTGGAGGAAATGGACCAATACCTCCAATCACACCATTTTCCTAGACTTAACCAAGAAGAAATAGATCTCTTGAACAGACCAATATCAAGAACTGAGATCAAAGAAACAATAAAAAACTTTCCCCCAAAAAATACTGGACAAGGGTAAGAGTCTTCTGTGGGTTGACACTGTCCATTGGAGCATTATGGTGGTGGCATCCACTCAGGAGGGCACACTCTATGGCACCATGGCCATTGCGCTATCAGTGGTCATGGAGGAACTCCTGAATAGATGGCTATGGAGATGCAGAAGAGCATGTGAAGCTGAAATTTGTCTTTGGCTTATCAGCCATTCAGACCTTGGACCTTGTCAATTGACAATCCATCATCTTAATCGCATCACCTAGAGGAAGGTGTGTTTACTAGTAGTTCTTGACCTAGACTAGTTTGATGCTGTCTCCATTTTGGGTGGCCTCTCCATGATTATTATTCTTTATGACTATATAAGCTCTCAAAATGAAGTAAATTGCTTTTCTACATTAATTGTCAGAAGAATATTAATTGTCAAAAGTCCCAACCTCAGAGAGAGAGAGAAGATGGCTGACTAGAGGCAGCTTTTGCCAGAGAGTCCTGTCCAGAGGGAGTAATAATGGACAGAATGGACTCGAGCTGAAGGTGGGGAACTGAGCTAATGAAGAAGATAGATAAGTACACATCATCTCTGCAGAAGCAAGCTGTGACTCCAAGAAAATTAATTCCAGGTACAAAACTCATCACCAAGAGGACAAGAAACTCCTCCCCCAAGAGAGAGGCTTGCTGTGTGCTCTCTGAAAGTGAGTAGGGAACAAAGGACCTCTTATTTTATGCCAAGGGAGAGAGCCACTAAACACTGGACCTCCTTCACCAGGGAAGTCCCACTCATGAGCCTAGGCATCATCCTTCCCAGCATAAAATGGAACAATTATGTTCCCTGCACCTCTGAACTTCCAGTACACCCTTTCCCCCTCACTTGGTGGACTGTGGACATGACCCCTGCAGAGTCCAGAGTGTTTGGCAATTCCATGAGTGGCCTGGCCAGAGTGTGGGTCACTGGTCAGCAGCATGAAAACAGTGACTCAAGTAGAAGTTGGGGGGCTCAGGGAAAAAGAGACACACAGGAGAGAAAGATGCACCACACTGTGGAAGTGCTCTTGACCCAGGTCAGACAATAGCAGGGCACTCTCTTGAGTCTGTTGCCCACTGGAGGGAACTAGGTTTCAACCCTTCTGGTTTGCCAGTGGCAGTAAGCACTCAAGGCACTGACTTCCCAGGAGAGAGAAATGTTCCATAAAGGTGCAGTGGTGGGTGGAGGCATGGACACCTCTGGTCTGAATTTGGAGGCTTGCTTCCCTGAACTCCTTGCCCACAGGAGGGAACCAGGCTGCAGCACTTTCTAGCTGCAGGGCAGCGTGCAGCAGTGGTGAGGTGCTGATTGTGAGACAGAAACACACCCCAATGGTGTGTAGCAGTGGGTGGAGGCACTCTGGTCTGAATTTGGAGGCACACTTCCCTGAGTTCGCTGCCCACTGGGGAGAACTGAGCTTCAGCCCCTCCATGTTGCCAGTGGCAATGAGTAACAGGAGCAAGGCACTGACTGTTCAGGACAGAGATATGCACCAGGATAGTGTATGGTGACAGGCAGAAGATCTAATGCTTCTAATCTGAATTTGGAGGTGCACCTTCCTGATCCCATTGCCCACAGGAAGGAACCATGCTTCAGCTCTTGGGTTTACTGGGGGAGGTGTAAGGAAGAGGTGGAGACACTGGTTCCCCACTGACTCTGGTAAGCATGTTCCTCTAACTTCATTGCTCATTGCAGGGAACCAAGCGTCAGCCCAGAGGGGTTGCTGGCAGAAGTTGCATGGCAACAGAGTTGGAGGTGCTGATGCCTCTGGACTGACACTTTGGCAGGGTTCACCTTCCTGACTCCATTGCTCACTAGAGGAAACTGGAATCTTGCCCCTTAGGTTTTTAGAGGGAACTGCCTGTGGATCCCTATTGGGTTGCTGAAGACTCTGAACTCTCTATGTTGATCAGTGATTGTACTGCCTGGGACAATCAGATTCAAACTCTTGACTTTGGCTGTCCACTCAGGGACTCTCCAAGGTTGAGCAGTGCTCATTTTGTAGTAGGAGGGATTGATTGTCCTCCTCCAACTGTTGCTGGTGGAGGGAAGAACTGCAGTTGCTTGTATCCTCCCCAGCTGAGATTTCAGTCTAATACTGTAATTGATTAGGATTGGATAGAGACTGGCTGACTATAAGACAGAGCCAGCTAATGCTATCACACCAAGCAGGTTCTCAGAGTCTCTGGTTGCAGCTCCGAAAGGGACCTTTGTAAATCTGTAGGGGAAAAGCTACAATCCCCAGCCCCAGATCACTGGTAAAGGGCTGGTAAACTCCATTTCCTGGGCCACTCAATCCAACCTCACCCTATCAGTTTTACCAGTCAAACTGGGGGAAATAATCATGGGGCAGAACCAGTGGAAGAACTCTGGCAACATGAATAACCAAAGTAGATCAACTCCCCTAAGGAATGACAAATGAGATACAACAGAAGATGCCATTCATAGACAGATGACTGAATTGTCAGACATAGAATTCAGAATATGGATGGCAAATAAAATGAATAGAATACAGGCAAAGATGGAAACAGAAATCCAAAGAGTTGTTCGAAAGTTGTCTCAAGAAATTATTTAATTCAAAGACAAAATCATCAAGGATATGTATGTAATGAGAAAAGAGACAGCAGAACTCAAAGAAATTTTCATGCTATCATTTGTTACTTAAATACATACAATCTACGTGTGTGTACATGTTTACATGTCTTTTTACTGTTCTCTATATAATAGTAAGGGTTAGGCTTGCATCAAAAGTGAGTTGAAATTTTTTTCTTCAACTTCCTGTAAATGTTGGTGTACAACTGGTATCATTTGTTACTTAAGAAAGAATTGTGTAGAATTTGTAAAAGTAGCTATCTTTTACAAAGCTACTAAAAAGTAGCTATATTATATTGTAATTATAATATAGTATCCAAAAATAAGCAGAAATGCTTTTGCATATTTTCTATTTGAGGGATTTTTTCATTTTCCCATTTTCACATCTCTTAATTACTAAATATGTGTTGGATTATCTAGATTAAGTTTTTACTATTATTTTCTAGTCGATTAAATTAAGCTTAAAAGAAATGCTTTGTGAGATTTCAATCATTAAAATGGAAAAACCATCAAGTTTTAATAGGAAGGATTAGAGAAAATACTATGAAAGCTTCCCTCATTGTTTTGGCTAGGGAAGGGAAACAGCAGCTTATGATAAAACTGAGAATTACAGTGGCTAAAATGCAACTTTCACTCAGTATAATTTTTTATTGGATTAGGAATAACAGCCCCTACTTTATTACCAATGAAAGAATGGCTTAAGTGTCTCTTGAAGACAAAAATATTATTAGGACAAAAATATTATGATATGAAGATAAAAATATCATCTACCCAGAAGCGATCCAGATAGAAACACAGTCATAAGAATATGAAAATAACTATGTTTATTAGGGTTATTTAGATATCTAACATAGTTAAACAGAAAGATAGAAAGCATGTTTATTGCTTTCTATCAAATGAAGAATTGCACAAGATAATTTTAATTATGGAAAATTATGAACTGGAAATTTTACATCTACAGAGTACAAATCTAAAATTAAGAATTTGTGTATTGTCTGAGCTCAGGAGTTTTGGACCAGTTTGAGCAAGAGCAAGACCCCATCTCTATTAAAAGTAGAAAATAACTATCTGAGGGTAATGGTCCATGCCTGTAGGCCCAGCTACTCAGGAAGTTGAGGCAAGAAGATTGCTCAAGCCCAAGAGTTTGAGGTTTTTGTGAGCTGTGAGTGTTATGGCACTCTACTCAGGGTGACTTTCTCAAACAATAAAAAATAAATTATGTATAAATAAAATTAAGAACTCATTAGATGAGTTTAACAGAAGAATAGATATACTGTAAGGCAGGAGTGATTAACTGGAAAAGAGTTCAATAGAAAATATGCCCTAAAATGTAAAATAAATCTGAAAAACAAAATAATGTTGGAGTTGTGACAAAAAGAAAGGAAACAATATACATGTAGATTGAGTCAAATAACATGAAGAGAAGGAAAATGAGAGACAAAAGGAGAAAGGAATTGACAAAATATTTACAAAACCAGTGATAGACACCAACGTTAAGATTTGTTAATCTCTAAACACAACAAACAGGGTAAATACAAAGAAAATGAGACACAGTATAATAAAAATCCTAAAAATCAGGCAGTGCCTGTGGCTCAAAGGAGTAGGGCACCAGTCCCATATGTTGGAGGTGGCGGGTTCCAACCCAGCCCCAGCCAAAAACTACAAAAAAAGAAAGAAAAAGAAAAATCCTGAAAATCTGAGTTAACAGGAGAATATTAAAAGAAAATAGTTGGGAAAAAAAGACAAAACCTTTCAAGGAGTAATAATATTAATTATAGGCTTCTCTGTGGAAGCCATGACATAGTAGAAGGGGAAAATACTGATAAAAATGTTCTTCAAAAAAGAAAGAAAATAAATTTGTGCATATATAAAATTTATAAGATTTTATTTTTCTATAAACTTTCTCTAAAAGAAAAATCACAGAAACTTCTTTGGGAAGAAGAATATTGATCTAAGATAAAATTGCAGAAAAAAAGAATAGAAAAGATTGTGAATATTGACTGTAAAATAATGATAACCTATGAAAAATTAAAATAGGAAATTAAAATGCTTGATCACAGTAATGCAAATACATGCAGGATGTTAGTAGGAAAAATAAGGTTCTAAGTTCTTAACACAATGAGGGCAGTTGAAAAAGCAACTACTTGTATTGATAGCAATTAATGAAAAATGCAGTTAATATTTAGGATATAAAAATAGTGCTTAACACATGCTGAGTAAGGAGGAGAAAAATGTTCAAAGAATAACATAAAACAGGTCATTCAGATATAAAAAGAATAAGATGATAATATACACCCAAATATATAAGTACATCTTTAATTGTAAGGCTAAGATTGTTAGCATGGAAAATAAAACTAATGCCAACTATATGCTACCAACAATGGATACTTTAAATATGATGACTCAAAAAACTGAATGTAAAGAAATAGAAAAACAAATACAAAGAATACAATAGTCAAAGAAAATTAGACTGGCTATAGTAGTATCAGAACAAAAGTATTTTTTAAGGCTAGAAACATTAATAGATATATATCAAAGGGGAAATGATATTGTAATAAAAGGGTCAACTCATCAGGAAAATAAAATTATAAATATATATATATACCAATATATAGATGTATATACACATCTATACAAAGCAAAATTCCAAACTATATTGAAGTCATATAGCATAGAAAAATAAGTAGGCAGAATATCAGTTAACAAGAGATCTGACCAGCATAGTGAACAAAACTGACTTAATGACTTTATATCTGTATAGAACAATGTTGCCAATAATATCAGGATACATACCATATTAAATGCACATGAAATATTTACCAAAACTGACCACATACTGGATTATAAAACTGACTCATCATATTTCAAGTGACTGAAATCATTCACATTATGTTTTCTGAGAAAAGTTATGGATATGTTTCAAACTGCTTAGAAAGCATATTGTATAGTTCTAGGAAACCCCATGGTTCAAAGATATTTTAGAAATTAGGTTTGGAAATGAGTGATAATGAATAAATGGCATAACAAAACCTGTAAGATGTGATAGAAACATTTATGTAATTAAGTTTTAGGGTTAATTTATTTCTTTTTTTAACTAAATGAGCCCAGTTCTGCACTATGAATACATATTGGTAGGAGGTGAGGAGAAGCTGTTTAAAGAATAGACTAGCAGTATCATGTAGAGAGAGACAATACCTGCATTAGCTACCCCAGGCAGTTCCTGTCAGGACAGAAATCATTAGTGACCCTCCTAAAGTTAGTAGTTTATCCTTTCCATGCTAAGGCTATGCCTGGTAAGCTGTAAGAGAATAGCATTGAGTTCCTTGTCTACAGTGATGCATATTACAATATAGAAAAAGAACATTATGTTACTCTGGAACTGTCTTCTTACATCACTTCCAGCCTCTAATCTCTTCTATCTTTTCTAGCTTGTAGGATGCTATCTCTTCCTCAAAACCAAAAGTTCCAACCACCCAACACTAGAGCCTCATGGTCAATGATTATAAGTTTCCTAATGATCACAGGAGTGATCAGTACATCAGTACAACTGGCCTCCAGGCCATCTCATTAGAGATAAATGAATATGTTTGCTTTAACTTTTATGGTGATGTTTTATTTACCTTCTCTATGAGATAGGAGTGTGGATGTGAAGGAGAAGGCACCAGACATGGAAAATGAGAAGAAAATAACAAGCATAAACAAACTAAAAAATTTTTCCTGACTTTGTTTACTGAAGATTACTTATTCAATATTAATTATGTGTTATATAATCTATTATCTTTATTCCAAAAAATTTATACACACACACAATTTGAATGGTCCATGGCACAAAATTTTAAAATCCCTTGAAGGAAACTACAAAATCTCAGCATGAGTATAACAAGGAATCACAGCAAATAATAAAATGGAAAAACAGTAGGAGCAGGAGATAAATATTTGTAAAATAATTATTCATTGTTTAGTAAGAGACTGGTCATATATTGTGAAAGGCTATATCCTTCCATATTTACAGCAGCCTTGGGGCCAATACTTATTGGTGAGCAGGAATTTCTGAAGTTAGGTCAAGAGATATCCTTCTGTTTCAGCAGACAAGAACTTTTTATTTAAAAGAAGGTATGTAATATAAGGGAGAAATTTTTCAGTATAAGGCATATCATACATGCATTCTTTGGCATAATGAGCCAGTATATTTTCATCTTTCTTGAGAGATTTAGGCTAATATTAGCCAAGTAGAAATATTCTGTGGTTCATAGGAGACTAAGCCCACAAGACAATTTATGTGACACTCACCAGTAATAAGCAGCAGGCAATGAAGTAGATAAATAAATCCCACAACAGAGTTGAGAGCCAGAAATTAAGGACATAGATTCCTCTCAAAAACTGCATGTGTTTTACATTATTGACTCTCTCAGTCACTGTCAGAAAGCAAAAGCCACTTACTAAAATGCTTATACCAGTCAATAAATTGAAGGAAATACTGATTCCTTTCATTTTTCTACAAAAGAATGAATAAAGAAGACACATTGGTAAAACAGCAAAATGCAAAATACTACTTGCTAACAATATTTTTTTTTATTAAGAACAAGTTCATATGGGGAAGAAAAGATGTATTTAAAGTATAAAAAAATCATACGTACTTCTCTTTATCTTTAACAAGAGTAGTAAATTGAGGTTGAGGCTTATTGGAGACTGTAATTGAAGCATCAGGGCCAGAAAGTGACATAAAAATAATATTGTCTAATACTGCCAATGATAATGATGGTGAATGATATGCCTCATTGTTGAACCAAAAAGTAAATTTCTTTTTGTTTCTAGTAACCTCAATGGAAAGTGCAATAATGCATGAGTAAAAGCATTCTTGACTTTCCACCAAGTATTTCTGCAGGTCACCTGGAATGAAGAAACAATAATGGTCATGAACTCAGAATGTAATATACATCACTTACGATTAATATGTTAATTATGTGTTACTACATAGTAATAATTAGACTATTAATATATTACAATACATTACATTAATAGTATTACTATTATTAATAAATTAATATAGCACTATATTATATATTTGGAGAAAGAGAACTCAGTAATTTTACTTAGCTGATGCATTTTTCTTTCTGTCATTTCACAGTGGTTCTGACATAACTTTTTACCTCAAGTACTCCATTCTATCACCAATCCACACAAATCTTATATCTTCCAGCAGTTACACTGAGGGAATATAGTCCACCAAGTATCAATTCCCTCAAATTTCCTTTTATCTTTCAAAACTTGAAGTCTTAAAATTCGTAAAGACTTCTGCTTTATTTAATAATAATTTAAAAAAGACTTCCACTTTCACCTCTAACAGATTAGCTTACAGAAAACCAAACCTTTAACAGGAAAAACTATAAAGGATCAATAAAAAACATAAAATAAATCTGTTTAAAGAAACAAAATCTCTGAAGCAACTAAATTTGGAAAATCTCAATGAAGGTTAACAATCTATACCACTTTTGTTGTAGAAACTTAAGCAGAGGTTAAGCGGGTGAAGAGTATAGCAGAAAGTTGAGCAGAAAGCTACCCTAGGAAAAACTCTTGATGATGTCAGACTGAGGAAAGATTTTACAAAGAAGATGTCAATGGCAATCGCAACAACAATAAAAATAAACAAATGGGACTTGATAAAGCTGAAAAGCTTCTGTACATCTAAGGAAACAACAGTTAAAGCAAATAGACAATCTTAACAATGGGAAAAGATAGTTTCATGCTACCAATCTGAAAAAGGGTGGATGACTAGAATCTACAGAAAACTCAAATCAATCAACAAAAAAGGGCAAACAATCCTATCTGTTGCTGGGCAAAAGACATGAACAGAAGCTTCTCTGAGGAAGACAGATGAATAGATAACCAATATACGAAAAAATGCTCATTGTCCATAATCATCAGGGAAATGAAAATCCAATCCACCCTGAGATGTAACCTAACCCCAATGAGAATGGCCCGCATCACAAAGTCCCAAAGCTGCAGATGCTGGCGTGGATATGGAGAGAAGGGAACACTTTCACATTGTTGGTAGGATGACAAACTAATATAAGCTCTTTGGATAAAAGACAGAATTTTGAAAGCACTCAGGGGAAAAAATGATTCATCATATGTAAGAAAGCCTTCATAAGACTATCAGTGGATTTCAGAATACTTGCAAACCAGGAGAGATTAGGATGATACATTCAAAGTACCATATGAAGAACAATAAAGATCTGCCAAAAACTACCATTCCCACAAAACCATATATTAAAAATGAAGTATTTTTCTCAAACTGAAAAAAACTGAGGAATGTCATTACCATTATAACTACTTCACAATAAAAGCTTATGAGAATTCCTCAGTTAAAATAGAAACACATGAAACAAAAATGCAAAAACACATGAAAGCAAAAGTCTCATAAATACATATGATATTTTTGCAATCACATGAGATTATAAATCTCATAAAAATAAAAGTGAATATATGGACAATATAGAAAACTATAACATGGAAATGGTAATGTGTAAATTATTTTAACCGTAATATAAGAGTTATAGATAAGAACATTAAGAATAACTATATCCATGCCAAGTGAAGTGATAGTCCTAGCTATTTGGAAGGCTGAAGCAGGAGGATCACCTGAGCTCAGTAGTTTGAGTTTGGCCTGAACAACACAGCAAGAACCATCAACCCTTAATAAAGACCTATATCCACAAAAATTAGTGGATCTGGCTATAAGGACACAAGTAATCTGGGTATGAGGACACAAAGTGTGGAGGGGAGGAAAAGTAGAGTCTTTCTATGCAATGGAAGTTAAATTGTTATCAACTTAAACTACACAGAGGCTATAAGATATTTTATATAAATCTTGAGACAGTGACAAGGAAAAATCATATAATAGACTCATAAAAGGTAAAAAGAATTAAAGTAAATCACTGTAGTTTATCATCAAACAACAAAGACAAACATCAAGAGATGAAGAGTAGTCTTATTAGAAAAAGACACTATATTGTGTCAAATGCTTTTTCTTTGTCTATTGAGAGAATCACATGGTCTTTTTTTTGCTTCTGTTTATGTGGTGAATAACATTTATGGATTTTTGTAAGTTGAAGCTGTGATGAAGCCGATCTGGTCATTATGTATTACTGTTTTATGTTTAGCTAAATTCTATTTGCAAGAATTTTATTATTTTTGCATCAATATTCATTAATGATACTGATCTGTAGTTTTGTTTTATTGGTAAGTCCTTCTCTAGTTTTGATATTAGGGTGATATTTGCTTCATAGAAGGAATTGGAGAGGGTTCTTCCCTTCTCAATATTCTGGAATAAGTTCTATAAAATATTTAACAAGCTCTTCTTTGAAGGTTTGGTAAAATTCTGGTGTAAAACTGTCTGCTCCAAAACTTTTTATTTCTTAGAAGCTTATTAATTGTTGTTGCAATTGGTGCATGATATTGATCTTTCAAGAGTTCTATTTCCTCCTGGTTAAGTCTAGGTAGGTAGTGTTATTCCAGGAACTGGGGTCCATTTCCTCCATAATTTCAAATTTCTGGGGTCAGAGTTTTTTTTATAGTATTCAGTGATGATCTTTTGTATCTCTGTGGTATCTGTTGTATTTCCCCTTTTCATTTCAGATAGAGGTTATTAGAGATCAGACTTTTTGTTTCTGGTTAATCTATCCAAAGATTTATCAATTTTATCTTTTAAAAGAATCAATTTTTTTGTTTCATTAATCTTCCAAATGAATCTCTAATCAATAGGGTTGGAAGATGAGAGGGAGATTCTCATTGGGAGTAATCCCTTCTACAGAAAGACAAATTTCCACAATAAGGGAAAATTTAGGAGTTACTCCCTTACTTGGCTGCCAGCTGTGCCTAGAGTAAAAGTTACTATTCTGATGTTTTCCAGGAGCACTTGCCATGAAGTAATCTAGGGAGGTTGTTGTGATCATGAAATTTGATTTCTGGCCAAATCTTCTGTGAGAAAGAGATCTTGATGACCCTGAGAAGAGTATAACCATTTTTGGAAACAGCTGGTGAGAAAAAGCAGGCCAGAAAGACTATTGATAAAAGATTAAAAAAAAAATTCTCTGAAAACTGTATGAAAATGAGTTGGCTCCTGGTCAAACTTCATTTTGCTCTTTTTCTCTCCTTGCTCTGCTAATAAGCCTTTCCAATCCCTGGACTGGCCTCCTCTCCTTTTTATGAACTCTTCCCACTGACTCCACCCCACATTCCCTCATATTCCACATTTTGTATGGAACCAGGAAACAACAACAACAACAACAACAGGAATAGCCAATGAAATTCTACAAAATGAGAGTAAATTGGGAAGCATCACCTTACTGGACTACAGATTATACTACAAGTCCACAGTGATCAAAATAGCATGGTATTGGCATAAAAATAGACACATAGATCTATGGAACAGAATTGAGAACCTAGAAGTGAAACCAGTCTTATATCTCCATCTGATTGTCAACAAACCAAATAAAAACATACACTGGGGAAAATAATCCCTATTCAATGAAAGATGCTGGATGAATTGCTTAGCCACATAAAAACTGAAACAGGACCCACACTTCTTACCACTTAGAAAAATTAACTCATGCTGAATAAAAGATTTAAATCTAAGATATGAAATGATAAAAACTCTAGAAGAAAGTACAAGGAAAACTCTTTAAGACATTGGCCTTGGGAAAGAATTTATGAGGCAGACACCAATGGCAATTTTAGCAACAATAAAAATATTTAAATAGGATCTAATCAAGTTAAAAACTTCTGGACAGTTAAGGACACAGTCAACAAAACAAAACAGATAGCTATCATAATGAGAGAAGATATGATGTTGCAAACTGACAAAGGCTAATAACCCAAATTTACAAAGAACTCAACCAAATCAACAAAAAAGATCAAACAATGCCATTAATAATTGGGGAAGAAACATGAACAGATTCTTTTCCCAAGAAGTCAAATGAAAACGAACACATGAAAAATGCTCATCATCTCTAATCATCAGAGAAATGCAAATCAAAACCACTTTGAGATGTAGTGAAAACAGCCCACATGAGGAGGACCCAAAACTGCAGATGGTGGCACGGATGCAGAAAAACAGAAACACTTATACATTGTTGGTAGGATTGCAAACTGACACAGCCCTTTTGGAAAGAAGTATGGATAATATTCAAAAAGCTACAAGTAGGTCTTCCATTTTGCCCTATGATCCATTACTGGGTATCTATCCAGAGGAAAAATATTTCCTCAGAAGGACATTTGCACTTGTATGTTTATAGCAACCCAATTCACAATTGCAAAGATATGGAGAAAATCCAAGAGCCCATTGATACAAGAATGGATTAATAAACTGTCATATACAAATACCATAGAATACTATTAAGCCATAAAAAGATAAAGACTTTACATCTTTTGTATTTACCTGAATGGATTTGGAGAGCATTCTCCTAAGTAAAGTATCTCAAGAATGGAAATGCAAACATCACATGTATTCAGTGGTATGTTAAAACTAGTAAATCAACAAATAAGACCCACATGAGAAAAACACAATTAAACTAAATTCAAGAAGGCAGGAGGTGGTATAGAGTTCCATCTAACAGATACAATATAGGTATACATAGCATACTATCTGAGTGAAGGACTCAACTGCAACTTGGACTTTATCTCATGATGCAAATAATGTAACCTAATCACATGTACCCTCATATTAATCAAAAAAGAAAAAAAAACCCTAAGAGGCTAAAAACAGACAGAGAGCCAAAGAGTAGAGCGAAGTAACTGAATAAAAGGCAGAAGACAATTAACAAAATGGGAATAATCACAAGATCAACAAGTAAACAGGTGACCTGAACACTATACACCAAAGAGACCTAACAGACAATACAGAACCTTCCACCTAATAACAGAAGAACAAACATTCCTCTCAACTACACATGAAATATTCTCCAGAATACAACACATGTTACATTTCAAAACAAGTCTTAACAAATTTAAGAAGACTGAAATCATTCCATACCTGGGGGTTGAGTGAAATGGGGAGATACTATTGAAATTATATAAAGGTTCAGTAATACTAGATGAATAAGTTCCAGGGGTACAATGCACATTATGGTACTACAGATTATAAAACTATATGGTATATTTGAAATTCATGAAAAGGGTAGATCTCCTCCTTCTCAGCTTTACCTTTAAGAAATAAAAATTGTTAAACAAATGAAAATTTGGTAAATTCCTAGAAAAATACAACATAATAAGGCTAAGTCAGGAAGAAATAGAAAGCCTAAATAAATAATAGATAAAGAAATTGAAATAGTAATCAAAAAACTCCCCCTAAAAGAAACATCCAGGACAAAATGGCTTCACAGCTAGTAAAGGTGGTGTCATGTTTCTTTGCTTTTTCATTTCTCTTCTGTCCCATGGTCACTTCTTTCAAATTTGTGTCCCTGCATGCAAAAAATCCTCAGTAAAATACAAGAAAACCTAATTTCAACAGCATACTAAGAATATTACCTATCATGACCAAGTGAGAATTGTCCCTGGGATGCAAGGATGGTTCAGTGAATACAAATAAATGTGATATACCCCAATAATAAAAGAGGAAATATATTATTTCAACAGATGCAGAAAAAATTAACGAAGTTCAACATACATTCATAATTAACATTCTTAAGAAAATGAGTATACAATAAACCTTCCTCAACCCAATAAAATCCATCTATGAATGCACAGTGAATATAATAATCTATAGGGGGAAAACAGAAAGCATTTCCTCTAATGCACAGTACTGTCAAGGATGCCTACTTTCACTACTTCTTTTCAAGATAGTACTGGAAATCCTATCTTGAGCAATTAGTTAGACAAGATAAAAATTTGAAAGACATCCAAGGGGCTTCCAGAAGGTTGAATAGAGGCAGGTCATAGTCACCTTCTCCACAAAGGAGAACTAAAATAGCAAGCTGATAATCACAATTTGAATATATAATCTAAAACAGAACACTTAAATTCAAAGAGAAGAGACTGGCAGCAACTAAAGCAGAGAAGACAAAGGAAGTAAGACAGCCTGCTTAGCCAAGATTAGGTTGGGATCCTGGAGAGACCCCCCAATACAGTGATAAGGTAAGTGAGAGACTCTCAATTGTCCAAATTCCCACTAGTGTCAACCATCATGGCCCGGAAACTGACAAAGGGGGCTGCCTGGAAACTATATAATGGCACTGCTCCAGAAAGGTATCTTGTTCTGGGTCCAACCCCCCCCCCCAAGTCCTAAGCAGCTACAGCAAGGCAACATTTTGAGAGCCCAGCTAACAACATAATGCACCCTGACCTGAGGCTTAACAGCACGTGCATCTCCACATCACTGACAGAGTCTCAATTACATTCTCTACCTGAAGCCACTGTTGTAACTAGCTACTCCTGCTGGAGCCACAGCATGGTTCTTCATAAACCCAGACTGAGTTCCCTACCTATAGTTACTGTCATTGTAGGCTGCCACTACTGAGGCTGAAGCATATGGGCTGCCACTGCTGAGACTAGGGCATGAGTGAAGTGCGCATCTCCTACCTACCCTGCCTGAGGCTGCCTCTGAAAGAAACCCCACCTACCCTAGTAGCTGGGCTGCATTGCAAACTCTGACACCTCCTACCTGAGCATTCCTCTAAGGACCAAAGGGGTCACCGTGCCCTGCCAACCACAACCACCACCAGCAAGCTGAGGACAAGCCTGTATGACCTGGCTTTGCCCCAACCCCATGACAGAACATGCAGTCCAGAGGCCTAATGATTGCCAGCCAGGTCCACCACTGTTGGCAATTGAACACTCCTTCTGGGGTGTGAGGTTGGACCCATACCCTCTGCTCCTGCCATCACAGCAGGCATCTCCTTGCACATGTGACCTGAGGGCAAGCAAACTGGCAATATATACAATGTGGCATTAGAGATTCTATTCAAAGTAATAATGTCCCTCCCCTCATTCCAATAAACAAATAAATAAAGAGGAAAGAAAGAAAAGAAGGAGGGAAAGAAAGATAAGAAAAGAAAAATCAGGAATATTGCATAAGACTTGATAAGGAGAAATAAACTGTTATTATTGGTAGATGACATGATAGTACACATAGAAATATTAAATATATATAGCTAACCAATTATATTTAATAAGTGAACTTAGCAAGCTCACTGTATACATAGTCAATATATAAATACAATTCATTTATACCATAGCAAAAATTTAAAATTCTAAAATTTTATAACTATTTATAATAGTACTAAATATAAATATAAATATATATAAATAAATATAAATACTTATAACACATAATATTCAAGACCTCTACACTAAAAATTACAACATATTGCTGAGAAATCAAAAAGATTGAGTAAATGTAATTATACCCTGTGTAAATATTCTAGTGCACTCAATATTGACAGCATAATTTCCCCTTACCTTGATTTATAATCAATGCAATATTAAAAATCACATCTTTTAGTAGAAATTGATAAATTTATTGCAAAATTTATGTGAAATGTTTCCAATGGTGCAAAAATAGAAATATTTCAGGAAATGGGTAAAGTTGGGAGGTTTTATGCAGCAAATATCAATACCTATTTTAAAACTACATTTATTAAAGTTAGCCTTCACGTAAAGACAAACAAAGGACCAATAGAACAGAATAAGAAAGAGTCCAGAAACAGTCTCCTCACAATAGTCATTCTGGTGGGCATATAGTGGTATTGCATTGTCTTTTTAGTTACATTTACTCTAGTAAATAAAGTGGTATATATTTTAAAATATTCACTGGGCAGTTGAATAACCAGTGACTTGATTTATGACAGTGTGATGTTGTAGTGTAGTGGAGAAAGAGTGGCATTTTCAATAAGTGGCTCTGATTCAATGAGATATCCATATGGAAAGAATTCATCATGATCCTTTTTTCAAACATTTATGAAAGTCAAGTTCATATGCATTGCAGAGAGAAATGGGAAAGGTAATAATATAAAGCTTTTAAAAGAAAACATAGGGATAATTTCTATGAACTTGGAAAAAACAGATTTATTAAATAGCAGTCAACATAATAAAAATGTTTCATAAACTAAATTACATTAAAATTAAAAATTTCTATCCACAAAAAGGCACTATACAGAAAGAATAGGGCAAATCATGGAAGAAAAGAACATACTTGCAATAAATATGTTAGAGGACTCATATCCAGATAAATGTATATACAACATCTATCCATCAATAACAAAATGTCAGATGACTTAATAAAAAATTGGACAAAAGACTTGAAAAGGTACTTCATAAATAAGATTATCAAGTTGTGTAATGAACATGTAAAAATATTCATTTTCAAATAAAATTAAAGATAATGTAATACCACTACATGCCCACCACCAGAATTACTACTGTTAAAATACATTGACAATATCAAGGCATGTCAAGGATTTGAAATAAATAAAATTTTCACACAAAGATGTCATACAGTTTAACACCACTTTGGAAATGTGTGTTGCAGGTTTCTTAAAATTGAGCATATGCATTCTCTACAGCCAAGTGATTCTATTCCTCAGTATACACCAAACAGAAATGCAAAGCATGTGTAAAAATGTTCATAGCTGCAAATAAACAATATCCATCAACAATAGACTAGATCAAATAAATAGCAATCTTAATGTAATGAAATACAAATGAGAAAGAACAAATAACTGCTATAACCCAAAACATAGATGAACTACATAAACACAATACTGAGGGGAGGGGAAAGAAGCCAAAAATAAAATTATGCAGACTGTAAAATATCATGTATATTTAAAGTATAAAACTAAGCACTAATCTGTGGTTTTAGAAATCTATATGATAGTTACATTATTGGAGGATCATGACTGAATAGGGACATGAGGAGGGCTTCTGGGATACCAGTAATGTTATATTTCTTGTTGTATTAGATTGTTACATGAACATGGTCATGGTAATGATTTATCAAAGTATAAACAGGATTATTTTACTTTTCTGGAGGTAAGTTATACTTGGATAAAATATTTATTTTCTAAAGTAACCAAACCATATTATGACCATTACTTGCTTCTCTCCTTTTTATCTCAGCAGTAAGTATACTAGCATTTCAACTCTAATTTGACTTTTCTCAATTTGTGCCCATAGTATACTTTCTTTTATTCTGTCAGCGCCACCAGCATCAGCTATTCCCTAAATCCCTACATCCAAATAAGATGACTTCTTCTTCTTCTTCTTCCTCTTCTTCTCTCTCATTTTATCACCCTTGGTAGAGTGCTGTGGCGTCACAAGCTCACAGCAACTTCCAACTCCTGGGCTTAGGCAATTCTCTTGCCTCAGCTGCCCAAGTAGCTGGGACTACAGGCACCCACCACAATGCCTGGCTAGTTTTTTGTTGCAGTTTGGCCAGGATGGGGTTCAAATCCACCACCCTCAGTATGTGGGGCCAGCGCTCCACCTACTGAGTCACAGGCACCACCGACCAAATCAGACTTCTTTTATTAGTTCCAAAAAGTACTTAGATTTTCTCAGTAAGCATCTCTTCCCTAAACGTACCTCAGGTTTCTCAGTCACTAAATCCAATCCTGAATGCCTTACCATAAACATTCTTTAAGCAACCTTCCACTACAAGGAAACTGGTCTTCATACCCCATATTTCTTATCTTAATGAATTCACTAGTCACTTACTCAATGGCATATAATAAAACTTTTAAAATCAATCATATCTTCTCTGTCTCTATACTCCACATACTAGAGGTAATATGCATTCTGTCCATCTCAGAAAGGTCTTGAATCTGTCTACACTTCACTCACATTCTTGCATGGACTAATATATTAACTCAAACTGATTCCTCTGCCTCTAGGCTGTGTGTTGCTAAATGATAGCCACTAGTTACATGTGGTTATTTAAAATTAAATGGATTAAAATTAAAGTAAAAATTCACTTCCTCATCCTAACCACATTTTAAATTCTCAGCAGCCACAGAAACCTGGTGCTTTCATATTTGAAAGTGCAGACAGAGAAGATTTCTATAATTTCTGGGTTCTGTTGGAAAAAGCTATTCAGGAATCTCTCTTTTATTTTTTTCAATATATCCTATTTATCTTTAATTTTATTTACCTATTTTTTTTTTTTTTACTTTTCTTTGAATGCTGGGGTGGGGGTCACAGAAGTGGTCTAGCTGGTGAATCATATAAAGGGTCTGGCTGAAAGAGGTTAGGAGCTCATGATCCTGAATGTCCGAGGAACTTCAGCCTTTGGAAAGACAGTACTGGGAAGTCTCCACAGTAGCATCCTGCTCAATTTTTCTTTTAGTTTTTATTTTCTTTCTCTTTCTATATTTGGTGGAGGTTGGATCTCGTTATTTCCCAGGCTGATAAAAAGCTCCTGGCATGAGGGACTGCCTAGCCCACCCCCCAAAACTCCTACAGTTACAAGTAGGTGGTGTTTGGTAGCGCCAAGGTAGCACCATTTATCCTGCTGCTCTGTTTCTCTCTTCTGTCCTCTCCTTTTCTCCAATTTTTTTCTTTAACCTCTTCTTTTTTTATTCCTTTTTCCTCCTTTTCCACTTTTTCTCCTGCTTGCTCTTTACCCTTCTCTTTCTTTTGGTCTTATATCAAGAGGTCACTTCAAGACCTAAGCTCAGAGGCAAAATAATTCAAAGCAAAGGAGGCAGTGAGAAGAAAAAAAGGGGTCAAGAAAGAGGAAACAACAGAAAAATTTCACCAACATGAAAAACCAAAACAGAGCAATGACCCACTAAGGGACCATGAGGCAGCTACTGCAGAGTACTCCACCTATAATGAAGTAATGGAAATTACTGAACAAAATTTAAATTATGGATGGTAAAGGTAGTAGAAGGAATTAAGAGAAAAGTGAAAAAACACAACCAGAAAATGGATGAAAGATATGAAGCATATGGAAAGGATAGGGTGGAGCTTAGGAAAATAAAGGAGTCATTCAGGAAACTTTTTGATGTAGTAGAAAGTATCAATAACAGATTAACCAAGGAGAAGAAAGAACCACAGGGCTAGAGGATAAGGCTTATGAACTAACCCAGGTAGTTAAAAAGGCAGAAACGAAGAAAAAGCACATCACTCGTAGAATTCTGAGACTTCATGAAGTATGCAAACATGAATTATAGGGAAATTATAGGGATCCTTGAAGGGGAAGAAGAATGTCCCAAAGGAATGGAAGCCTTACTGGAGGACATCACAAATGAAAATTTTCCAAGTTTCAAAAAGCTTCTGAACTCTTTTTAGAGAGATATCGACCCCTGGATCATCTCACTACACACAGAGTATCTCCAAGACACATTCTAATGAATCAGTCCAAAATCAAAACAAAAGAGAAAATTCTGCAAGCAGCCAGGAGTAAGAGCCAACTAACCTACAAGGGCAGATTCATTAAGGTGACAGTGGACTTTTCAGCTGAAACTTGTCAAACAAGAAGAGAATGGTGATCTGCCTTCAATCTTTTTAAACAAAGAATTTTCAGCCCAGAATTCTGTATCCTGCTGAACTAAGCTTCAAAATTGGTGAAGAGGGGGAAGGCAAGATGACTGACAGGTGCCAGTCTTCAACAGAAGCTTCTGTCCAGAGGGAAGAATAATGTCTGGAAAATACCCAATAAAGTTGAAGACTAGGAGCCCAGCTGAGAGAGAAGAGTGAAATCTGTAGGACACCTCTTCTGAGGCAAGTTGAAACTCCAAGAAAGCAATCTGGAGGTACACAATACATCCCAAAGGAGGAGTGTCTGTCCCCTCCCCCATGAAAGTTGTGTTTTTCTCTTTGTTTTCTCTTCATCTGCTTCTGTAAGTTTTCTACAGGTGAGCAGTGAACGGAGGACCTATTATCTCACCCCCACGTGTGAGAGCTACAGGAAGGAGGGTCTACTCCCCTAGAGGGAACCTGCTGAAATTTCAAACACTTTCTCACCAGGCAGAAAAACTGAACAAACATTTTCACTGCCATTTTGAATTTCCAGTCCACCCTACCCCCCTTGCCTACAGAGATAATGAGATGGGGCCTAAGAGCAGTGTCCCCCATCCCTGCAGGACCAAGCGCCCAGTCTCGGCCCTGCAGCCAGAGACCTGCTAGAGCTGCAAGCATCCTGTAGGTGCAGCCAAGTTCCCCGCTTCAGACGCCCTCCCTGGGTGGGCCCAGAACTGCTTGCTAGAGCCGCAGGAATCCCGCAGGCAGCAGCCAAGTTCCCTGCTTCAGCCACCCGCACTGCGCAGGCCCAGAACTGTCAGAACTGTGTGCTCCTGGCATCCCTGGCTGGCAGCTCAAGAACTATGAGGGGATGGTCAGTTGAGAGAGAACCACACTAGAATAGCAGTACCCCAAGGCGAAGAACAGCAGTCGCAGCAGTGGGAACAATAAGGCTCATACCCCTGAGGCTCTTCCGGACAGACATGCTCTGCCTCTCTGGGTGACCAGAGGAAGCTAGCATCTTCTCTGGTGGCAGCCACTGACTGAATGGTTCTGGTACAGACTCCAAACGGTGTAAATTCAGCATGGGGTGGAATCAGCAGAAAAACTCTGGTAACATGAACAACCAGTGTAGATTAACTCCTCCAAGAAATGATGGGGCAGATGCAAACTGAAGATCCCATTCATAAACAGATGGCTAAGATGTCAGAAATCGAGTTCAGAATCTGAATAGAAATAAGATTAACAGAATGGAGGAAAGGAGGGAATTAGAATTTCAAATTATTCAAAAGTTGTCTCAAGAATTCAATGATTTCAAAGATAAAATAACCCAAAGATTATGACACATTGAGGCAAGAGCTTGCAGCCCTCAAAGACCTGAAAAATATGGTAGAATCCCTCAGTAACAGAATGGAACAGTATAGCATACTTAAGAAACTGAGGCAAAATCCCATGTAACCAGGTTAGTTGTGGGCCTAACACAAACAAGGTTTTGGCTGGAATAGCATTTCCAGACTGTGTTAAGGAATTAAGGTTGACTTCATAAGGCCTATGAGAAAGCCCTTTGGAACACTGGCCAGATACCCATTAGTAACCTTTCCTGATCTGTGGTAAGTGATGAAGGTCACTTACTGACGGGTCTGGGAACAGAGTAACCTTTCCTGATCTGTGGTAAGTGACGAAGGTTGCTTGCTGACAGGTCTGGGAATGGTAATGTCATATAAGTATCTAATGGCACAGATGAAACTTGGGCTCATGAAACGCTTTTGAGAAGTCCAGCCTGAGAATTCCTTATAAAAGTCTCCAGCAAAAAACCCCCAGACTTAAGGCCTACATGGAAGCAGAGGTTTACACACAAATTCCTATATGCCCAAGAAGTTTCTCTATGCTTTGCTTAAGGATTTGAAGTAACAGCCTCCAAATGGCATGGTTAGTAATGCCAATAAGAAAAAGAAGGGGGAAATATAGGTGAAACACCTAAATCATCTCTTTCCCCCATAGTCTCAGGCTTCAACAGATAAGATCAAAGAAAGTAATAACTGACAACATGTTCTTCATCAAATTATGTTAAACAGGGTTATATTGAAAGGATTATGCTTAAAGGTGTATGTTGGGTGGATTATCAGACTACCAGGGAGGAGCTACTTACAGGGCAGGTGATCATAAGCTGTTTAAATGGATCAATGAGGTCATTGCTGCATTGTGCTCATGTACAAAATTCCCTATATAAGCCAACTGCAAATAAAGAAGCTTGCCACTTTGCCTGAGCGAGCAGATGGTCACCTTTCTTTAAAATACAATTTCAGTAAGCATGCTTATTCTTCGCGACATCACTTTTCTGTGAGACCCTTACGGCAACAGAGCAGGCAGAAGAAAGGATCTCTGACATTAAAGACAAAGCTTTTGAATGTGCCCAAGTGCACCAAGATGAAGAGAAATGGAGAGCAAAAACAGATCATTCTCTCTGAGCACTCTGGGTTAATTCCAAGAAAACTAATAGGACTTCCTGAAGGCAATGAAGTTGCTTCACAAAACACAGAGGCTCTTCTTCATGAAATTATGAAAGAGAACTTTCCAGACATGCCAAGAGATTCTGAAATTCAGATACAGACAGTTTCAGAACCCCAGCAGAACTCAACCCAAATAAGACATCCACCAGGTACATCATAATTAACTTCACTAAAATTAATATGAAAGAGAAAATTTTGAAAGCAGCTAGATGTAAGAAAACCATAACCTACAAGGGGAAGAATATTACAATGACCACAGATCTTTCTGCTGAAAACTTTCAGGGTAGAAGAGGGTGGTCATTGACTTTTAATCTCCTAAAACAAAATAACTTTCAACCCAGGATCCTGTATCTAGCTAAACTGAGTTTCACTAATGATGGAGAAATTAAATACTTTAATGACATTCACATGTTGAAGAAATTTGCCATAACTAAACCAGCTCTCCAGGATATTCTCAAACCTATCCTCCATAATGACCAGAGGAATCCTCCACCACAGAAGTAAACTCACTCAGAAACTTTTGATCAAATTCTAACTTCCACAGTGGCAAAAGGATTAAAAATGTCCACTGGACTTTCAAAAAATTCAACACTCAAATTTTACCAGGCTTATCAATATTCTCAATTAATGTGAATGGCTTAAATTGTCCTCTAAAGAGGCACAGGTTGTCTGACTGGATATAAAAACTCAGGCCAGATATCTGCCAGATATCTGCTGCATACAAGAATCTCATCTTACCTTAAAAGATAAATATAGACTCAGGGTGAAGGGATAGTCATCTATATATCAAGCAAATGGAAAGCAGAAAAAGCAGGTGTTACAATATTATTCGTAGATACAATAGGCTTTAAACCAATAGAATTAAGGAAAGACAAGGATGTTCACTTCTTATTTGTTAAGGATAATACTCAATATGATGAGATTTCAATTATTAATATTTTTTGCACCCAACCAGAATGTGCCTCAATGTATAACATGTATAAGGGAGACTCTTTTATTAAATTATAACTGTGTACATTAATGCAATTCTGGGGTACAGTGAGGTGTTTTCATATACAATTTGAAATATTTTCATCAAACTGATTAACATAGCCTTCATGTCATTTTCTCAGTTATTGTGTTAAGACGTTCATATTCTACTCTTAGATTCATTTGTACCCTTGTAAGATAAAGCTCAGAAGTGATCTCTCCAATCACCCTCCCTCCACCTATTCCCCCCATCTCTCTCCCCCCCCTCCCTGTATTCTTAGGGTGTTATTAGGTTATAGATTTCATATGAAAGGTATAAATTAATTTCATAATAGGGCTGTGTACATTGGATACTTTTTCTTCCATTCCTGTGATACTTTGCTAAGAAGAAGACTTTCCAGCTCCATCCATGTGAACATGAAGGACATAAAGTCCCCATCTTTCTTTATGGCTGCATAGTTAGTATTCCATGGTGTACATATACCACAGTTTGTTGATCCATTTGTGGATCAATGGGCACTTGGGCCTCTTCCATGACCTGGCAATTATGAATTGGGCTGCAATAAACATTCTGATACAAATGTTTTTGTTGTAATGTGATTTTTGGACCTCCGGTTATATACCTAATAAAGGAATTGCAGGATCAAATGGCAGGTCTATTTTTAGTTCTTTAAGTGTTCTCCAGACATCTTTCCAAAAGGAACATATTAGTTTACATTCCCACCAGCAGTGTAGAAGTGTTCCCTTTTCTCCACATCCACGTCAGCATCTCTGGTTTTGGGATTTTGTGATATGGGCTAATCTTACTGAAGTTAGGTGATATCTCAAAGTAGTTTTGATTTGCATTTCTCTGATGATTAAAAATGGTGAGCATTTTTTCATATATCTGTAGGCCATGCGCCGACTTCTTTGGAGAAATTTCTCTTCAAGTCCCTTGCCCATTCAGAAATGGGATCACTCGTTCTCTTCTTGCTAATACATTTGAGTTCTCTATGTATTCTGGTTATTAAACCTTTGTCAGAGACATACCCTGCAAAAATCTTCTCCCGTTATGAGGGCTGTCTACTTACTTATTTACTGTCTTCTTAGCTGTGCAGAAGCTTTTTAGTTTGATCCGGTCTTAAAAGTGTATTTTTGATGTTGCTTCAATTGCCTGAGGGGTCCTCCTCATAAAGTACCACAGGCACTGCCCAATTTTTAAAATTTTTTTAAAGACTTCTTCTGTGACCTTTATATGGTCTCTCTTTGATAGTTATCTATGAGTTAAGGAGAAGAATGTGTATTCCTCTGCTGCTAGATGAAATGTTCTGTAATTATCTATGAAGTGTATTTGTTCTATAGTATAGATTAAGTCCCATGTTTCTTTGTTGGCTTTCTGTCTGGATGATCTGATAAAAGTAGGGTGTTAGTCTCTGACAGTTATTTTATTGGGGTCTACTGCTCTCTTTAGCTCTAATAATATTTGCTTTATATATATGGGTGGTGCAGTGTTGGGTGCATATGTTTTAGAATTGTCATATCGTCTTGTTGAATTGACCTTTTTATTACTATCATGACCATCTTTCTTTCTTTATACAGTTTTTGTCTTAAAAGCTAATTGAATTTGGATGGCGTCTGTGGCTCAAAGGAGTAGGGCACTGGCCCCATATGCTGGAGGTGGCAGGTTCAAAACCCAGCCGCGGCCAAAAACTAAAAAAAAAAAAAAAAAAAAAA
>NW_003852439.1:551085-555924 GCF_000181295.1 Otolemur garnettii
TTTTTTTTTTTTTTTTTTTTGGTCCTTTCTTTCTTACTTCCTTTCTGTCTTTCTTTGTTGAAAGTCATTTTTCTTTAGAAGTGTGTTTTAATTCCTTCTTTTTCTTTTGTTTTTGCATTTGTTGTAGGTTTTCTGATTTTAAATTACCACAAGGCCACTTATTTCAAGTCTATGACAACTTACCTTTGCTTATAAACAAAAATTAAATAAGCCCAGATATCTAAAAGAAATTCTACACTTTACATTCATTTCTTGTACTTTTAAAAAAACTTTTTGTAGTTTCCAGATAATATATTACAAATTTCTCAAAAAGTTGTTGTAGTTATTATTTTTGATAGGTTTGCCTTTTTGTCTTCTTACAAGACAAAAAACTACTTGGATACAAGTAGTTTATACACCACAGTTCCAACAATAGAGTATTCTGTGTTTGTTTACTTACTGCTATAATTGATTTATATACCTTCAGATGATTTCTTGTTTTCCAAGATCATTCTTTCCTTCCAAATTGAAGAACTTCTTTTAGCATTTCTTGGAGGACACAAGTGGTGTTGATAAAATTCCTCAACTTTTGTTTGTCTGGGACACTCTTCATTTCTCCTTCTTGTTTGAAGAACATTTTTTGCAGGATATAATATTCTAGAGTTAATGTTAGTTACCTTCAGCACTTTTAATGTGTCATGCCTGTCTCTGCTGACCTGTAAGATTTCTACTGAGAAGTCTGCAGCCAGATGTATTGGAGCTCCTTTATGTCTCGTCTCGTCTCCTCTCCTCTCTTCTTTTCTCCTCTCTCCTTCCTCCTCTCTCTTCTTCCTTTATTAAGTGCTTTGAGGTAGTCTTGTTTAGGTTAAATCTGGTTGTTGTTCTATGACCTTATGCCTGAATGTTGGTATCTTTCTCTAGGTTTGGAAAGTTCTCTTTGATTATTTCTTTGAAGACAATTTCTACCTTAATTTCTCTCCCTACCTCTTCTTTTAAAGCCAATAAATCTCATATTTGTCCTTTTCATTTTTTTAATTTTACAGGCATGTTTCATTCTTTTGTATTCTTTTTCCTCTTCTGACTATGTACTTTCAAATAGCCTGTGTTCAAGATCACTCATTCTCTCTTCTGCTTAATTAATTCTGATATTGAAAGACTCTGATACATTTCTCAGTTTGTCAATTGAATTGTTCAGCTCTAAATCTTCTGATTTTTAAAATTTATTTCAATCTCTTTGTATCTTTTAATGTATCACATAGCCATTTATATAGATTTAGTTAATTTTTATTACCTTTTTCTGCATACTGTAAAAGAATAACAATTGAGGCAATAAAAACAAAATTTCAATAACACCATTTAAAAAAATTTGTCCATGAATGTATGTTCCTCTTCCCATTTGAGTTGAGTAAAACTTACTTTTACTGAAGAACTTTATATGTTCATACGGCTTTGAATGCCTCCTTTCATTTCACTTTGCAGGATTCCCTTTACCATTTCTTATATATAGGACAGGTTGAGTGGTAATGAACTTCTTCAGCTTTTATTTATCAGAAATGCCTTAATTGCCCCCATCCTATTGAAGGACAGTTTTTCTAGATATAGAAATTCTTAATTGACACATTTAAAAAAAATAGCCCTTTAAGTATACCATCCCATGACCTTCTGACCTTCAAGACTTTGCTGAGAAATCTGATAATCTACAGATTATCATCACACACTGCAGATCTCTTGTATATAATGAGTTGCTTTTGTCTTGGTGCTCTTAAGATTATTGGTGTTTGTCTTCTGACAATTTAATAATAACGTGTCTCTTTGTGAGTTTACACCACTTGGAGTCTGTTAAGCTTCTTGTATTAGTATATCTGAGTCTTTCCTCAAATTTGAGAAGTTTTTGGAGGTACTTTTTCTTCAAATAAGTTTCCTGTTCCTTTTTCTCTTTTCTCCTTCTAGGAATACAACCTTATACATCTTGATCAGCTTGATGGTGTCCAATAAGTCTCTTAAGTTTGCTCACATATCTTCATTTTTTTCTTTTTGCTTTGCATATTTAAATCATTCAAGTAATCTATCTTCAAACTTGATTCTTCTTTCTTTCTATTCAAGCCTGCTCTAAACTGCACTAGTCAATTTTTCAATTCAACTATTGTATTTTTCAGCTCCAGAACTTTTGCATCTTTTTTGTAATTTTTATCTTTGTCAATATTCAAATTTTGTTTCCATGTTTTTCTTTATCTCTTTGTCTATTTTTTTTAGCTTTTTGAGCCTATATAAGATAGTTGTTTTGAAATATTCTAGTAAGTCAAACTGCTGTGTGTCTTTAAGGTTGGTTTCTGGATATTTATGATCTTTGTTTGAGAGGGCCATGTTTCCCTATTTCTTTGTATGATTGTAATCTTTTTAAAAATTGAGCATTTGAAAAAATAGACTCTCTGCTTGTATTTGCAGACTTCATTTACATGGGGAAAGACCTTCACTAATGAGACTAAGATGGAGGCTCAGGTCTTCTCAGATCTTTTCTGGGCATGTATCTTCCCTGGGCTTGTGCTTTGTGCATTGCTCACTTCTTCCATTCCCTGGTATATATAACTGCTTTGAAACATGTTAATTGTCCTATCTTTCCCTTGTTCCTTATTAAGGCCTTAGATGTTCTACTGTTCTCTTCTACTGCTCTTAATCTTTTGCTCTCAAGTACTCATGTGCTTGTAGTCTTCCTTGCAATTTTCATGTTCCTCAGCACTTACTGCTTTCAGTGACCTCTAACATAATATCCAAACCATGATTCTCTTCCCTTTTGAGCATCTGGGTTCTGACTCAAGCCTGGGACTTAACCCAGTCTGCAAGAAGCCTCCAGGCAGATAGAATATTAAGAAGGAATTTCCAATCTCTTTCTTTTGTTTCAATGGGGTAGCTAAAAACTGTATAGGTTCTTCCTAACTGTGCCCAATTTAAATTTATGTCTTGGGTTCCATTATTGGAATGTTAGTGAGACGAGAGTTATTTATATCCTACTGCTCAAGATCATTGCCAAAGTCTGATTTTTCATACATCTGCTGCCTGTGGGTACATGCTATCACATGGTGTACAGAGTTAGACACAGCTACAAATACTGGTGTCTGGAAGTTTGTCAAAAGTGTTGTGAATTTTTAAAAAAATTTTGAAGAACCATCTAAAAACAGGTAAACACAGCTTTACTGTACTACATCTTGTACTAGCATTTTTTTTCTGTTACTTCTCTACTAGTTATTCTATTGTTCTGTAAAAAGAAAACACCGAAGTTGCTATTGTTGTATTAGTTACAGGTTTGACATTTTGCATGTTCTATTTTTGGAGCACTAGGAAAAAGTTCTACCACTAGGACTAATAATATCATTTTCCTTTTGTGTAGTTTAAATCATTTTACAAGTCTCGAGATGTCTTGAACTCTAAGTTTATATGAAAGAACTGACCTGTTAGAGAAATGACAGCATAGAAGTGCTATGATATAACCACCTGAAAATGCTATAGCATCTGTTTCTGATGAAGATCCAGGAGATGAAGAAAGTGAAACAATAAACTGTCAAGTTCTTTGTTGTGCATACTTGTATATCTTATTCAAGATGGCTATGATGCTGAGTCTGACTTAGACGATCCTTTGCATGCACCTAAAGATGACTCTCTTGACTATGAAGTTCCATGTATGCCTTCTTTCTACATATGTCTACTTTCTTTTTAAAGAAAGTGACAAAAATTGCTCACAAATTGAAAAAAGCTGACCTAAGTGCATAGCGCAAAGCAAGTAGAGTTACAGAACCACCAAATGATTTCTGCACTAAAATGAGAACTTGCATAGAATTTTTTGAACTTTTTCTTGATGACAAGGTCATTAAACTTATGGTCATGTACTCCAACTTATACATTGCAAGTAAGGGTATAAATCTGGGCTTGACTAGCTCTGAATTCAAATGTTTTCTGGAAATTATTTTTCTGCGTGATTACATCTCAGTTCCTAGAAAGCATATGTTCTGGGAACAAAGAAAGATGAGCATAATTTACTTGTTAGTGCTACCATGAAACACGACCAGTTTGAAACTATAGTTTTCTAATTTGCTTGTTGCTGATAATGCAAATTTGGACCCAATGGACAAGTTTTCCAAGTTGAAACCTCTTATAAGCACACTGAATGACAGAGGTATAAAATTTGTTGCAAATGAAACATATTTCAGCTTTGATGAATGCACGGTTCCTTATGTGAGTCATCATGGGTGCAAACAATTTATTAGAGAAAAGCCCATTCAATTTGGCTGTAAGTTTCAGTGTGATGCAACATGTCTAGGCTACATTCGCTGGTTTCAGCCATAATCAGGGTAAAAACTCAAATGCTAAACATGAGGAATGTGGTGTCAGTGCATCACTTGTCCTTCAGTTTAGTGAAGCACTTACAATGGCACACTGTGGACAATACCATTTTGTATTAAATAACTTTTTTCACCACTACTGCACTTCTTGACAAGCTCAGTTCAATGGGACATCAGAAAACAGGTATAGTGGGAAAAGATCACATTGTAAAAGCTCCATTGGGGCTTGGTGCCTGTAGCTCAAGTGGCTAAGGCACCAGTCATGTACACCAGAGCTGGCAGATTTGAATCCAGCCCAGGCCTGCCAAACAACAATGACAACTGCAACCAAAAAATACCCAGCATTGTGGTGGGTGCCTGTAGTCCCAGCTGCTTAGGAACCTGAGGCAAGAGAATTACTTAAGCCCAGGAGTTGGAGGTTGCTGTAAGCTATGATGCCACAGCACTCTATCCAGTGTGACAGCTTGAGGCTTTGTCTCAAAAAGAAAGAAAGAAAGAAAGAAAGAAAGAAAGAAAGAAAGAAAGA
>NW_003852439.1:555944-566618 GCF_000181295.1 Otolemur garnettii
AGAAAGAAAGAAAGAAAGAAAGAAAGAAAGAAAGAAAGAAAGAAAGAGAGAGAGAGAGAGAGAGAGAGAAAGAAAGAAAGAGAGAGAGAGAGAGAGAGAGAGAGAGAGGGAGAGAAAGAAAGAAAGGGAAAGAAAGAAAGAAAGAAAGAAAGAAAGAAAGAAAGAAAGAAAGAAAGAAAGAAAGAAAGAGAGAAAAAGAAAAGAAATAAGAAAAAGCTCCATTGGAATAAAACGTGGCTCTGAAGGAAAAAAGGAGGCACATTCAATTATTGAATTAATGGCAAAGTTAATATTGTTTACAGATGGAATGATAACAGTGTTGTCACTATTGTTTCATCTGATTCTAGCATATGAGATAACCTTGTCTTGTTCATCATTATTCCCAGAAACTGAATAAGAAGATCCAAATTCAGCAGCCAAACATGATCAAAGCATATAACCATTTAACAAGAGGCATAAACACAGCTGATAATGACATTGATTAAGCAGTGGGCATCAATCCATGGAAATAAATGGTATTCAATCCCTCTTTGTTATGTTTTGAATTATTCTTACAAAATGATTGCTACTGTGTAAAACATATGATGAGCAGCAAATGGATTGTCTGGTTTCCTTCATGCATAATATGTTATTATTTGGAGGTCCATGGCCATCTTCTAGCTCCTGGCTGAAGAGCAAGACATTCTCAGAAGGGTAACACTGACTCATGTTATAGTGGCATGAACTGTGCGATAGTCAAACAGGGAAAGCAAATGTGGTGTGCTAAATGTTGTAAGAACACCATTTTTCAATGTGAAAAACATGATGCTGCTTTACATGTGAAGTGTTTTGTTCAATATAACAGTAAATATCAATAAGAAACATGATTTTATACATTATGTACAATGTAGCAGAGATTTTATCTAGTGTTCCACTTTGGGAATACTACATAATAGTGGAATGTAATAAAAATTTTTATCTTTTAAAACTTTTGTTCCTTGTATTTTTCTAGATAACATATATGAATTTCATGCAAAAAATTAAAAACATTCAACCTCTAGCATAAATGGGTTAAAGGGGGAGGTGAGCCAAAACTGAGCAAAAACACTGCAAACTTTCCTGCCATTTTGAGTGTGGCTTTTTCTTGATTGGGCATTCACTTGACTGATGAATATCATTGACTGACCTCTAATACTCCCACAAAGCTATTTTAGTCAGTCTTTGGTTGCTTACTTAATATTTTTATGGGGGCATGAAGAACTGGAGCTTCCTAGTCCACCATCTTTCCAGAAGAATTGCCTGAATAATTGTTAATGAAGACAATTGCAAGATGATCAAGGGAAGAATAAATAATATTTAATTAGATAATCTTATGATTGATGTATCTGTGAAGTGCAGCCTTTTAAGTTTTATATAAGCAAAATAATGTGATAGAATAGAAACTATATTATGGAACAGGGAAATTAATTTTCTCTCTCTTCTCTTCATCTTGTCTTCTAAACAACTGTGATATTTGATTACTAACAATTTAACCAGTGCTACTTTAATGAGGAGAAAATGAGAAATATAATGAGACTGACAGTCTTTATGCTATAAATCACTTGTATGTTGTAAAATTGGATAATGGTCTATGTAATATCCAACATTTTGAAACGCAATTTCATCTCTCACAATAAAACTAAAAGAAAAACAACATGCCTTACACAGTCTATATGACCATCTAAAGTAACACTGTCAACCAGGCAGTACCAGAAGGAATTATAAATAATACACCTATAACAAAATAATCCATCTTGAAAGATGACAGTCTTGCATCTTTCTGAGGTGATGGTGAAGTAGTATAGCATAAGATTAAGATTGCAGACTCTGGTCAGGCAGCCTTGAAATCTAGTCTCTGCTCTAATACATCCTGGAGGCATAATTTGTGGCAACTTACTTAACATCTCCAAACTTTAATACTTCTACCTTTATCAAATACGGCTGTTAAAAAATTTAAGGGGGTAATTTAGGTCAAGCATTTAGAAAAGCTCTTGCCAAAATAATGTGTCCAATACATATAATGAATTGTTATTACAACCTTCAAAATAAAGGATTTCTGAGTAGCCTTCCCACAAATACTTAAGCTCAACATATTTTTGATATGGTCAATCTAAGGGACTTGTGGGAAGCCTTTCAGAATTTAGAACCATGATAGCATTCTGTGAATCTGTGTTTATGTACAAATTCAGTGCTGAATTTTACAAAACAAAATATTTTTGTTCTTGTACCCAGTTCCTAAAAGGTATAGAGCATGGCTTATAGATGACATACAAACTACCTCCACCAATAATTAACTTTTGTGACCAGCACCCTTTCTGGATGACTCTTGCCTTTGATTTGGCTGCCTGTATGAAGTTGGTTATTGTCATAAAAATAAATAGGAATTTAATTCAGCTAAAACCCTTCTTTGAAAGTGACACAAGCAGGTATTTATTTAATAGCAATCTTTTTGCTTTTTGTTAAGCCTTACCTTGTACTTCTTGAAGTTTTTGTTTCTTAGCCTTTAGCATGATTTTTAGATGTTTTGTGAAATTCTGAGTCAAGTCGGAATGTCCAGAAATTGATACAGGCACAATGGTTTGACCGTATTGTTCCAAATCCATTTTCCTGGCAGGCTCATCATTATATTTTCTTTTAAAAATGTTCATGTCAAGGTTGAAATTTCCTATCGTTATATAAGACATACCCAGAAGTCCCAGTACCTGTATCAACACCACAAACCAGTTGCGCCTAGTGAAAATTGCCTTCTTTACAAGCATGGCATAGAACTGCTGGATATAAAGCGTACACTGAAAAGAGGAGAGAAACATAGAATTACAATGGTCTCAAATCTTAATAAGATTCATTAACATGAATATTTTGAATTTTATGATAGAAATTTGCATTCTTTTACATATACATATATGTATCTTTGAACAGAACATGAGCATAGTTAGACTAGGTGACAAGCAAAACTATTTTGTGTAATGTGTTGATTGAAATGATTAAAGCTTGGCTTCTACTACAAGCATAAAGAAAATCTTAAAAGGATGATTTCTATCATTAACATGTAGCATCTCTATAGAATATCCATATATGTTATTAAGTCACTATCATCCAATACTATCTCCATTTTCATGAAAAACCATTCACATAAAATTGTCATTTATTCATAACAAGTTTCCATTGCCAGGTTTTAATCTATGTGACCTAAATGATTGAGGAATGTGAGAAAACAGAGGCTAAATTTATTTTAAACTATAATAATACACTAAATCTGTTTGTCTTCAATCTCTAAATGTAATGAGTCCAATTGTTTATTTAAAATATGTATATGAAATATTCATATAAATATTTGAAGTGCATTTTTACAATAGTGTATAATTTTAAATTGCATACAGACATGGCTACCTATAAAATTTTCTCTGTCTTTTCAGACTTGATTGCTAATCTGCAATTGATTACAATTTTTTTCAGATTAATAGTGGAAACCACTGCTTTATGTAGAGAGTTCATCTGAAAAGGTATTTGAAAGTTGAAGAAAAACACATTGAGCATATTATTTGAATATACATATAACCAAAAGTTTAACAATATTCTCATTCTATTTCCCCCAACGTTTGGATGCCCCATAATTCATAGTGAAAAAATACACTGAACGGGTCAACCAACATGTTCTGAATAAAACAGTCAGCATTGATGCTGTCACTAACTAGAAATGAGGCAAAGTTTACAAGGAGATATTTTTTCCTTCTTGGACATTATCTTCATGACAGGAAAAAGTGCTTCCTGGTGTTTAAAAGATATATTTCTAGAAGGAAAAAAGTATGCTAATGCAGGAATACTCAAAGGTTTTTAGAGTTGTCTGCCAAATATACATTCATGTGCATCTTTTAAAGAGGGAGATATAGGGAAGAGCAATAGAAGTGAGTAAGCAGAGAAAGGAGGAAATTACATCTCTTAAGTACCTGATTAGTGTCAAACTTTACACAGTTCATATTTTACTAATACTAACTCATTCTAACAGTTTCATGGAGAATAATACTGCAGCACAGATACTTGTCAAAGTGGCTTGTAAATGATAGAGCAGATTTTACAGTTCTATCTGGCTCAAAATTCCACACTTTAGTTGTATAACATGTATTCTGCTTCACAACAGACTGATAAGCCACTCAGCAAAGGCACGAGCAACTTAGAAAATGATTGTATAGCCACAATCTCAGAATCTCTCGTGAAGAAAATTAGGGAAAATTGTAGGAAAGAGATAGTTTAAAAAACAAGGAAACAAATGCTAGGTAATCCAATGAGATTTCCCATGCTAATGAAGTTACATGTGACTTGTAAATAGTCCATCAGGCAGTAACAATGCATTCAAATGCATAAACTTAAATGTCTTTTATGTGTGTTAGTAGTGATAATAATCCTTCCTAGAACACTTTCTCAACTCTGAATGAACAGTTTTGAAAGCTCAGATAAATACCATTAGGAATAACAATACTGAGAGTAAAATAAGATTTTTATCTGTACTATTTCAAACTTGAACTTGAAAGTTAATTGGATTGCTTTACAAACTACTCCTTCCATGACTGGGCCTTCCATGACTAAGAATTCTAAACTCACCTTTGAGTTTAAATATTAAAATGAAAGGTACCTCTTTTATTCCATATAAATATATATATCAACATTATATTTTTAATGAAGATGCTCACTCCAGTATTGAGCATAACATTGGAATCCTCATTCAAGGTGTGATGATATATTCTCTCACCACCAGGCACATTCATATCCCGGTTCTTGTCTTCTCCTGTGTTTTGGTCCATTAAGGAAGGGCTCTTCAGGAGACTCTGCTTATCCTCTTTGAACTCGGACAGATAACTGACCCTATACACACACACACAAAATTTATATATATAAATAAATACATAAATACATTTTAGCCAGAATAGTGGCCCTTGGACACTGAGTCTATTACAACATTTTCATAAATTGAGGCAATTTTTTTAAAGTGAGTTTTATATAAAGTTAACATTAATGTTGGGAAAAATAAACAACTTATGTCAACAATTCAAGACAATATCTCCTTGTTCTTCTTGTTTGTTTGTTTGTTTGTTCGTTTTTTTGCAGTTTTTGGCCGGGGCTGGGTTTGAACCTGTCTCCTCCGGCGTATGGGGTTGGTGCCCTACTCCTTTGAGCCACAGGCACTGCCCAGACAACATCTCTTTTTTAAGAAAGAACAGTGGTTAAATCTATATTTTAGGAAATTATAGTGATAATAGCAGAGTTTTGCTTTTATAATATTTCTAAGTATAAGTCAGTCTAATGGATTCGTTTTCTCAATTTTCTGGTCCAGGCAATCTAAGTATCTGAAGTAGTTTACAAAACAAATGAACACAGTTATTCACAACTCTGTGAAATCACTGTATAATTGGAAATTTGAAACATTAAATCTCATGACAGTTTTATAACATTTAATTAAAAATTTAAAATATGAAAAAATATATTTCCCCCTAAATCCATGAGCTAGAAAGGCTTCTTAGTATCTTTCTTTTAACCTAATCACAAAGCAGTCATCAAATACTGGTTACAAAACTCTGCTTTTATATATATATATATTTTTTTTATTAAGTCAAGTACACATAGATCATGAATACATTTATGCATATGTGGGGTACAATGTGTTGGCTTTTTTTATACAATCTGATATGGTTAGATAAAACCAATCAACATAAATTTCACCTGATTTACTTGATTATTGTGCTAAGACATTTATGTTCTTACACTCAACAGATTTGACTTGTACCTTTGTCATATGCTCCATAGGTGTGGGCCCACCTTTACCCACATCTTTCTTGCAGAACTCTAAATCGTATATATAGATACTACTCCATCCAGGAGGTGGTGCTTAATCCCTCCCACCTTGAGTTTAGGCTGTGTTTGGTGACATTCTGTAAAAGATTAGACTATGGAAAGTGGAGAAAAAGTAATTGCACAATGGAGAAATCAGATATATTTTAATACTTTTGTATATATTTTCATGTATTAATAAACATGTTTTTGTTTTAATAGTCCTGCAAAATGCTTTTTTTCCTTTAGAAGATTAGATGTTTTACATCTCTTCATGTTAACACACACACACACACACACACACACACAGATAAATTGTTTAAAATGATTGTAGTAAGTTCCTTAGACATATTCTATTCATACATTATTTGTTTTAATATTTTACTATTACACATTATAATGAATATCTTTACATATGTCTCTTGGGTACATGTGTGAGTTTCACTAGAGTGTATACCTAACAGTAAAATTTCTGAGTGATGCAAAGTAAATATTTTCAACCTTTTGGATAGTTATTTCAACTATTGGATGTTACATATGAGATAGCTTAACTATTTGGATGTTCTTTACCAATTGCCAGCTCAGTGTACAATTAATAGGATTTGGTACTCCCTCTTTCCTTTGCATGAGGCTCAACACTAGTTATGCATCATCAAAATTATTCTGGATATTTTAAGTATTTTATATTGAAATAGAAATTTTACAATCAGTTTATCAATTTCTACAAAAATATCTCCAACATTTTGATTGTGATTCATTGAAACTATAGATCAATTTAGAGAGGATTTATGCCTTTAAATATTGTGTTTTCTGGCTCGGCGCCTGTGGCTCAAGCGGCTAAGGCACCAGCCACATACACCTAAGGTGGTGGGTTCGAATCCCCAGCCCGGGCCCGCCAAACAACAATGATGGCTGTAACCAAAAAATGGCCAGGCGCTGTGGCGGGCGCCTGTAGTCCCAGCTACTTGGGAGGCTGAGGCAGGATACTCGCTTGAGTCCAGGAGTTGGAGGTTGCTGTGAGCATGATGCCATGGCACTCTACCCAGGGGATAGCTTGAGGCTCCGTCTCAAAAAAATATATATATATATATTGTGCTCTGACTAATTAACACTATATATCTCTTTATTTATTTCAATCTTCTTTAATTTCTCACAGTAATATTTTAGTGTAACAATCTTGTACAACTTTTGTTAAATTTATCCTTAGTATTTCATATTTTTAGATTCTGCTGAAAATGGAACTTTATTTTTTATTATTAAATCATAACTGTGTACATTTAGAGGGTACAATGTGCTGATTTGATATACAACAATGTGGAATGCTTATATCAAACTGATTAACATAATCATCACCTCACTTACTTATTTGTTCTGGTATGACATTTATACTCTACTCTTAGTAGTTTTGAAATGTACCATTGCATTGTGCACAATAGGTGATTTCAATTGTTTCTTGCTAGCTCAGAAAAATAAATAGCATAAACTTCCAGAAGAATCTTAAACAGAATGGTGAGAAACACCCTGGTCTCGTTTCCAATCTTATAAAGAAAATAGTTTTTCACTAATAATTATGATCTGAGCTGTAGATTTGTTATAGATTCTCATCAGTTTAAGAAAGATCACTTTGGGCAGTGCCTGTGGTTCAGTGGGTAGGGCACCAGCTCCACATACCAAGGGTGGAGGGTTCAAACCCGGTCCCAGCCAAACTGCAACAGAAAAATGACCAGGCATTGTAGTGGGTGCCTGTGGTCCCAGCTACTCAGGAAACTGAGGCAAGAGAATCAAATGAGACTCTGTCTCTACAAAAAAAAAAAAAAAAATCCCTTTCACTACTATAATGGTATTGGTAAGAGTTTTAAATAAGAGTAGATGCTGTATTTTGTTAAATGCTTTTTATGTACATAATAAAGTGATTATGTGAGGTTTTTGTTTTATATTTCCTATAATTTTAAATTACACTGATTTTTTTCATATAATAAATATTTATTATGTAGCTACTTATTTGTTTTTAATTTCAAATTACCCTGAGGGTAAAAACAATTAGGTTACAATGTTTACATTTGCTGGCAAAGTCCCTCTTGTAATTGAGTACCACACCCAGGTATGCCATATAGGCTTACAACATGCCCATTAGGGTGTTGGAAACACACAACCCCCTCTCTCCCTTCCCCCCAAATTGAATTGAGTTTTTCTCATATGTGGCTGTGTAGTACTCTGTCTCCTGGCTTCATATTAATATTGAGTAACTTGGATGCTTGCTTTTCCATTCTCGTGATATTTTACTAAGAAGAATGTGTTTCAACTCCATCCAGGTATATACAAAAGATGTGAAGTCTCCATATTTTTATGGCTGAATTGTATTCCATAGTATACATGTACCACAGTTAATTCATTCCTTAGTTGAAGGGCATTTAGGATGTTTCCACATCTTGTTGATTGTAAATTGAGCTGGGATAAACAATCTAGTGCAAATGTCCTTATGATAAAATAACTTTTTTCTTCTGGGAAGATGCTGAGTAGTGGAATTGTGGGATCAAATGGAAGGTCTAATTTGAGTTCTTTGAGGATTCTCCATAGTTCTTTCCTAAGAAGCTGTATTACTTTCAATATTGCCGACAGTGTAAAAGTGTCCCTTTCTCTTCTTATCTGTGCCAGCCTCTGCACCTTTGTGACTTCATGATGTGGGCTATTCTTGCTGGGGTTAGGAGATATCTCAGGATGTTTAAAAATTGCATTTCTCAGATGATTAGGGATTATGAGTATTTTTTTTCATGTTTCTTGGCTATTTATCTATCTTTTGTAGAGAAGGTTCTGTTCATGTCTCTTGCCAGTGATAGTATTGTTGGGTCTATTTTTTGTTGATTAATTTGAGTTCCCTGTAAATTCTTATTATAAAGCCTTTGTCAGATTGTAACATGAAAATATCTTTTCCCATTCTAAAGGTGCCCCTTTTCTTTAATTATTAGCTGTGTATTGGCTTTTTAGCTTAAGTAACATTTGTTTATTTTTGTTGTTGTTGCAATTGCCACTAAAGTCTTCTCCATAAAATCTTTCCCTAGGCCAACATCTTCAAGAGATTTTCCAATGTTTTCTTCTAGGATTTTTATTGTTACAAGTCTTATATTTAAATATTTTATACATTGTGAGCCAATTTTTGTAAGTGGTGAAAAGTGTGGGTCCAGTTTCAGTCTTTTACATGTGGTAGTCAGTTCTCCCAGCACCATTTACTGAATAGAGATTCTTTTCCCCAGTGGATGTTCTTGTTTGGTTGATTGAAGATCAGATCACAGGAGGCTTATTTCATCTCTAGATTTTCTATTCTGTTCCATACGTTTATGTCTCTATTTTTATGCCAATACAATGCAGTTTTATCACTGTGGACTTATAATCTGAAGTTTGGTAGAGTGATGCCTTCAGATTTATTCTTATTACGAAGAATTGTCTTAGCTGTATAGATATTTTTCTGGTTTTATACAAAACAAAGAACTATTTTTTCCAGTTCTTCAAAGTATGACATCTGTGCTTTGATGGGAATTGAATTAAATCTGTACATTGCTTTTGGAAGTATAGACATTTTAAAAATATTGATTTTTCCTAGCCAAAAGAATGGTATGATCTTCCATTTGTTAATGTCTCCTGCTGTTTCTTTTCTTAGGGGTTCATAATTGTCATTGTAAAGATCTTTCACCTCTTCTGTTTTGTATATTCCCAGGTATTTTGTTTTCTTTCAAGCTATTGTAAAGAGTATTGTATCCTTGATTTCTTCTCAATTTGGCTGCTACTGGTGTATACAAAAGCTACCAATTTGTGAACACTGATTTTGTACCCTGAGCATTACAGTATTTCTTGATCCCTACCAGGGTCTTCTAGTTGAGTCTCTGGGGTTTTCTAAATTTAAAGTCTGCAAAAGTGAGAGCTTGACCTCCTCTGCCTCTGTTGGGCTGCCATTTATATCCTTCTCTTGCCTGATTTCATTGGTAAGAACTTCCAAAACTATGTTGGATAGTACTAGCAGTAGTGGACATCCTTATCTGGTTCCAGTTCTAAGTGGAAGATCTTTCAGTTTTATACCATTATATATGATATTGACAATGAGTTTGTTGTCAAGGGCATCAATCAGTTTTTAAAATGTGCCATCTATTTCTATTTTCTTAAGTGTTTTTGTTAGAAACAGATGCTGTGTTTTGTTAAATGCATATTCTGCATCTATTCAGAGAATCATATAGTCTTCATTTTTGCTTCTATTGATGTGGAGAATTACACTCATGGATTTGCATATGTTGAACCAAACTAGCCTCTGTGGGATAAAGCCTACTTAATTGTAATGTATAATTTTTTTAATGTGTAGCTATAGTCTATTTGCTAAGATTTTATTACTTTTGCATCAATATTTATTACTCAAATTGGACTGCAGTTCTCTTTTTTGCTTTCCAGTTTTCCTGGTTTTGGTATCAGAATGATGTTGATCATAGAACATATTGGGGAAGGTGCCTTCCTTCTCAATGCTTTCAAATAGGTTCTGGAGTATAGGCACATGCTCTTCTTTGAAGGTTTGATAGAATTCTGGTATGAAGTTGTCTGCTCTAGAGCTTTTTTGTTGCGAGCTTTTTAAAATTGTTTTTCTCAATTTCAGTGCTTGATATTGGTCCGTTCAAGAGATCTATTTCTTCCTGGGTAAGTTGAGGGAAGTGGTGTGATTCTAGGTTTTGATCCATTTCCTACACATTGCCAAATTTCTGGGTATAGAGTTTTTTTGTATAGTCAGAGATAATCTCTTGTATCACTGTAGTATCTGTTATCATTTCTTTTTTTCTTTCTTTTTTTTTTTTTTTT
>NW_003852439.1:566923-606642 GCF_000181295.1 Otolemur garnettii
AGTGCCGTGGCATCACAGCTCACAGCAACCTCCAACTCCTGGGCTCAAGTGAGTCTCCTGCCTCAGCCTCCCAAGTAGCTAGGACCACAGGTGCCCTCCACAACGCCCGGCTATTTTTTGGCCATCATTGCTGTTTTGGCAGGCCCAGGCTGGATTCAAACCCGCCACCTTAGGTGTATATGACTGGCACCTTAGCCACTTGAGCCACAGGCGCCGAGCCATTATTTCCTCTTTTATTGAGCTTATTAGAGATTTTACTTTCTAGTTTTAGTTAATCTAGCCAAAAGCTTATCAATTTTATCTTTTCATAGAACCAACTTTTTGTTTCATTAATTTTCTGAATGATTCTTTTGTTTTCAATTTCAGTTTTTTCTGATTTAATTTTGGTTATTTCTTTTCTTCTGTCTGGGTTGGGATTAGATGGATCCTCATTTTCCATTCCCTTGAGATGATTCATTAGACTGTTGATGTGCTCTCTTTCTGGTTTTTTGGATATAGGCATCTAATAAGATAAATTTCTCTCTTTAGACTGCTTTTGCAGTAACTCACAGGTCTTGGTAGCTATGGGTGTCATTCTTTTTCTATTCAAGAATCTAATAACTTCCTTCTTTACCTTCTCTTTGACTCACTGTCATTCAGCATAAGATTGTTTAGTTTTCATGCCTTTGTGTGAGGATGAAAATTTTTGTTGAAGTTGAGTTCCACCTTTATTGCCTTGTGGTCAGAAAAGATACAAGGTATAATTTCAATTATTTTAATTTTGTTGAGGTTTAATATGAATATGATTAGGATATGATCAGTTTTAGAGTATGATCAATGATGAGAAGAATGTATACTCTTGTTAGCTTTGGTATGGTACATTCTGTATGTGTCTATTAAGCCTAATTGTTCTAGGGTTGTATTAAGTCTCTTGTTTAGTTTCTGTTTAGATTCTAAACTAGACTCTGATTAGTTCTGCCAAGGATGTTAAATTCTTCAGCTATTATAATGTGGTACAACATCATATTTTTCAGACCAACTAGGATTCATTTCATTAATCTGGGAGCATTTAAGTTGGTTGCATATATATTTAGAATTGACATGTCCTCTTGTTGTACTATTCCCTTGACCAGTATATAGCGAGCATCTTTGTAATTGTTAATTTTAATTTCTTTAAATCCACTTGTATCTGAAACTAAAATTGTGATCCCTCCTTCTGATTTCCATTTGTCTGAAATACTGTTTTCCAATCCTTCACCCAGAGTCTTGTGAGTCTTTATTTTTAATGGTAACTATTATTATTTTTTAATTATTAAATCATAGCTGTGCACATTAATGCAATCATAGGGTACAATGTGCTGGTTTCATATACAATTTGAAATGTTTTCATCAAATTGGTTAACATAGCCTTCACGGCATTTCCTTACTGTGTTAAGACATTTATATTCTATACCTAGTAAATCTCATGTGTACCCTTGTAAGATGCACTGTAGGTGTGGTCCCACCAATTACTCTCTCTCCACCAATGCTCCCCCATCCCCTTCCCTCCGCCTCCCCTTTTCCCTTCTTCTGGTTTTATAGTAGGGCTGAGTACATTGGATACTTTTTCTTCCATTCTTGAGATACTTTGCTAAGAAAATGTTCCAGCTCCATCTGTGTAAACATGTAAGAGGTAAAGTCTCCATCTTTTTTAAGGCTGCATAATATTCCATGGTGTACATATATCACAATTTATTGATCCATTTGTGGGTCAGTGGGTACTTAGGCTTCTTCTATGATTTAGCAATTATGAACTGGGCTACAATAAATATTCTGGTACATATATCTTGTTATAATGTGATTTTTGGTCTTCTGGATATATACCTAGTAGAAGAATTGTAGGATCAAATGGCAGGTCTATTTTTAGATCTCTAAGTGTTCTCCAAACATCTTTCCAAAAGCAACATATTAGTTTGCATTCCCACCAGCAATGTAGAGGTGTTCCCTTTTCTCCACATCCATGCCAACATCTCTGGTTTGGGGATTTTGTGATGTGAGCTAATCTTACTAGAGTTAGATGATACCTCAAAGTAGTTTTGATTTGCTTTTCTCTGATGATTAAAGATGATGAGCATTTTTTCATGTGTCTGTAGTCTTCTTCAGAGAAGTTTCTCTTCAAGTCCCTTGCCCACCCTGAGATGGGATGACTTGTTCTTTTCTTGCTAATACGTTTGAGTTCTCTGTGGATTCTAGTTATTAAACCTTTGTCAGAAACATAACCGGCAAATAGCTCCTCTCATTCTGAGAGCTATCTGCTTGCTTTACATACTGTGTTCTTGGCTGTGCAGAAGCTTTTTAGTTTGATCAGGTCCCAGTAGTGTATTTTTGATGCTGCTTCAATTGCCTGGGGGTCCTCCTCATAAAATATTCACCCAGACCAATTTCTTCAAGAGTTTTCCCTGCACTTTCTTCTAGTATTTTTACAATTTCATGTCTTAAGTTTAAATGTTTAATCCGGTGAGAGTCTATCTTAGTTAATGGCGAGAGGTGTGAGTCCAGTTCCAGTCTTCTACAGGTCACCAGCCACTTCGCCCACCACCATTTGTTAAATAGGAAATCTTTTCCCCACTCAATATTTTTAATTGGCTTGTCAAATATCAAATAATGGTAGGCAGCTGGGTTCATCTCTTGGTTCTCTATTCTGTTCCATACATCTACCTCTCTGTTTGGGGGCCAGTACCATTGTGTTTTGATCACTATCAATTTATAGTATAGTCTGAGGTCTGGTAGTGTAATTCCTTCTGCTTTGTTTTTATTTCTGAGTAATTTCTTGGCTATTCAAGATTTTTTCTGATTCCATATAAAATGAAGTATTATTTTTTTGAGATCTTTAAAGTATGACAGTGGAGCTTTAAAAGGTATTGCATTAAAATTGTATATTGCTTTGGGTAGTATGGCCATTTTAACAATGTTGATTCTTCCCAGCCATGAGCATGGTATGTTTTTCCATTTGTTAACATCTCCAGCTTTTTCTTTTCTTAGAGTTTCATATTTCTATTTATAGAGATCTTTCACATAGTTCTATTTATAGAGATCTTAAACTGTCAAATATTTCATCTTCTTTGGCACTACTGTGAATGGAATAGAGTCCTTGACTGTTTTTTTGTTTTTTAAGGTTCATTGTTTTTCCTGGAAACAGCATATAGATAGCTTGTGCTTTTTTTTTTTTTTAATCATTATTAAATCCAATCAGGCAGTCTGTGGTGCTTCATTGGGGAACGCAAGCCATTAACATATATTGAGAGAACTGATAAGGGTGGTGTCCTTCTATTTATCAGATTTTGTGAAAGTACATTGCTTACGTTTCATCTATTGTGCTACTGTAGAAGCTATGTTTTGTCCTTTAGTTTCTAGGTGCCATTATGATGACTAGTGTGGAAAACAGGTCTGAGTGTTTCCTATAAAGTGGGTATTATGGGAATTTCTTCGATATTTGCATGTCAATAAAAGATTTGATCTCTCTGTTGAGCTTGAAGCTTAGTTTAGCAGGATAAAGAATCCTGGGCAGAAAATTTTCTGCTTAAGAAGGTTAAAGGTAGATGACCACTCTCTTCTGGCTTGAAAAGTTTCAGTTGAAAAATCTGCCTTCACCCTGACGGATCATCCTCTGTAGGTCAATTGGTGCTTCTGGGTGCTTGCAACATTTTCTCATTCATTTTGTCTTTGCCAGATTCATTACAATGTGTCTTAGAGGTAATTTGTTTGTGTTGAGATGAACTAGTTTACTATCCTTCCAAAAAGAATGTGTTGGAATCTTTGGTGATGCTTGGAAAATTTTTATTTATGATAGTCTCCAATTGCACTTCCATTCTTTTGGATCATTCCTCCCCTTCAGAGATACCTATAATTAATATATTTGAATGCATCATGAAGTCTCTCTAAGTGATTGTTCAGCTTTTACTCTCTTCTTTTCTGCTTCTTTAAATGCCTGAGTTAGCTAAAGAGACTTATCCTCTAGCTTTGAGATTTTTTTTCTTCTCCATGAGTCTAATCTGTCATTCATAGTTTCTACTGCATCTTAGATTTCCCTGAGTGAATCTTTCAATCCCTTTACTTGTGATATATGATTTCATCATATCTTTCATACATTTCTTGGGTCAGTTTTTGGATTTCCTTTTGGTGATTTTCCACTTTCCTTTCAATTCTCCACATTGTTTTTGACATCCATACTCTAAATTCCCTTTCTGTGATTTCCACAATTTCTTTATAATTGGATCCTTTGTAGTGCATACATCTTATGATCCCCAGGGGTGGGGGTGTTGATCTGTTTTGGTTTTTCATGTTGCCAGAATTTTTTGTTCCTCATCTGTATTTTCTTATTATTTCTTTCTTCACTTACTTTTTTCTCTCACTTCCTCCTCTTTAAATTTCCCTGTCTCTGTGTTCAGGTGTTCGAGTGGCCTTTTGGTATAGGGCTCAAAGACAGAAAGGAGTAAAGAGAGAGAAGGGAAAAAAAGAAAGAAAAGGATGAAAAAGGAGTGAAAGGAAAAACAAAAGAAGAATAGAAAGAGAAAGACAGGAGTAATAGTGGAGATCAGCAGGGTGCTTTGATCCCTACCCACAGTTCCAGGATTCTGAGCAGCCAGGATCAAAGGTCCTTCAAGGTCAGGAGTTCCTTACCAGACTGAGCTAAGACAAGACACCACCTCCACTAAATATAAAAGAAAATCAGCAGTATGACATCACAAGGATCTACTAATACATTTCTATGAAAGGCCAAAGCTACAGTGACACTCTAGACTAGGAGCTGAAGACCTCCTTGAGCCAGGCTCATGCTGTGGCACTCTAGTCCAGGCCTCAGAGCAAATAGTCCTGTAAAAAGAATGCAGAATTAAATCAAACAAAACAGACCAACAAAAAGAAAATTATAATAATAGTAATAATAGGTTCAAAAAGTTAAAAATAAAATTATAGAAAATGTAAAAAAAGACGGATACTTTAGTTGTTATTTTCAGAAACTTATGAAGGAAATATGAGAAAAGTAGAAAAATCTCTATGAAAAGAGAAAAAAGGAGAGAAATAGAAATGAAAAAAAGATAAAGGGGCAAAAAGTATAGCAAATGAAATCCTTGATATTGAACTAAAAATGAAAAATAAAATAAAACAAAAATTTGAAAAAAATATATATATATATTTCCTGGACACCAGGTGGTACTCCAGCTTTAGGAGATACAGAACACATATGCTGATTTCCACTGTATAAGATGGGGGCTAGAAGACAGTATCTAGTTGCCAAGGAGACCTGGTCTTTCTGATTTATTTGCCTTCATTCAGGTCTTTTTTTTTTTTAATGAAGTAAATAAGTTTAAAGAGTTTTTTTTATTATTATTAAATCATATCTATATACATTAATGCAATCATGGGGTGCAATGTGCTGATTTTATATACAATTTGAAATATTTTTATCAAACTGGTTAACATAGCCTCCATGGCATTTTCTTAGTTATTGTGTTAAGACATTTATATTCTACACTTAGTAAATTTAACATGTACCCCCTTGTAAAATGCACCATAGGTGTGGTCCCACAAATTACCCTCCCTCTACCCATCCTCCTCCCTCCCCTACTCTCCCTCTGCTCTTTCCTCTTCTTCTTGGGCTATAGTTGGGGTATAGCTTTCATATGAAAGCTATAAATTGATTTCATAGTAACACTGAGTACATTAGATACTTTTTCTTCCATTTTTGAGATACTTTGCTAAGAAGAATATGTTCCAGCTCCATTCATGCAAATATGAAAGAGGTAAAGTCTCCATCTTTTTTAAGGCTGCATAATATTCCACGGTGTACATATAACAGTATTTATTTATTTATTTTTGGAGTTTTTCTCTGGGGCTGGGCTTGAACCTACCACCTCCAGCATATGGGGCCAGTGCCCTACTCTCTTGAGCCACAGGCACCACCAGATACCACAATTTATTAATCCATTCATGGGTTGATGGGCACTTGGGCTTCTTCCATGACTTAGCAATTATGAATTGGGCTGTAATAAACATTGGTACAAATATCTGTTATGATGTGATTTTTGGTCTTCTGGATATGTACCTAGTAGAGGAATTGAAGGATCAAATAGAAAGTTTATTTTTAGATTCCTAAGTGATCTCCAAACATTTTTCCAAAAGGAACATATTAGCTTGCATTCCCACCAGCAGTGCAGAAGTGTTCCCTTTTCTCCACATCTAAAAATATGGAATGCTTCACAAATTTGTATGTCATCCTTGCACAGGGGCCATGCTAATCTTCTCTGTATTGTTCCAATTTTAGTATATGTTCTACTGAAGCAAGCATCTTCATTCAGATATTATTCAATTCACTGGAGTTCAATCACTGAAGGAATAGAAGCCTAAAGGTCCAACCAGACCTCTCAGGAGACATGCTGACCTTCCAAGCAGTATCCCTTGGTCACAAAGGTGCTTTCCTGGGGGTGTTGGAATGGCCCAACTCACCTCAAAGGTGAATGCCTAGCACAGCAGGTGCACCAGAGCTGGCCATGTGGTGGGACCCTAGGCTATGGCACTTCTACAATGGCAGCACCCTGCCAGCAGTGGAACCAATAAGTGTTCCATCCCTTTCTAGTGGTTCAATCACAGCATCTGGGTGCTGTTAATGTTCACTCACTTCCTAGAGCCAAGCCAAAGCAGCTCTGGCCAGCACCCAAGTCCAAAAATAACTGGAGGTCAGGTCTTCCTCACCTCCAGCCCTCTATCAGAGAGCCAGTCACCTTGTACCCACACCCAGGCACTTACCTTCTGTGATAATCTTCCACTGCTCCTGACCTCCTGGCTGATTCCTGGCATCTCTTGCTGTTTCACTGTGCCCCTGGAGCAATATTTTGGGGGCAGGACACTCTAGACATGTCCTGAAGTCGTCTTCCCAACGTCACTGTGACTGGCTGTTGAGATGTCTCTAGTGCATCATCTTGCTACATCTGCTAATTATACTAATTTATGAATGCTAAACCAACCTTATATTTTTGAGACAAACCCAATTTAGTTAATATATATTGTCAATTTTATTATGTGTTTAATTTGATTTGCTAAAATTTTGTTAGTAATTTTTTTGATATAATGAGAAAATCATTGTTACATTTATGTTCATGAGATATACTGGTTTTTGACTTCCTCTTCTGTAATACTTTTGTCTGGTTTTGCTATCAAGGTAATAATGACTTGAAAGAATAAATTGTTAAGCAATCTCTTCTCTGGAATTTCTTGAAAATTTTTCTATAGAATTGATTTTATTTCTTCCTTAAATATTTGGTAGAATTCACCAGTAAAGTCCTGATTTTTCATTGTGAGACATTTTAAACCTGTTTTGAATTTTTTAAATAGACAAATAACTTGTCACATTATTTCTTCTTAAGTTTTGATAGCTTGTCTTTTAAAAAAATTGTTCATCTAAATTGTCAATTTGGCATAAAGTTTCATCTAAATTGACAATCTGGCATAAAATTATTTTTAGTTTTTTTTTTTTTAAATATCTATCAAATCTGTAGCAAGTCACCTGTCTCCTCAATTTATAATTTGTGTCTTCTCTCCTTTTTCTCCTAATAAGACTGGCTATCAGCTTATTAGTTGTATTGATCTTCTTAAAGGATAGGCTTTTAGTTTCATATTTTTGCTACTTTTTTTTACTTTCTATTTTGTTGGTTTCTATTTTGATAATAACTATTTCCCTCCTTCTACTTACTTTGGAGTCACTATGCTCTTCGATTCCAGCTTTTTAAGGTGGAGCCAAAGGTCAAAGATTTAAACACTTTATTTTATTCTAAAATTGAGTTCTATAAAATTTCCCCTAACATTCTTTAATGATATTCTAAACATTTTGATATCTTATAGGTTTTCATTCAGTGCAAAATACTCTCCAACTTCCTTTTTATTTCCTTGTTGATCCATGGATTATTTTAAAGTTTGTTATTTAGTTTCCTGGCATTTAGAGCTCATACTATTTTTAATTTATAAGTCAAATTTGATCAGATAAATTCTTTGAATGATTTGAATCCTTTCAAATTTGTTTTGACTTTTCAAAAATATTTCTCTATAAAGCATTAGAACATAATTTTAATTATAAATATTTCTAGGTATATTTTTTATTTTATTATGGTAAAAATCTTATGTTTTGTGAATATATTTTTCTCACATTTCCTCACTAGTTATCCATAATTTGTAGAAATGTTTTATTGATTTGAACACATAGATCCCTTTCCCAAGTAACATTACTGACCTCTCTTATTACTCCTAAACATTTGTGAGTGTGTACACATCTATGCATATGCACACACAAATATACATACACATAAGCACATATATTGTTGTATTTTCTGGATGAATTAATATACCATATAAGATATTGACCTTTATTCTATGTTTTTCCATGGAATATTTACTGCTCACTGATTATATACCCTCCACACTCATGCATTTTGCAGGACTTTTAAAGGGGCCATGTGATTATTTCAAAGCAGAGGAAATGAGAAGTACTCTCTCTTCTGGGCATATATTTTTAAATGATTTGTCCTTGACTTTGAAGATTCTCTCCTTGATGAAGTTTGCTACTGATGTCTATGGCATTGTTGACTTACGTATTGTATCTTTAGTTTGAGAATTTCTGTTTAGTTCTTTTCTATGATATGTTAAGTTCCTTTTTTTAACTTCTTATTTTGATCATGCATTGTTTTCCTGAGTTGTCTACCTCAATTTTCTTATAGCATGGAATTTTCTTTTCTTTTTTTTCTTTCTTTATTTTTTTGAGACCAAGAGTCTCACTCAATTGTCCTTAGTGGAGTGCCATGGCAATATCATACCTCACAGCAACCTCAAATTCTTGGGCTCAGGTGATCCTCTTCCCTCAGCCTCCCCAGTAACCAGGACTATAGGTGCCTCTTACAGTGCCTGGTTAGTTTTTCTATTTTTATTTATTTATTTATTTTTCTTATTTGGGATTCATTGAGGGTACAAAGAGTTAGGTTATACAGATTGCATTTGTTAGGTAAAGACCCTCTTATAATCGTGTCCTGCCCCAAACAGGTGTGTCATACACTGTGACTCCTAATTTTTCTATTTTAATAGAGACAGGATCTCACTCTTTCTCAGGCTGGTTTCAAATTCCTGAGCTCAGTAATCCACCCACATTGGCATCCCAGAGTGCAAGATTTACAGGTATGAGCCACCACACGCAGCCAGAATTTTCTTAAAATAATTATTTTGTATTCTTTATCAGGAAAATTGTGATACTTTACTATCTTTACTTCTTTGAGGTTAGTTATTAGAAAATTATGTTCCTTTGGTGGTGTCATGTTTCCTTCATTTTCTATGTTTCTTGTAGACTTGCATTAATGTTTGCACATTTCGAGGAAACATTTACCTATTCCAGACTTTATGGACTGGCTTTGGTGAGGAAATATCTCCACCTACTGACAAGTACCATGATGCTAGCTGTTTAGGGTATGGTAACTCGGGCCCTTGGGAGTGTACAGCAGCATAGTCCTTGTGTATAACTTCTTTAGCAGACAACAGAGTGGAAGTGGCATCTCTGGCCCTGGGGTGGTACACCAGTACCTCCTTCTCTAAGGAGGCACAAAGGTATCTCTTTCTCTGAAGTCACAGTTATAGCTCCTTCTCCTGGGAGGGGGGTCAGGCACAGTAGTATGGCCTCTGAGCTTATCTACCAGCATCAGCATCAACTGCTGGGTGTCCTTGTTGGCAAAGCTGTGATTGCGACAGTGATAGGAGCTATTGGGATCTTCCTGCTCTCCTTTTCCCCATTGTGGAAGGCCACACCAAGGAGATCCCACCTGGCACCAGGCTGTGCCAGACTGAGGGAAGGAGTGATGTAGATAACATACTTCCTATACTTTTTGATGCTGGCACCCTTGTTTACATGTTTCTCTGGATTACTGCAAGTTATTCATTGGATAGTAGCGCTTTCCCATAGCTAGTTTTGTTGGCATATACATATATGTTTATTCTTTATTTTTATTGTTTTTGTGGGAGAAGGATGAGTGTTTTGGCTTCATTCTCCAAAATGTTTTCACTATTTATTACAAATAAAGATGTGTGTGAATGTTTGTGGTGGTGGTGTATGAATGTGTGTGGAATATGTATGTGTTTGTGTATGTACACATATTAACGTGTACAAAGAGAATAAAAGAAAAATTAAGTTGACAAATTATATTATCCAAGTCTTTTATTTCCTTATTAAGATTTTGATTGCCTCATCTTCAGTTTCTGTGAGACTGAATTAAAGGTTCTCACACTACTATGAATTTACATTTTTTTCTTGATGTTGTATAAATTTTTGCTTCATTTATTTAGAAATAAGTTTCACAAATTTTACAGTTTCTGGTGGACTGTTCATTTTAACTGTATAAAAATTTCACCTCAAATTGTATAACAATTTACTAAAAAGGAAGAACAAACAAGAAAGATCATAGTACTAGTAAAATACAATATTTTTTCAGGAAAATATAATGATAGCATTTAAGGAAAATTTTGCAGTCTAATAAGCTAATGATCACTAATAAAAAATAAATTATTATAAAATACAATACAAATATTCATATATAATAAGAGAGAACTGTTGTATAATTTTTGAAAAGAAATATCAATATGGGATATATTTTAGCTAATGTAGAATTTCCATAATAGTGGAAGGTATAGGTAGGAAATATAGGTATAGATAGGTATAGGAAATTCTGGAAAGAGACGTTAGTTTATCTAAGAATCATGAAGAAAGTATTTCAAACAAATAGTATTGAGATAACTGTCAAACCAGTTGGGGGAAAATGTTCAAATCAATCCCTGATCTCATGTAACAAAATTAATTTTACCGAGGTAAAAGAAAAATAATGCTAAAAGAAAATAAAAGCACTTATCCAATTTTCAGATTAGAAAATTGTCCTTCATGTAAACAAGAAAACAAATAGCAAACTATTGATATATTTTAATATATAATAGTTTTAGATTTCTGTAATAAGAATGAACACATAAATGAAAAGCCAAGCACATAAAAAGTCATTTCAAGAATTAATTCTCTTCCTTAATATGTATATACAGAAAACTTAAAACCCTCAAGAAAAATCCCTAAAACTATTAACTATCAGTCCTGTGGGGCTTTAGAGAATTGTATAAATTTCTCTTAGATAACAGTGTCTATCTCTGCCTGTTTCTTCATCTGTAAAATGGAAATTATAATAGAACCTCTTTGATAGTAAGGATTGTACTGATTAGATACCAATATAGAAAGCATTCATAATGATATCCAATATGTAGAAGAAATCTTAACAAATGCTAATTCTTAACCAGTTCTATAATGTCTCTTATGAGTCAGTCTCATCACTACCGTAATGGTACCTTTTATTGGTGACCCTCTATGACCTAGGCATTATACCTTATCTGGCATCAACCTTATTATTAACAACGTTAAAAGAAATTAAACTGAATTTTGGAGATGTTAAATGAATTGTATAAAGTCAAGTAATTAGCATGTAATATAGTCACGATACAAACCTAAATTTATCCGATACTGGTGCCCCTGCTATTTCCACTAAGCTATGAATATTTGAGCATTAGTTAGTGAAAACACTAGTTTTCTACAATGTGGAGCCAATACATGACAATAACAAAAATACGTTTCCTAAGGAAATTAATCTTTCCTTCAAGTCTTAAAGATAACATTTTTAATTGATCAAGGAGAGAGACAGAGCCATATTAGCTTCCCTTGGCTGTTTTACTTCCTATGCAAATTAATCAAGCAGCATTCTGATTACATGATATACAGAGGGTATGTTACATTTATTTTGTTAGCCTGGCCGTTACTACTCTGTACAGGCAGAGGCTGACAAAACTGTTTCTAAAACTGAAAGAATTCAGTGTAGACCATAGAAATTACTTTGTAAAGACTTTGACAGCTAATTAGCTTCTCTTAGCAATATGTTGAATTCTTTGGGTACCTTCTCCTTGAACTTTCACACACTATAAGGTAGAATATAAAGCATAGACAAGTTAAAAAGATTACAGTGCCATGATTAGATCAAAATTTTACAGTTATCCCCAGTAAAACCTCCAACCGAAACCAAGGACATTTTCTATTACCCTATAATTTGTCTATGCTCTAGGGTGGCCAATCCTACTTTCTCTCCCTTTGTAAGGTACCCAAATCCCAAAAGGTACCCATCCAAAAAGCTTCACATATAATCATCCTGTTTAATATATGTATTCTCTTTGTAGTCAACACCTAGACTTGGTTGTTTTCTGAAGTTTCAGAGCTCCAGGGTTTGTACTTAACATTCTGTCTCACCAGCCTATCTCATGAGCTCCCTGAAATGCTGTCTCACTCTAGTCTCACAACTATCAGCAGTATTAGCCCACAAGGGGAGTAAAGGTACACAAATTACTTTGTCTTGGATTCATAGATTAGCATATCTAACAATATAATGTCATTTCTTCATTACATATAGGGTGGGAATTCCTTTCAGAATAAAATATAATTTTAGGGCAGGAGTTTCTCTTTGCCTCTCCTTCTCATGCATCATTACTTACTTTAAGAAAACTTCTTCCATGGTAGTGATAGACACACCAAAGCCAGCAATGTCTAGTTCTTTCTGTCTTTTTTCCAGTTCAATAAACAGGGCTTCAAACCTAGAAAAAGTAGAAGAGGAGAAACAGTTGTAGTAAAACAGATTATTTTCATATTTGTACATTTTTGGTCCCAACTAACTTGGGGGAAAATATTTAGCTCATTTTTTACTATCATTCTTTTAGAATAGTTTCCATACCTTGATAAATCAGAGATATAGCAGATATGAAAAGGAAAAACACCTAGCAAATTGCTAGGTCAAAGGACTTCCTGGTTTTCTGCTAAAATTACAAATTGACTTTTATGTATGTTAACATTCATAGATAGTTAAGATTTGATTTATATAAAATATGCTATGGTTCCTATGAAACAATGAGTTAAACAGAAAAAAATTTTGAGTTAATAAGAAACAGAAGACACTCAAAGTATAAAATGAAGTAAGAACAACTGAAGTTAGGGCCTGGTAGAAAATTGCACATCCAATCAACTGAGGAAGTTTTGTGCAGTATTACACAGATGTGATAGGGTGGTATGAAGGCTTTTGAAGAATAGTTTTTCTGATATTTCTTGCTATCTTATATTTCTCATATTTAGAAGATTACCTACTCCAGAAACATATTCAGTTCTTAAACTTATCTCTCCTCTTATATATTCTCTCTAAAAGATAAATACAGCCGCAGAAGAGGGTCAGAAACTCTGCATTTTGAAAATCTCTATCAAAATTTTACCTATATTTTGAGTCAAAATTGGATCTAATACACTCTACCTCATAATAAGGGAGAAAGGCAAGTTTTGTAACATTATTCTGATATGTTTATGAAGATAATAATGAATGTGTGCTTGTATATTTCAGTATACACATGGGAAGATCTTCAATAATATAGAACAATAAAGTGATTATCTCTGTGATAAGAATATGGGATCCTTTTGTTTTATGATTAATTTATCACAGTAATAAAAAAAAATCTTTGTAGTGCTTGTGTTTCTGTGTACATACATAGGCTAAACAGTAAGCTCTAGCCTCCTCAGGGCTTCAGAAACTAGAAAATACAGACCAAAAATTACAATGAATCACTCAAGCATTATTATTATAATTATCATTTTCTATTCATAATTATGACAAAATAAACCTTTAAACCTTTAAAGAAGAAAGTTAAAGTAATACTACCACCTAAACACCACTCTCCAAAATGTGATGTACTACTATTTTACTCTATTAAAGTCTATTCATATTCCATCAAATGAATATTCTACAAAGTGAGACTTTCTTATCATTTTATGTACAGTTTATTTTTATAAACCATACTAATTTCAATTTTTTTTATGAATTTCCCTAGATATTGTCTTAATATAATTTTGCTACTGAAATCACTGGGTCAAAGTATGTGAATATCTTCAAGACTTCTTCACCACTAGTAAACAAAAAAGCAATTTCACAAAACCATCAATGATTGCCATTATTTAATATTTAAAATTTTTCTAAGTGTGATAAACAAAAATTATTTCAAATGACATCTAGCTTAACCTTACTTTTCTAATACTAGGGATTTTGATAAATGTCTATATATATTGACAATTTACATGTATTGTTTATAAAAAATTACTTTAGAAACATCTATTATCTTCATAAAAAGTTTAATTGTACATTTAGAAACTACAGGTAAAATCATGAAAATGCCACAATGATGTTATGACATTTACAATGTCATAGAAAATAATGATACTGTAAGTATTTGTATATGAAAAGTACATTTTGCCAAACTGTAATGAATGAGTGTCTGCACCTGTTTTACCACTTTATTGTATTAATAAAACTGTGTAACTTTTTTTTTAATCAAAAATATGCCAGGGAGTAACATAAACAAGATGACAAAGTAGGAAGCCCTGGACTCTCTTTTCCCACGAAAACACTGATTTAATAATGATTCATAGACAAATGCTCCTGGGCCCTGAGGCAAAGCTGGTAGGGAGATTCAGGATATCCTCTCTGAGATTCCATCCCAAGAAACTTGCTATATGATCACAAAAAACCTCCTTATATCGGGTGGCACCTGTGGCTCAAAGGAGTAGGGCACTGGCCCCATATGCTGGAGGTGGTGGGTTCAAACCCAGCCCAGGCCAAAAACTGCAAAAAACAAACAAACAAACATTCTTATATCCCTGCTTCACCTAGTAGAGGGAAAGTTTTGGGTCCAGTGCTCTAGTTTCCTCAAGAGGGCTCCCCATAGGACTGGCTTCTGTTGTAACAATCTTGGCGCTATCGTGTGTCTCATACAATCAAGCTACCAGAGAGAGAATCCACAGTGACTTCAGCTTCAGATGTCATTGCTCCTCTTCCCTGCTCAGCACAGAGCTAATAGATGATAAATCTCAGCTCTGCATTTCCGTCTAGGGAGAAAATGAGTTCATTCATACACCTGCTGTTTAAACTTCTCAGTGACTACCAAAAGAATTAGTATCTTTCTCTATAGTCTTAATGTTATGAAGGATCTGGCATAGTCTATATGGCCAGGGAAGAAAGGAAATGAGACCTTAAGTTTCCAGATGTTATGCTTTTCCTCAATTCCCTCATACTCATCCACTCAGCTCAGAGTGAGGAAATAAAAACCACAGATTCCTGCTTCTGCTTGGTGAGGGAAAGAGATGGAAAAGGCCCCAGATATCTGTTTGGTAATATCCCTCTCTTGCATGAGGCCAGTGCCTGGAGGATTAGAAAACAGCCTCCTTTATCTAATGTGCAGATACCAACACAGTGTGTCAAAGAAAATTAAAAATTAGGCAAAGAAATTCTAAAAAAGGAATATAACTAATCTCCAGAAACTCACTGTAATGACATGGAGATAGACCATGTATGTGATGTGGAATTAAAAATGACTCTCATAATGTTATTGATATTAAGAGAAGAAAATCATGAATAAAGAGAGTTTCACAAAAGATACAGGCTACTCAATACTAATATGAAGCCAGCAGACAATCTAAGTAGGGGCCCTCAAACTTTTTAAACAGGGGGCCAGTTCACTGTCCCTCAGACTATTGGAAGGCTGGACTGTGGGCCCTAGAACAAGTTGGCTGCTAAGCAGGACAGGCAGTGGTGGCAAAAACACCCGGCGGGGCGGATAAATGTCCTAGGTGAGCTGCATGTGGTCCACAGGCCATAGTTTGAGGATATCTGATTCTAATGCATGCCCAAATAATATAAAAACTCATTTCAATTCAAGTTGTGGGGAGGGGTGACAAGGAAGAGGGCAAAGGGTTGGGATGCTCTTACTGAATGGGGATGGGGTGGAGGGAATTCGCACAACTTTTTGTGAGTGGGACATAACCACATGAGGGACTCTATCTAAAAAAAAAAAAATTAAATATTTTGGCCTGGTTGTTTGTACCCTTACATTAACCTGAATTAAATTCACTTTTAAAAAGGTAAAAATAAATAAAGAAAAAAAAGAAAGATACAAGACATATTTAAAAGTTACAAATCCTCACTCTCTCCCCCCTCCTTCTCTCTCTCTCCTTCTCTCTTTCTTTCTCTCTTTCTTCTCTCTCCCTCTCTCTCCCTCTCCTTTTCTCTCTCCCTTTTCTCTCTGTCTCTCTCCTCTTTGCTCTCTCTTCTTCTCTCCTACTTGGTGCTGCTCTGCAGCCTCCCTCCCCCACCAACAAAGACTTACTGTAAAAGCAAAATAGAAGAAAAAAGTTACAAATCAAAGCATGGACTTGAAAAACAAAATAATTTTTTAAAAATTCACTAGAAGAGATAAAAGACTAGTTAAAAGAGGGGGAAAAGGGATCAGTGAACTCAGAGAGGTAATTGAAAATAATTTAGTCCCTAGACCATGAAATGAAAATAATAAGGGAAGTTTAAGGAAATTATGTTGTTGTATTGAGACCCATTGTTGCAAGACCTCCCTTTTCTAGTTGAGTGACTACTGAGGAATTTCAAGGGTATGTACCCTTTTCTTTCCTTCTTTAATTTTTTCTATTTTAAACCTTGGGAGCCAGATGTAAAAGACTAGGACATTCCAAAACAAGTGCATACACAGAATATTGTAAGGTATTCATACATGCCCAGAGAAAGATACAGGTTCAGGAAAAACCTGAGATTTTTAAGTTTATACCACAGGCTGAACATAGGCAAAGAAACTGCTAACAACAATAAAAACAAACTAACAAACAATAAAATAATAACAAAAACAGCAAACCATGGGGAAGGAGAATATGAATTCCAGAGTTATCACATTATTCAAATATCTAGTTTTCAACAAAAAAATAATAATATGTAAAAACCCAAGAAAGTATGGCATGTAGCATATTCACAATGAAAACTCAAACAGAAACTTTCTCTGAAAAAGCCCTGATGGGCATATGTTTTGACAAGGACTTTAAAATAACTGTTTTGAAGGTGCTCACAGAACTAAGGGAAGATGTGGAGAACATAAAAAACAGTAAGTATGGAAAATATAAAAATATCGATGAAGATATAGAAATCTTGAAATATATAAAATAATTGTGCTAAAAGGTAAAATAATGCAGCTAAAAAATTATTAGAGGGATTCCAAGGAAGATTTGAATAGGCAGAAAAAAGCAATGAGCTTGAAAGTAGGAAAATAGAAATTAACACATCTGAGGAAAAGAAAAAAACTGTGCTGAAGAAAGGTAAACAGATTCTGATGACCTGTTGAATAGCATAAAGCAGACAAATATGTGTTTGGGAGTATCAAAAAAGGAAGAGGATAAGTCACTCATTTTATTTGAAAAATAAAAGCTCAAAACTTACTAAATCTGATGAAATCTAAAAAGGCCAAACTCAAAAAAGTAGAGAACTGAATGATGTTTACCAGAGGCTTTGGGAGGGGGGTGATTGGAGAAAGGGAAGGTACTGATCAAAAAAGTTTCAGCTGGATGGGAAGAATAATCTTTAGTGATCTATTGCACAAAATGATGGTTACAATAAATAATAATGCAGTGTATATTTCAAGATTGGTAAAGGACCAAATTTAAATGTTTCACCACTAAAATGTCTTAAGTGTTTGAGGTGATGGATTTGCTACTTAGCTTAATTTAATCATTCCACAATGTAACCATATGTTAAAACATTATATTGTACTCTATAGATACACATAATTATTATTTTTCATTTAAAAATAAAAGTTTAAAAACCAAGAAAACCTTTATTCATAAGACAAAAAAAGTTCACTTTATTCACCAGGAGGGAAATGTATACCACTAATTTATCATATCTTACCACTGATTAACAATAGATTATAAGAAATAAAAATAAAGGTATTAATGCAAGCCTAAATGAAATTTAACTTAAGAGTCATCTCTCTGTACAATGAGTGAAATTGTCAGGAAGTACAACTAACAATTACATGTGAACTGCCAACAAAGAAACTATTTTTCAAGCCTGAGAAAACTTTGAAAAGTAACAGTGATTTACTATTCATCTAACATGTCCTGGATCCATACCTCTGTGTGTACTCTTTGGGTAGGATAAATGATAATTCGGATGCAACATTGCTCTCCAAACTGGCAGTTGGTATGTGCTGATTAATCAGTTGGACAATATTTTCAATATCACAATCAGGCTTCTTCACCATGATAACGTGATATCCCACACCTGAAAAGACCCATGTGGAAAACCAAATGAAGCAGTATAAATTTTTTTTTCATTTTTTTATACTCTTTGTAAAACATTCTTCATCTCTATCATTCAGGTTTGCTAGGTGCATAGGAAAGAAGACATTACCTGTCATAAGTGATCTGGCTATGACTAAGGAGATATATCACTAAAGTTGTCAAATACTCTAAGGGTTCTGGGATGATAATGATATAGATTATAGAAAACAACAGTAAAAGTCCTCTGTTATATAAGCCCCTTTCTTCATGAAACTGCAATCTGAAATCTGAGAGTATAGTGGCAAATGTTAATTCATTCAGTACATGTTTATCATACACCTACTGTGAGACAGGCAATATCCTAGATCCTAAGGATACAGCAGTTATCCAGAAAGCTAAAAATGTGGGGGAAAAAATCCACAAAGCCAAAAATGTCATGATTTATAGTTCAGTGAGGAGATAGATAAGTAAAATTAATCAGAAAAATGTGTAGTGCATTAGTAGCAGTGCTAAGGAGAAAACAGGAGAAGGAAAGGGCAAAATAAAATGATAAAGATGAAGTGTTGAAATTTAGATGTGGCCCAGAGAACATCTAACTAAAAAAGTAATATTGAGAAAGACCTGAATACAGTAAGGCAGCAATCAGGGCTTATTCTGCATTTTGCATGTATAGAAAAATTCCTTATATTGGAAAAAAAGTCACTGGAATATCCAGCAGAAAACTCCTCTCACTTTTCTCTCCCCAGTTATGAAAACAAAAAGTCAAATCTTAGATCTTAAGCATTAGAAATGGTCTCAGGAAATGCTCTATCTCAGTCACCTGCTTATAGCAAGGAAGAAATTATTATTCCATTTTGCAAATTAAAAAACCAAGGTACAAAATTGAGTGGTTTATCACTGTGGGCTACTGAAATTCATATTGTATTTGGTGTAGCTGTACAATGTTGTACAAAGTGAAAGTTTCTCTTTACTCTCTTCTTTGAAAGCATAAGTAATTTAACTTTCCTAGTCTATCATATGTAATTTTTTTAATGCCGCCTTTGTGAAGAGAGGACAGGCAATTACTGAAATCCAAATGTTGATTGACACCATGTAAATTTACATATCAACACAGAGTAAAATGCAGTAAGTTTTTAGTGCCTAAAGAATGCCCTGGGAATTGATATTGATTTAGCAAAAATCTGAAAAAGTCAAGTGGTCAGAAATATCTGGTCACTAACTTTCCTATAAGTCATTACCCTATCTATATATCTCTTGGAGACATTAGCTTTTTTCATGAAAAATTAACAGTTAAGTAGGAGCCACATGGGAGAAATAAACATAACTTCTGTGAGGCTAGGAAGGAAATTTTTCAATTACTTATTGGGTCATAGTGGGAAAAAAAAAACTGAATAAATAAGACATGTTTAAATTTCAAGAGCCATAAAAATCAACTGAAATTGTTTAGAACTAGTGCGATAGGACATAGATTGCTATTAAAGATCTGTGTAGAGAAACAGAAACAATAATGAAAATTATTTTAGAATATATTATTAAGGTATTAGCATCCAAAGAAGGATCAAAATGAGAGAGACCATATTTTCTTTTCAGGAAAACTGGAGAGCCACAGCACCGCAGGGTCCCTTTGACCATGATGGCAATGCGATCACCCAGGATGTCAGCTTCATCCATTTGTTGGGTAGTCAGTAAGATTGTACGACTCTCTTTATACTGCTGAAGGATATCCCAGGTAGCTCTCCTTGAAACTGGGTCCATGCCAGCTGTTGGCTCATCAAGTATCACTACCTAAAGACCAGAACAAAACTTTCAAGACCATATTTAACTTACATTGTGCCACTAGTGGCCTAATTTATTATTAATGAGAGATATATTTAAGCTAAGATACAGAATGTAGACTCTACCAGAATTAAGAACTCATAAAAATTCATAATTTCAAACTCATTATCACATGGTATCAGCCAGCCAAGAATACCAATGCCCTCTATCATTTGGGAAATTTCTTTTAGAGAGTTAGATACTTATCAGCTCTCAGGCTTGTACCAGCTGAGTTTAAAGATTAGCTGGAACAAGGATCCATGTTAATTAAGTCTTATTTACCTTGGAGTCCCCCAGAAGTGCTATGCTGAGAGAGAGTTTGCGCTTTGTTCCTCCACTCAGATTCATTGAAAGCACATTACAAACATGTAACAGGCCAAAATCAGTCAGCACTTTCTTAATTTCTATGGAACGTTTCTCTGGAGGTACTCCTTTTACCTAGAAAGAGAAGCCAGAATGTACATGGTACTTCCAACTTTATCCTTAGAAAATTGTTATAACTTTTCTTACATAGCTTTCTAGATACTTTTTTTCTTCCCTTTGACTCCCTTTATGATTAAAAAAAGCCTGAAAAATGAACTTTTACAAAATAAAGGTAATAATATTGATCCTTGGCCTCGAGTATGTGTAAAGAGTGGGGAAAGAGAGAATAGATAACTCCGGCTCACCACACTGTAGAAATAAAGATGTTCTGATGGGGTCAACTTCTTAAACAACAGGTTATCCTGGGGACAAAAGCCCATGATTTTCCTAGCTTGAATTGTGTTTGTTGAGATGTCATATCCATTAATACAGACCTTTCCTCTGGTAAAAGGAAGGAGACCTAGAATTAAGCAGGGATCACAACAGAAGCAAAGCTTCAATGAGAAAATTTGACAATAATGCAGGTATACTATAAATTAGCACCTCAACTTCATAGTATACTTAGGAATTACTCAAAAGATTTAGGAATATTGTCTACAGAAAAGTTTGGCATATATCAATGATTATATTCTGATGATAAGAAAAGAAATATTCCCTTTTTTGTTTACTCATATATTCTAATTTTCAATGAATAAAACTGAATTATTTAAGGAATAAAAATGTTTTGAAGAATTTATTATATTCCAGAATTCTAGTTCTGCTGTCAGTCATTTGACATTTAAAAATCACATTATGATCTGAGAACTGCACTATGAACTCTGTGTGCATTTTTTTTACTTAAAAATTCAGAAGACAATATCCTTATGCTCACAAAGTTAATATCTAGTTGGGAGATAAAACAACAACATAAAATAGTTTTAAATTATTTGCCATTATATGCATAAATGGAAACTGTCCAGCAGTTATTTTTCCTTTTTTCCTCATCTTTTTATATTAGAATATTAAGTGGGTACACGCATTTTGGTTACATAATTTGCTTTTGTACATTTTAAGTCAAAGTTCCCAGTGTGCTCTTCACCCAGAAAATGTGCACTGTACCTATCCCCTGTTCCCCTTTTACACCTATTTGAATTCCATTGAGTTTTGCTTCCATATGTGCACATAAGTGTTGATCAACTAGTTTGAATTTAGTATTGAGTACATGTTGTTTTTCTTTTCCATTCTTACTTCACTTAGAAGAATGGTTTCCAGTTCTATCCAGGTTGTTACAAAAGATATGATAATACCATTTTTTAATTTAATTTTTATTAAATCATAACTACAAAGATTTATGGGGTATAATGTGATGATTTTATATATAATGTGGAATGCTTAAATCAAATTGATTAACATAACTATCATCTCACTTATTTTTTGTGGTCAGACATGTATAATTTACTCTTAGTTGTTTTGAAATGTACCCTTGCATTGTGCACCTTAGGCAATTCAATCACCATTTTTAATGGTTTTTACTTCTTTGAATTATCTTGATACTACATTCCACAGAGGTTATACTACCACCAACAGTGTAATTAAGAGTGTTCCTTTCTCTCTGCATCTTGGCTAGCATCTTGTGCTTTGGGATTTTTTGATAGGAGCCATTCTTAATGGAGTTAGTTGATATTTCATTGTAGTGTTGATTATATGTCCTTGACGATTAGAGATGTTGAGAATTTTTTCATGTGCTTGTTGGCTATTTGTCTATCTTCATTTGAAAAGTTTCCATTTGTTTATATTGCCCATTTTTAATAGGGTTGTTTGATCTTTTCTTCCTGATTAGCTTGAGTTCCTTGTAGATTTTAGTATCATCCCTTAACTGATGCATAGCATGCAAATATTTTCTCCCATTCTGTAGATTATTTGCTCTATTGATTGTGTCCTTGCCTGTGCAGAAATTTTTTAGTTTGGTCAAATCCTATCTGTTTATTTTTGTTGTTGTTACATTCTCATACTACCATCTGACATTCTACGAAAATTAATAAATGGGACCTAATCAAGTTTAAAAAGTTTGTGTATTGCCAAAGACACAATCCATAAAGCAATCAGATAACCTACAGAATGGTAGAAGAAATTTCCATGCTACACATCCAATAAAAGACTGATAAACAGAATCTACAAAGAACTCAACAAGAGTTGAGTTGCAAATCAACAAGAAAAGATGAAACAACTCCATGAAAAATCGGGCCAAGGAATTGTAGGATCAAATGGCAGGGTCTATTTTTAAATCCCTAAGTGTTCACAATTTCTCTACTAGGTATATATCCAGAAGACCAAAAATCGCTTTATAACAAAGATATTTGTACCAAAATGTTTACTGAAGCCCAATTCATAATTGCTAAAGTCATGGAAGAAGCCCAAGTGCCCATCCACCCACAAATGGATTAATAAATTGTGGTATATGTACACCATGAAATATTATGCAGCCTTAAAGAAAGATGGAGACTTTACCTCTTTCATGTTTACATGGTTGGAGCTGGAACATATTCTTCTTAGCAAAGTACCTCAAGAATGGAAGAAAAAGTATCCAATGTACTCAGCCCTACTATGAAACCAAGTTATACTCCAAGAATATGGGGGAAAGGGATAGGGAGAGGTTGGGATGAGGGAGGATAATTGGTAGGACCACACCTATGGTGCATCTTACAAAGGTACATCTTAAATTTATTAAATGTAGAATATAAATGTCTTAACACAATAACTAAGAAAATACCATGAAGACTATGTTAACCAATTAGATGAAAATATTTCAAATTGTATATAAAACCAGCACATTGTACCCAACAATTACATTAATGTACACAGCTATGATTTAATAATAAAAAAAAATTGGACCAAAGATAGAAACTTTTCTAACAAAAATAGACTAATGGTCAAAAATACATGAATAAAGCTCAATATCTCTATTCATGAGAAAAAACATTAATCAAAACCACAATGAGATATCATGTAACTCCAGTGAGAATGGCTCACATCATAAAGTCCCAAAGCAAGGGATGTTGGCATGGATATGGAAAGAAAGGAACACTCATAAAGTTTTGGTGCAACTGCAAAGTAGTTAAACAACTAGGGAAAGTAATCTGGAGATTCTTCAAAGAACTTAAAGTAGACCTACCATTTGACCCCTCAATCCCACCACCAGGTATTTAACAAAAGGGGAAAAAAGACATTTTATACTTAAAAAAAAGATACTTGTACTTGAATGTTTATAGCAGAACAACTCACAATCAGAAAGATGTAGAAACACCCCAAAGGCCCATCAATTCATGAATGACTTAATAAAATGTATATGTATACCACAGAATACTATTTAGGCATAAAAAGATAGTGATCTAGTAACTTTTGCAACAACCTGGATGGAATTGGACAGCATTCTCCTAAGTGTATTGTAAGAATGAATAAACAAAGACTACATGTACTCAAAACTAAAGTGGAACTAGTTGATCAACATTTATGTGCTCACATGGAAGTAAAAATCAACAAAATATAAGGATCTAGGAAAGGGGAAAAGGGATGAGTAAATACCCACCCACATGTGCATCACAAGGTACTTTATACACTTTCTGGGTGAGGGGTATACCTATAACTCTGACTTAAAATATACAAAAGTAAGCTATATAACCAAAACATGTATATTCCCCATAATAATCCAAGATTTAAAAAGACTTCAAAAGCATAGGCAAAAAAAGCCAATGAACAAGTAGGATTATATCAAACCATATAAAGCTTATGCCTCACAAAGGAAACAGCGTAAAGAGACAAGCTACAGAAGCCATGGAAAATAGTATGGAACTATCTTTAAAAATTAAAAGTAGATCTAATACATAATACAGCAATTCTACTATTGGGTATAAGTCCAAATAAAATGAAATAAGTGTGATGAAGAGATATCTGCATTCTCATATTTATTTCAACCCTATTCAAATAGCCAAGATATGGAATCAACTTATGTGTACAACAATAGATGGATGGATAAAGAGAAGGTGGTATATATAGACACAATGGAATACCACAAAAGGAAGAAATCTTATCATCTGAAGCAGAATTGATGAACCTGGAAGATTTAATGTTAAATGAAATGAGTAAAACACAGACAAATATCATGCGCTCTAATTCCTATGCAGAATCTTAAAAAGTTAATCTCATAGAAGGCATGAATAGAATAGTGTTTACCAGCAACAGGGGAAAATAAAGGAAAGAGGAGATGGGTAGTGAATGGTCAATTAGTACAATGTTATGATTAGAAAGGAAGAATAAATGCTGGTATACTATTGCACAGTAGGGTGACTATAGTCAACAAAAGGTATCATATGACAAAATAGCTAGCAGAAAGGATTTTATATATCCTTACCACAAAGATTAAGGCAATTATACAATGTATATATGTATCAAAACATCACATCATACTCCTAAATATGTACAATTATATGTATAAATTAAAAAGTTTTAAAAGAGCATACACAGAAACCTCCTAGCTTGGTCAACAGTTCTCTACTGATGGTGATCCTAAATACCTACTTGTGAGAATAGATAAGGTAGTAGTCTTTCCTGCTCCATTAGGTCCCAGAAGAACAGTGATCTGTCCCTCATATAAATTCAAAGACAAATCTGCTGCTATTATCTTAGTATTGTGTAATGTAAATTCCTGCAAAAAGAATGAAATACTAACTTTATATCTATTACTATTACTTATAAAGACCAAGCACTCATATTAATTATTCAGAGAAGAAAAAAAAATCACTTAACTCAAGAGGGTGAAAAATCAAACTATAGATAGAATTGTAAAAACTAAGGAGTACTTAGATGTAATGTATGGGCTGATCTTCAAAGTAGGTCTACAAATTCCATGTAAACAATTTCCACTAGTCCTCCTTCGCGCTAATTACTGTCTTGAAACTGATAATGCTACAATATGCTCTAGGCAATGTTTTTCTCCTACATTATAGAATTGACTTTTGGAAACCCATTTATAGTTAGTTATCCTATAGGCACTTCAAACTTTACTCATTATCACATAAAAAAATGTATTCTTCTTGCTATATTCTTTATCTTCATGAGTTACACAATTCACTACCTAGATCAGTGGTTCTCAACCTGTGGGTTGCAACCCCATTGGTGGTTGAATGACCTTTTCACAGGGTTGCCTAAATACATCCTACATATCAGATATTTACATTACAATTCATAACAGTAGCAATATTACAGTTATGAAGTAGCAACGAAAATAATTGTATAGGTGGGTTCACCACAACATGAGGAGCTGTATTAAAGAGTTACGGCATTAGGAAGGTTGAGAACCACTGACCTAAATGTACATGCTAGAAATGTGGGACTTACCTTAGCTATCTCCCTCTATCTCAGCATCAATAAATAAGCACAACTAATCAATTCATTCAAAATATAATTACTGTTTACCATGTGGCATACATTCACTATGTAAGGTACAGTGAATATATTTATGAATAAGAGAGACATAGCTTCTGCTCTCATTGAAGAAAGCTTATAGTAGAATAAACCACCAAAAACCTATAGTATATAATATATAATAAATTATTAGATGTTGTATGAAACATCTACTCCTTCTAACACACTGTAGTTCAAGCTAGTATGGGGACTACACACCTGCTGCAGACTTCAGTATTGATCAGGGAGATGTTTGTGACATTGTACCTAGGAGTGGGCACAGCAGGAACCCGCTGACCTCTATTCCCAGGTCACTGTAGCTGACACAATTCTGAGCTCTCAGGCACAGAGCATCTTAGCTTTGTGCTTAGCATCAGAGCTTAGCTTTGCTGCAGCCACTTCTGCATTGCCTCAGCCAGGCTGGTGGGGTTCGGAGGGGGTGGAGAGAGCAAATGCTCTTGAGTGTCTATGACTAGGAACCAAGCACCTCTCTTTCTCACTGGACAGTCAAGAAGACTAGGCACCACAGATGCCATCTGAGGAAGCTTGAAGTAACTGACTCAGTGGGTCCTTCAGACACTTTGAAAAATACAGCAGGCAACATCCTATACTGCACGTCTGGAGAAAAACTGTGAGTGCATCCTCTGTGTATGAAAGGGGAAGAAACCACCTTCCTAATACACATTCCCTCTGGGCAGACAGCAAGTATGGGCCCCTTGATCTTACCAATTTGACTTGGAGAACAGTGAGGAAACTGTTAGAACGAGTGGCATTGGGAAGTGCTTAACATGCTCCCAGAATTCAGCACCAATAGAAGGAAGTCTGATGTCATAGGGAGGTGTATGGAAATCTGGCAGTAAACACAGGCAGTGGTCTGGATTAGAGATTCTCTGTTGTTACACTTGTGGTCAAATTTTGTGTGTGGAAGAAGCTCCCATGACCAGAACTGAGAATTGAGCCATGGGCAGAGAAGTAGGGTGTCCTTCCTTTGTGGAACCACACTAGGAAGTGTGTGTCCTGGTAGCTACAGTTTTTGTCCTGGACAAGGATTTTTGAAGCTTAGGGTAATTTCATGATCTGAGGACAGATTGCCTATGACATGGCTGACTATTTCACCTTGCTGCCAGTAGTGGATTATAGGAGGGAGACCTGCTGGATTGAAAGCAGGGAAGTAAGGCATATCCCACTATAATCTGCCAGGTATGGAACTCCAGCCACCCCTCTTTCCTTGTGCTCTTTGGCACAGCAGAGGTTACTGTGCTCCTTCCTGTAGTGTTGAAACTGCAGCCTGAGAACTGCCTTTGGACTCCCATCAGGGCCAGTGCTTGCACTACTGTTGTGAAGCCTGAACACAAACTTACCTGACCCATCCCTTCCTAGTGTTTCTCTACCCACAATCCCTGCCTCAGAGGCAGAGTACAGATGGGAACCCCTGGGAGTTCCACAGCCCAGCCCATTACCTAGGACACCTAAGTATTTCTCCTGGGAAACAAAGGTCAAACATAAACCTTGCTACCACAGTGACACCTTCTGGTCTGGGGTCAATCTGCGCAACCTATTACAACATCTCCTGACATAACTGCACAATGCTCAGGAAGAAGACAAGCTTTGCATAACCTCTGCTACCACTATTGTCCACACCACCCCAGCTACTTAGAAGGCCTTGAGCCCTTTCTTACTTAGTACAGTACTCCTACAACTGTTAGTTGTGAAAGCAACTACACTAAGACTATCTGTAACCCTGTATATCTTACAGATTCCTGTCAGGACTGGTGCTTATACCTGTGATTGAGGGACTGAAGAGCAGGCTTGCCCCAACCAGCACTGATCAATTATACCTAAACCCCCAGGACTGCAGAGTTCAGGTCAATATACCACAGACTAGTCCAGTGGCCTGAGGCATTGAAGAGACTCTCTTAGTAAATAAAGATCAAAGATAAACTCTACTACTGCCATTATAGCTGACTCTACAAGCATCACTTAGTCATATGGAGGTTAAACTGCACAGACCAATTCAAATATAGTACAAGTGCTGCCATTATAGCTGGCTCTATAAGCATCACTTAGTCATATGGAAGTTAAACTGCACAGCCCAATTCAAATATAATACAAGTGCACAATGCTTGAGCATGAGATAAGCTTCTTGAGGCCTCTGTCACCACAGCTCTGGAGGAGGCTAAGAGCCTGCTCTCATGGCCACTACTAAATTAATACAATTACTATTACTACAACTACTATCTATCACTGTGTGTATTGCTATTACTATTATCATTACTAAAACCAGCATTTGAGAAAGCCACAACACTGACGCTACCTATAAATAAGAAATACATGCAGAATTTTGGCCACTAAAAGTACCCAGAAGCAAATCCAAATTATCCTACTCTACATAAATTATATCTATATACTCAAAGAAAAAAAAAAAAACAGGACTTCTGAAAATGAAAAACTCCTTGAAAGAATAACAAATACAGCTTAAAGGCTCAACAATAGACTAGATGTAGCACAAAAAAGAATCAGAACTTGAAAAATGGTCTTTTGAATAATCCAGTCAGGCAAAAATAGAGAAAAAGAACTGAATTTTTTCCATGATGGATGACTAGAAACAATGGTCACCAGTTCTCCTCAGAAGGAAGAACATAAGTTATAGTAAGCATGGCCCAAATAGAATACTAAGAGAAGAGTGCCAAAATCTGCCAGAGATCCCACAGGAAGAAGCAGGGGTACAGAAGAAGAAAGAAATAAAAGAGTTTGGCAGGGATTGATACCTAAGGAACTTGAAGTTCCAAGGAGAGGGAAGGTGGAGTTTCTTTTTTCTCCCCTCTTCCTTGTGTCAGACTGATGGATCTAAAATTTTGGAGAGGGCACAGCAAGATAGTGGACTAGAGACAGCTTCTTTGCATCCATGCATGGTGAGACTGAGGGGGAAAGACTTCAGACACCTCTGCCCAGAAACATCCCTTCAGGGACACAGAGAGGCAGTGGGAGACTTCAGGACCCCAAGAGGAGGACGAAAGGAGTGGGGAAGTGGCAAGTACTTGTGTGTGGACGAGGCTTGCTGGTGCAGCTGAGGGGAAGGTGGTCACAATAACAGTTTGCAGACAGAGAAGTCCTGCCCTGTGGCTTTTTTTTTTTTAATTGCACATGGGCACTTGGTTGAGTTACCTTGGGAGAACTTGGGTGAGTGAGTGATTTTGAATAGCATCCAGGGGCTGGGACTGAGCCACAGGGTAAAGCTCAACTTTCATTGTTTGGCTACAGACAGGGCACAGCCATTGTGGGAAAGCCACCTTTAAGGGTCAGCCCTCAGGGTGCTAGTGCAAGGCTGGTTCTGGCATATCTGATAAGTGGGGAGATTCCAGCAACACACACTTTCCTGGGAAAGCCACAGCATAGTCAAGGGACATGGTTTGGAAAGGTTAAGGTGTTTCTATTAAATGGACTGAAGAGAGCTTCAGGCTCCCAAACCCTATGAGGACTGAGGACAAAGAGGTCAGGAAGATTGGATCAGGTCCCTTTGGCAAGACAGAAGCTACCAGTTTCCATCTTATACAGTTATGCAGCTGTATCAGCATCGTGATTATCATCTCATACCCCAGAAGATCACCTGTTGCCCAGGTAATATATAACCAGATAGATAGATGTAATGTGTGTGTGTATGTAATGTGTATATGATATGTATATACAGAGACACATTATATACACACACACATAGAGAGAGACAGAGAGTTTTTCTTCATAAAAATTTTTTTTCAAGGTTTCCCCCATAGATTTTTCTTTTTCTTCTTCTTTGTTCTCATGTAATTGTAATTTTTAATTGTTTCCTTTTCAATAATAAGGGCTTTTTTTTTGGTAATTTTTCTGCCCCTGTTATTCTTTTTTCCACCAATTTTATGACTTACAGTTTTTTGTTTCTTTGTTTCATTTTGATTTATAGTATTTTTCTTTTTCTTCTCTACTAGGTAGAGATGGGGGTCTTATGTTTGCTCAGGCTGGCAAAGAGCTCTAGACCCAAGGGATCCACCTAACACTGAGCCCCAGATGTTGGGATTTGTGGGTATGGGCCAAAATACCCTGCTGTGTACCAGTATTACTATACTCTCTCTCTTTCTGTTCCTCTCTTTTTTATGTAAATCTTCCCTTTTATTCTCCCATTTTCCTTTCTCTTTTCTCTCTCTCTCTCTTTTAAAATCTTTTATCCCTTCTTGCTCGTCACTCTTTTCTTTCTTTTAGTCCTTTACCAAAAGGACATGTCAATACCTTAGGTTAGAGGCATGTAACTTAAAGAGCAGAAGGAAGTAAAAGGAGAAAGTGGGGCAAGGAAACAGACACAAAGAAAACACTCATGAGGAAGAATCAGCAGAAAAACCTTGGCCACATGAAAAACCAGAAAACAGCAAACCCCCTACCCCCTCAAAAAAATCATAAGGTAACTATTGCAGAGGATTCTACCAATAAGGAAATGTTAGAAATGACAGAAAGGGAATTTAAAATACAGGTGGTAAAAACAAGGAAGGTAATTGCTGAGAAAGTGGAAAATAACCAAAAGGAAATCCAAAAACAGAAGCAAATAAGAGATGAATGATATGAAGTATAAAGAAAGGATGTAGCAGAGCTTAAGGAACTGTAGCAGTCAATCAGGGAATGTAAAGATAAAGTAGAAAGTATCAATAATAGATTAGACCATGTAGAAGAAAGAATATCAGAACTAGAGGATAAAGCTCTTGAGCTAATTCAAGCAGTTAAAGACATAGAAAAAAAGAGAGAGAGAGAAATGTTCACTGAATTATGGCACTTCATGAAGCATTCAAATATATGAGGTATAGGTATTCCAGAAGGAGGAGAAGAATGTCCCAGAGGATATCATAAATGAAAATTTCCTAAATATCACCAAAGATTCTGACACACTCCCTCCAGAGGGATATCAAACCCCAGGTCATCTCAACTCAAACAGGTTCATGATAAACCTGCCCAAAGTCAAGATGAAAGAAAAAATTCTGCAAGTAGCCTGGAGTAAGCACCAACAGACCTACAGGGGCAAATCCATCAGAATGATGGTAGACATCTCAAATGAAACTTTTCAAGCCCAAAGAGAATGGTAATCTACATTTAACCTACTTAAATAAAACAATGTTCAGTCCAGAATTCTATATCCTGCTAAGCTTTAAAATTGATGAAAAAATCAAATCATTTACTGATATGCAAACATTCAGCAAGTGTGCCACAAGAAGACCAGCTCTACAAGAAATACTTAGACCTATTCTCCAAATAGACCATCACAATGGACCACCAGCAAACTAAACACCTAGAAGCTAAAGGACACCTTCTAGCTTCCACAATAATACAAAAGATAAAACTAAGCAATGGACTTTCAAAAAAAAAAAAAAAGATTAATAGAACTCCTTCACCCTTATCAATTATCTAAATAAATGTTAATGGCTTGGAATTCCCCACTAAAGAGGCATAGGCTAGCTGATTGGATAGAAAAGCACAAGCCATCCATTTCCTGCCTGCAGGAAATATACCTAGCTTTGAAGGACAAAGTAAAACTCAGAATTAGGGATGGAAACAATTTTTCAGGTAAATGGAAATCAGAAGAAAGGAGGGGTTACATCCTTATTTTCAGATACAAATGGATTTAAAGCAACTAAAGTCAAAGAAGACAAAAATGGACACTTCATGTTGCTCAAGGGAACAATACAACAAGAAGACATTTCAATTCTAAATATTTATACACCCAACTTAAATGCTCCCAGATTTTTAAAATAGATCTTAATTAGTCTGAGCAATATTATATCTCATAACACCATAATATCAGCAGACTTTACACTCCTGTCACAGAGCTGAACATATCCTCTACATAGAAACTAAACAAAGATACAAGGGACTTAAATGTGATCCTAGAATAACTGTGCTTAATAAACATATACAGAACACACCATCCCAAAGCTAAAGAATATACATTCTTTTCATCAGCCTAAGAAAAATTCTCCAAAATAGATCATATCTTGGGACACAAATCAAACATCAACAAAATAAAAATAATTAAAATTATACCTTGCATCTTCTCAGACCATAAGGCAATGAAGGTGGAACTTCAACAAAAATTGTCATCCCATGCAAAGGCATGGAAATTAAACAACCTTATGCTGATGGATAATTGGGTCAAGAAAGAGATAAAAAAGGAAGTCATTAACTTGCCTTCACATAACAACAATTAAGACACAAGATATTAGCCTGGGAAAAGACTTTATGAAGAAGCCTGCCATGAGAATTGCAACAAGAATAAAAATAAACAAATGGAACTTAATTAAACTGAAAAGCTTCTGTATAGCTAAAGAGACAACAACCAAAGGAGACACAACAACCAGCTAAGGAGACACAATCTGCACAATGAGAAAGGATATTTGCATATTTTGAACCAGACAAAAGCTTAATAACTAGGATCTATAGAGAACTCAAATTAATTCACATGAAAAAAGCCAACAATCCCATATATCAATGGGCAGGAGAGATGAATAGAACCTTCTCTAAAGAAGACATATGAATGGCTAGCAAACATATGAAAAAATGCTCATTGTTCCTAATTATGAGAGAAATGCAAATCAAAACCACCCTAAGATAACATCTAATCTCAGTGAGAACGGCCCATATCACAAAATCTCAAAACTCCAGATCCTGGTGCGGATTTGGAGAGAAAGGAACACTTTTACACTGCTGGTGGGATGCAAACTAATATAACCTTTTTGGAAGGAAGCATGGAGAAACCTCAAAAAAATCAACCCAGACCTCCCATTTGATCCTGCAATCCCATTACTGGGCATTTACTCAGAAGGAAAAACATCCTTTTATAATAAGGACACTTAGACGAGACTGTTTATTGCAGCTCAATTTGTAATTGCCAAAATGTGGAAACAGCCTATATGCCCCCCGACCCAGGAATGGATTAGCAAGCTGTGGCATATGTATACCATGGAATACTATTCAGCCATTAAATAATGGAGACTTAACAGCCTTTGTATTAACCTGAATGCAAATGGAACACATTATTCTTAGTAAAGCATCACAAAAATAGAGAAGCATGAATCCTATGTATTCAATTTTGATATGAGGATAATTAACTACAATTAATGACACAGTGGAGGGTGGCGGAAGGGAGAGCAGAGAGAGGGAAGGAGGGAGAAGGGTTGGGTCTTAATGTGTGACATAACTTTTGGGGACAAGATACAATTGTAAGAGGGACTTTACCAAACAAATGCAATCAGTATAACCTGGTTTCTTTTACCCTCAAAGAATCCCCAATAATTAAAAAATAAAAAAGACACAAGCTTCCAAAACCTGTGGAACACAGTGCAAAAGCAGTTCTAAGAGGAAAATTTATTGCATTAGATAAATGCATCTAAAAAACAAAAATAACACATCAGCAACCTAATGAATCATCTTACAGAAATAAAAAAGTAAGAGCAATCCAATCCCAAACCTAGAAAAACGAGGGATAGAGGCAAGATGGGTGACTGGAGCCAGGTTTCCACAGAGGCTTCCATCCAGAAGGAGAGTTAAAGAACAGAAGTTTAGCAAGTAAGCTGATGGTTTGGAGCTTAGCCAAGAGAGAAAGTTGAAGAACACGCATCAACCATGCTGAGGCGAGCTGTGACCCCAAGGAAACAAATAAGTACAAAATCCATTGCCAAGCAGATGGGAGTCCCCTGCCCCATGAGAACAGCTTGCAGTATACTTTCTGCAAACAAGTGAGCAAAGTTCTGATATCCTCCCATTTTATCCCAGGGAGATACCCTCTAAAAACCAGAACTCCTTCCCCAGAGAGGACCCACTAACACTTGTGGCACTCTCCCACCAGGTATAAAACTATATATTCTCTACCTGCAATTCTGAACTCCCAGAACTCCCCTCCACTCTCACCCTGAGGTCTGGAAGCCTGTCCCTCATGGGGTCCAAATTCTGGGGCATTTTCTTGAGAGGTATGAACAAGGCATGGACTGTTGCAGGTCTATGATGATTTTGTGACATGGAGGTAAAGACAGGAATGTGGACTGACAGAGACAGGGAGAAGCAGTGCCCTGATGCACAGAGCAACAGCAGCAGTGGCTGGAACAATAGGGCTCACACCCCTGGAGATATTTTGGAGAGACACTCCCTGCCTCTCCTGGTAACCAGTGGCAGCCACTGGCAGAACAGATCTGGGACAGAAATGCTGGCCCTGTGAGTAAAGGGTATGACTGAGGTGGTACCTGCCCTCAGACACACTGGGAACAGAGACTAGAATATGCAGCACAGAGACAGCATACTCCCAGGGCAGATCTGAGTCAGAAGTGCTGCTTAGAGAGCCTAAGAAGCACTTGGCCCCCAGGGGAACATAGCTGAAACAAAAGCAGGTGGGATAATAGCACCAGCCCGGGGAGAAGCTGAAAATGAGAGCTGCATGTTGAATACCAACCCAGGAAGGAACTGAGAGCTGAATGTGATCTTTAACTGCTCCTGCCCCAACACAGAGTGCAGCCAAGACAGAGACACCAGCTCCATGAGAATTAACACAACAGCAGTGGCACAGGGCAGGGCTGAGCTGCAATTTCTGTGAACTCAAACAGAGCCTGGCCTGCAGGAGAATATAGCCAGGACAGAAAAGCTAATTCTACCAGAATATAAGTGGCAGCAACATCAATCTAGGGCAGAGTTTGAACTAAGTAAACCACTCCAGCTTCCATTAAGCACCTGAGGTTGTCAGGTTTCAGCTCTCCCTGCCTGCTGGTGGCAGAGTGCAGCAATCTGGCAGAGGAGACATAGATCTCCCTGTGACTCAGGCAGGAGCAAACCCCTAGAGCATCTGCTCATTGGAGGGAACTGGGTCACACCCTGCAGCGTTACCAGTGACTGGGTGTGACAGAGGTGCACGGTGGGGAAGGAGGGATCAAACTTCCTGGACTAATTCATTTGCTGAGTGGGTCCTTCTGACTCCACGGAGCAACAGAGTGAGTCATACTCAAGCTGCCAGCAGACACCTGCTATCATGTTGCTCAAGACTTTTTGAACTCTCCCACTTGAGACTGGGTGCTGACTGAGACAATTGATTTTGAATTCTTGACCTGGGCCAATCACCTGAGGACTATCTAAAGTAGTACCGTGGGTGTGTGGTTGTAGGAATGCTTGATTTTCCTTTTCTAGTTGTTGCCTGTGGGGGGTGTGGGGTCCTTAGTTGCTGGTACTTCTCCACAGGTGAGACTTCAAACCAGAGTTGCTGATTCACTAGGATTGGACTGAGACCAGCTGAAAACAAGACAGAGCCACTTAGCCCCACCACACCAAGCAGGTCCCCAGTTTCTCAGGCCGTAGCACTATATGGCTCCTTTGCAAAGCTCTAGGGGAAAAGGTACAGGTACCAGTCCTAGCTCTTGGGCAAAGGGCTGGCTAATCCCCACTCCAGGAGCCCTCAAACCAACTTCACCTTATCTGCTCATCTAGCCAACAGTGTAAAATAATCATGGGGTGGAATCAGTGAAAAATCTCTGGCAACATAAATAATCAGAGTAGATCAACTCTCCCAAGGAACGACATGGTGTACACACAAGAAGATCCCATTCATAAGCAAATGGCTGAGATGTCAGAATTTGGATTGCAAATAAGATTAATACAATGGAGGTAAAGTTAGAATTAGTAATTCAAGGAATTCAACTCATTCCAAAAGTTGTCTTAAGAATTCAATGAATTCAAAGACAAAATCACCAAAGATTTTGACACATTGAGAAAAGAACTTTCATCCCGCAAACATCTGAGAAATACAGTAGAATCCCCCAAGAACAGAATGGAGTAGGCAGAAGAAAGGATTTCTGACATTAAAGACAAAGCTTTGAATGCTCTCAAATACTCAAAGAGGAAGAGAAGTGGAGAGCAAAAACAGAACATTATCTCAGAGAGCACTGGGATAAATAAAAGAAAACTAATATTCACTTTATAGGAATCCCTGAAGGCAACAAGGTGACTTTGAAAGGCCCAGGTGCTCTACTCCATGAGATAATCAAGGAGAACTTCCCAGACATGCCAAGAGATAATGAAGTGAAGAAAGCAGACAGATTCAGGATCCCAGCATGACTCAACCCAAATAATACATCTCCTAGACACATTATAATTAACTTCGTGAAAGGTAATAAGAAGGAGAAAACTCTGCAAGCAGCTAGACATAAGAAAACCATAACCTACAAGGGGAAGAATATTAGAATGACTGCAGATCCCTCTGCTGAAACCTTTCAAGCTAAAACAGGGTGGTCATCAACTTTTAATCTCCTAAATAAAGTAATTTTCAACCAATAAGCCTGTATCCAGATAAACTGAGTTTCATTTATGATGGAAAAATTAAATACTTTAATGATGTACACATGTTGAAGAAATTTGCCATAACTAAACCAGCTCTCCAGGATATTCTCAAACCTATCCTCCATAATGACCAGCACAATCCTCTACCACCAAAGTAAACTCACTCAGAAATTTTTGATCAAATTCTAACTTCTACAGTGGTGAAAGGATTAAAAATGTCCACTGGACATTTGAAAAACTCAATACCCAAAATTCTACCAGGTTTATCAATATTCTCAATTAATGTGAATGGCTTAAATTGTCCTCTAAAGAGGTACAGGTTGGCTGACTGGATACAAAAACTCAGGCCAGATATCTGCTGCATACAAGAATCTCATCTTACCTTAAAAGATAAATATAGACTCAGAATGAAAGGATGGTCATCTATATTTCAAGCAAGTGGAAATCAGAAAAAAGCAGGTGTTGTAATTTTATTCACAGATACAATAGGTTTTAAACCAACAAAAGTAAAGAAAGATAAGGATGGTCACTTCATACTTGTCAAGGGCAAGACACAACATGATGACATTTTAATTATTAACATTTATGCATCCAACCAGAATGTGCCTCAATTTATAAGAAAGACTCTAACAGACATGAACAACTTGATTTCCTCCAGCACCATAATTGTGGGAAATTTTAACACTCCTTTGGAAGTTTTGGATAAATCCTCCAATAAGAAACTAAACAAAGAAATTTTATATTTGTACTCAACCATTCAACAATTAAATTTAACAGGCATCTACAGAACATTTAATTCTAACAAAATTGAATACACATTCTTCTCATCAGTCCATGGAACATACTCCAAAATTGATCACATGTCTAACCTCAGCAAATTTAAGAGAATAGAAATTATTCCTTGCATCTTCTCAGATCACCATGAAAGAAAAGTTGAACTCAGTAACAAAAGGAATCTGCATATGCATATAAAAACATGGAAATTAAATAACCTTATGCTGAATGATAGCTGGGTCATAGATGAGATTTAGAAGGAAATTACCAAATTTTTGGAACAAAATGATAGTGAAGACACGAATTACCAGAACCTCTGGGATACTGCAAAGGGAGTCCTAACAGGGAAATTAATAGCACTGTAATCCTTCCTCAAGAGAATGGAAAGAGAGAAAATTAACAACTTATTGGGACATCTCAAGAAACTGGAAAAGGAAGAACATTTCAATCCCAAACCCAGCAGAAGAAAAGAAATAACCAAAATTGGAGCAGAATTAAATAAAATTGAAAAGAAAAGAATTATACACTCGATCAATGAATCCAAACGTTGGTTTTTTTGAAAAGGTCAATAAAATAGATAAACATTTGGCTAACATAACCAGGAAAAAAAGAGTAAAATCCCTAATTTTATCAATCAGAAATGGCAAAGATGAAATAACAACAGACACCTCAGAAATCTAAAAAAAAACCTTAATGAATATTACAAGACACTCTATTCTCAGAAACATGAAAATTTGAAGGAAATAGATGAATACTTGCAAGCACGCCACCTTCCTAGACTTAGTGAGAATGAAGTGCAAATGTTGAACAGACCTATAACAAGCTCTGAAATAGCATAAGCTATACAAAATCTTCCTAAGAAAAGAAAGCCTGGGACCAGATGGCTTCCAATCAGAATTCTACCAAACCTTTAAAGAGGAACTAGTACCTATATTACTTAACCTTTTCCAAAATATAGAAAAAGAAGTAATACTACCCAACATATTCTATGAAGCAAACATCACCTTGATTCCCAAACCAAGAAAAGACCCAACAAGAAAGGAAAATTATAGACCAGTATCACTAATGAGTATTGATGCAAAAATATTCAGCAAGATCCTAACAAACAGAATCCAACAATACATCAAACAAATTATACCCTATGACCAAGTGGGTTTTATCCCAGGGTCTCAAGGCTGGTTCAATATTCATAAATCAATCAATATAATTCATCACATAAACAAAATAAAAAACAAAGATGATATGATTCTCTCAATTGATGCATAAAAAGTTTTGATAATATCCAGCATCCTTTCATGATCAGAACATGTAAGAAAATTAGTACAGAAGGGACATTTCTTAAACTGATAGAGGCCATCTACAGCAAACCCACAGCCAATATTGTACTGAATGGAGTTAAGTTGAAATCATTTCCACTGAGATCAGGAACCAGGCAAGGTTTGCTATTGTATCCACTGCTTTTCAACATTGTAATGGGTCTTAGTCATCGCAATTAAAGAAGAAAAGGCCATCAAGCATATCCATATAGGGTCAGAGGAGATCAAGCTTTCTTGCAGATGATATATTGTGTATGTGGAAAACATCTGGGATTCTACTATAAAACTCTTAGAAGTGATCTGGGAATACAGCAGCATCTCAGGTTACAAAATCAACACTCATAAATCTGTATATAACACCAATAGTAGTCAAGCTGAAAAAACAGTCAAGGACTCTATTTCTTTCACAATAGTGCCAAAGAAGATGAAATATTTGGGAGTTTACCTAACAAAGGACATGAAAGATGTCTATAAATATAAGTATGAAACTCTAAGAAATAGCTGAGTATGTTAATAAAACATATCATGCTCATGGCTGGGAAGAATCAACATTATTAAAATGTCCATATTACCTAAAGCTATATACAATTTAAATGCAATCCCTATTAAAGCTCTACTGGCATACTGTAAAGATCTCAAAAAAATAATACTTCATTTTATATGGAATCAGAAAAAAACCTCAAATAGCCAAGACATTACTCACAAGTAAAAACAAAGCAGGAGGAATCACACCTCCAGACCTCAGATTATACTATAAATTGATAGTGATCAAATCTGCAAAGTACTGGCACAAAAACAGAAAGGCAGATATATGGAACAGAATAGAGAACCAAAAGATGAACCCAGCTCCTTACCATTATTTGATCATCGATAAGCCAATTAAAAACATTAGGTGGGGAAAAGATTCCCTATTTATCAAATGGCACTGAGTGAACTGGTTGGCGACCTGTAGAAGACTTAAACTGGTCCCACACCTCTCACCATTAACAAAGATAAACTCTCACTGAATTAAAGATTTAAATTTGAGACATGAAATTATAAAAATACCAGAAGAAAGTGCAGTAAAAACACTTGAAGAAATCATCCTGGGCAAATATTTTATGAGGAGGACCTCCCAGGCAATTGAAGCAACACCAAAAATACACTACTGGGACCTAAACTAAACTAAAAAGCTTCTGCACAGCCAAGAACACAGGAAGTAAAGCTAGCAGACAGCCCTCAAAATGGGACAAGATATTTGCAGGTTATGTTTCCGACAAAGGTTTAATAACCAGAATCCACAGAGAACTCAAACATATTAGCAAGAAAAGAACAAGTGATCCCATCTCAGGGTCGGCAAGGGACTTGAAGAGAAACTTCTCTGAAGAAGACAGGTGCAGGGCCTACATACATATGAAAAAATGCCCATTATCTTTAATCATCAGAGAAATGCAAATCAAAACCACTTTGAGATATCATCTAACTCCAGTAAGATTAGCCCA
>NW_003852439.1:606750-608755 GCF_000181295.1 Otolemur garnettii
GATGGAGACTTTACCTCTTTTATGTTTACATGGATGGAGCTGGAACATATTCTTCTTAGCAAAGTATCTCAAGAATGGAAGAAAAAGTGTCCAATGTACTCAGCCCTACTATGAAACCAATTTGAGAAGAAGGGGAAAGAGGAGAGGCAGGGGAGGGGAGAGGTAAGAATGGGTAGAGGGAGGATAATTGGTGGGACCACACCTATGGTGCATTTTACAAGGGTACATGTTAAATTTACTAAATGTAGAGTATAAATGTCTGAACACAATAGCTAAGAAAATGCGGTGAAGGCTATGTTATCCAGTTTGATGAAAATATTTCAAATTGTATATAAAACCAGCACATTGTACCCTATGATTGCTTTAATGTACACAGCTATGATTTAATTTAAAAAAAAAGTCCACAGAAAAAAACTAAACCCAGAAAAAGAAAAACAATAACCAAAATTAAATCAGAAATAAATTAAATTGAAAATAAAAGAATCATCCAGTAAATCAATGAAATGAAAAGTTGGTTCTTCAAAAAGATAAATATAACTGATAATCCATTGGCCAGATTAACCAGAAATAGAAAAGTAAAATCTTTAATAACCTCAATCAGAAACAAAAAGTGAGAAATAGCAATTGATACCACAGAGATACAAGAGATTATTTCTGACTACTACCAAAAACATTATGCCCAGAATTTTGACAATGTGGATAAAATGGACCATTACCTAGAATCCTAGACTTAACCAGGAAGAAACACATCTCTTGAACAGACCAATATCAAGCACTGAGATTGCAGAAATAATAAAAAAGTTCTTCCTGCCAAAAAAAAAAAAAAAAAAAAAAAACAGGACCAAATTGCTTCACATCACAATTCTATCATACCATCAAAGAAAAGCTGGTACCTATAATGTACCACCTATTCTAAAACATTGAGAAGGAAGGAAACTTCCCCCAACACATTCTATGAAGCAAACATCACCTTGATTCCAAAACCAGGAAAGGACCCAACTAAAAAGGAGAATTATAGATTAATTTCACTAATGAATATTGATGCAAAAATACTAAACAAAATCTTACCTAATAGATTACAGCTACACAGTAAAAAAATTATACATCACGATCAAGTAAGTTTCATCCAAGAGATGCAAGGGTGGTTTAACATATGCAAATCCATAAATGTAACACATCATATCAATAGAAGCAAAAACAAAGACACAATGATCTTCTCAATATATGCAGAAAAAGCATTTGATGAAATTTAGCATCCTTTTCTAAGAAGAATACTTAAGAAAATAGGCAGAAGTGGCACATTTCTTAAGCTGATTGAAGCTATCTATAACAAACCCACACCTAAAATCATGCTGAATGGAGTAAAACTGAAAGCTTTTCCACTTAGAACTGGAACTAGACAAGGATGTCCTATATCGTCACTATTAAACATTATGTTTGAAGCACATGGCTGATGATTATATGTCTTGGTGAAGTCCTTTTTGCCAAGTATCTCCCTATTGTTTGCTAAGCCTCTTGTACATGTATATGTATATTTAAATATCTTGCCAAACTAGGAAATTTTTCTTAAATTATTTATTCTAATACGTTTTCCACACTTTTTACTTTTTCTTCTACTCCCTGTGGAATATGTATGATTCATGGATTTGGATGTTTTCCATAATCCTGTATTTCTCATAGGCTTTGTTCATTTCTTATATTTCTATTTTTTATCTGACAGTGTTAATTGAAAGGATCTGTTTTTAAGGTCTTAAATACTTTCTTTGGGTTGGTCTATTGCATTGTCTGAGCTTTCAGTTGCATTTTATAATTCCATCAATTAGTCTTTCTCATTCTGTTTTCTTGTTTTTTTTTAAATATTCATTTCTTTAGTAACTTTTTTATATGCTTAATTATTTTTATCATTTCTTTGTTCTTGTTTTCAACTTTGTCTTGGATGTCATTAAGCAGAAGTAACCCTAACTGATAGTTGCACATGTATCCTTTGAAATAAGATTTTTTTTTT
>NW_003852439.1:609031-613256 GCF_000181295.1 Otolemur garnettii
CACACCACAATCCCAAAACTATAGATGTTTGCATGGATGTGGAGAGAAGGGAACGCTTCTATACTGCTGGTGGGAATGCAAGCTAATATGGCCTTTTTGGAAAGAAATTTGGAGAACATTCAAGGAACTAAAAGTAGACCTACTGTTTGTATCTGCAATTCCTCTACTAGGTATATACCCGGATGATCAAAAATTATTTTACCACAAAGACATTTGCACCAGAGTGTTTATTGCAGCCCAATTCACAATAGCCAAGACATGGAAATAGTCAAGTGCCCTTTGACTCATGAATGGATTAACAAATTATGGTATATGTACACCATGAAATACTATGCAGCCATAAAAAAACATCTTTTATGTTTACCTGGATGGAACTGGAACATATTCCTCTCAGTTAAGTATCCCAAGAATGGAAACAAAGTATCCAGTGTACTAGATACTACCCTGAAATCAATATATAACCAACTACACACTCATACGTATGGCAAAACATAACTATAGTCCAGAAAGTAGAAGAGAAGAGGAGAAAGAGGGGTGGGGAGTGGATATGGGAGGAAGGAGTGTATTCAGTGGGACCTAACCTAATGTGCATGATTGAATGGTACATTTCAAAACTACTAAGAAATGAGTATAATTTTGATGGATGTTTTATTTGTTTCAATATAAACATTTCACATTGTATATCAAAGCAGTACCCTGAACCCCATAAATGTATAATGTACAAAGTTATGACTTAATACAAAATAATTAATTTAAAAAAATAAAATTTAAAAATAGGAAATAAAAAATTAATAAAGTTATGCTATCATTTCAAACAAAACACCTGACAGTCCTGACTGCCATTAATATCAAGGTTTCAAGAGAAAATTTGAATTTTGAACAACTTGCATCCATTTTAGCCTATGTGACAGATTTCCAGTTCTTAAAAACAATTGGATTACATTATATAGATATTAATAAATGTAATTTTTGAATACATATAATAAAATATTATCACTTGCAAGGTATACATAATTTAGTAATGTAGTATTTCCCAAATGACCAATACATTATGTTGTAAGATTGTGCATGGTTAAAGATCTATTCAATTTCCAAGATACAACAATGAACATTATTCTAACAGAGTAAAAATTGTTCATTAATATGTTTTCAGATTCCAAACTTAAGCTGATAGTGAACTAACATTAGTGGAGTTTTGGTGATGTGTCAAAGAGGAACATCCACATTTATTGAAAAGGCTATAAACATCTAAATACTACTCCTTTTTTCACCTGCATATCCATGTGAGGACCTATTTTCTTTATTTTTTTAACCAAAACAAAATAATGTGACACATTGAGTGTCGAATCAAATATGAGAATCCAGTCATCTTCCATTAAATAGGTCTGAAAGATATTTACAAAAATGTAAAAAGTGCTATTCTCACTTTTTTGTTTTAAAAAATAGTTATTTTCACAAAAATAACAATAACAATATGTATTGGACTTACTGGTAATATTTTAAAATATATTGGTAAATATTTAAAAATTTATCAGTTTTAATTACTAGTATGGTAAATAGTGATAGATACAACTTGCATTAACCAAAGCTCTTTGGGGTGCTCAATAATTAAAGAGTACAAAGGAGTTCAAAGACCTAAAATTTAGGAGCACTGCTTTAGACTACATGAAAGATAAGTAAAATGGCTGAAAATGGAAAATATAAATGCACTTTGATAGGGCTTTTATTGTAAGAGACCTGGGATAATAGTGGAAATAAAACTGATATATAGTAGGCAAAATATGAGACAAGTCATCCCTACTCACTAGGATCCTGGGATCCACCACAAATTCATTCAAATGGGACTTCTTTTGCAGAAAACCATTTGATTCTATTATACATATTACAAAGTTAACACATAAAAACTGTATTAGTACAATAAGGATGAGGCACCATGGGGAAGGTGTTAAAGGTAATGGCGTTCTCTCTTCTATAAACTACTTACATAAGGGCTGAGGATTATTCCAATAACAGCATTCGAACTCACCTGTAAGAAGAAATACCATGGCTTGGGCACACCATACTTTCCTGGAAAGACAGCATCTACATACCAGGCCAAAAGGCCATACAAGATAGCATCAATTAAAAGCATTCCTGTAATATGGGCAAAAGTTATGTTATCATCTTGGTTCACCGGTGAAAAGGCATTATTCCATTGAACACCATCCCCTGAAATATAATAGTAGATAAGTTACTTCCGAAGCCCAAATGTGATTAGAACAAAATAACTCAGCTGCTTCTTAATTAAATAATAAATAAGGAAAATGAATGCACTGATATTCTCTGGAGACAAGTACTATCAATCTTCTATTGGCTAATACCATTAAATTTCAGTTATCCAAGATAAAAATCAAGTTAATAATGATGCAAGAAGCCTCTTTCTACAGCCAAATCTAACTAAAAGTTAGTAATAACAAATAGAGGAAATTCTGGAAGGGGGAATTTTGGGAAGATGGCTGACTGGTAGCAACCCTTGGCAGGGACTCCTGAGCAGAGGAAGAAAAGCTGGAAGGAATCAGACTCTATGAAGCCAAACATAGGGATCTGAGCCAAGAAAGAAGTTCAGCAAGCTGTAACTTCAAGGAAGAGCTTTCAAGAAACCAAATTACAGGTACAAAGCCTATTGACTAGAGAATGGGAGACCCCTCCCCCAAGCAGGAGGCCTGCTGCAGGCTATCTGCAAAGGAGCAGGGAAAAAAAGACCTCTCATTTTACTTTGTTGGGGAGAGCTTTTAAATTCTAGGTCTCTTTATCCAGGGAGGTCCCGCTTATGAACCTAGACACCACCCCACCAGGCATAAAATTGAACAGATATTTTTCCCCAGAAGTCCAAACTCCCAGTCCACCCTTTCCCCCTCACACGGCAGTCTGAAGTTCTGCCCCCTGCATAGCATAGTATGTTTGGTCTTGTCCTGAGAGACCTGGGCATAGTGTGGACTGCCAACGATCAGGACAGAATCTGTGACTAATGGGGAAGAAAGTGGGTATGGGAAGAAAGGAACACTTAGCAGGAGGAGGAGCAGTCCCCTGGTTATGACTATGACTGGCCAGTGGTAGTGTTGACCCTCAGTTTGGGCTGTGTCTGGCAGGACAGGGTGCAGAACCCGAAGCTATGATAGAACCCATAGCAGGAGAGTGGTTGTCCTGTGTAGACTGAGTTTGGCAGACAGGGCTGGTCCCTGCTGGACTGCGAGCAGAGGCTTGATAGGTGTGGACTGCAACATAAGAGCAAGGATGTGATCTCCTGATTCCAATAGAACGCTCTAGCAGTGGCTTACTGGGTGTGAAGCAAGACCCAAGGGCTAGAGTGTGCTCTACTAACTCCAGCAGAGCTGGTAAGCAGAGGCTTATCAGGTGAGGACAGAGACCTTTGGGTAGAGTGCGGTGCCCTGACTCTAACAGAGCCTGTGAAGAGAGGCTTCCAGGCAGTGGACTGAGACTGGTAAGTGGGGGAGTGGTCCCCTGACTGCCTGGTCTGGTAAGCACTACTCCAGACCCTACTCCAGAAGCTAGCTGTGTGTGGACCGAGACTGGTAGGTGGGAGTGTGGTTCCCTGGCTCCAGTTGTGCTTTGAATACCTTTGTTTTGAATTGTCTTTGAATCCCTCCCTGTTGGGCAGGGTTTGCACTGCCTGAGACAATTTGGTTGGAACTCATGTTTGTGGCTTTTCGACTCTGGGACATTCTGAGGTTGACCTTTGAAGTTCTGTAGTGGAAAAGAATTAACGGGTGGGGGCTGGGCACCACAGCTATTTGTATCTCTTCACAGAGAGAGTTGAGATTTAAATGTAATAGTGTGGTTTCCTAGGATAGGGTAGAGGTTGGCTCATATCAAAACAGAGCTAGCTTGCACTATCTCACCAAGTAGGTCCTCAGAGTCTCTAGCCAAAATTCTGAAAGGGGCCTTTATAAGGTGGTAGGAGATAAGCGACAATTACAAAGCCTGGAACTTTAGTAAGGGGCTATCTCTACTACATGGGATCCCAATTCGATCTCACCCTGCCATTACTAATAACCAAACAGTGGAAAATAAACATGGTGCGGACCCAACAGAAGAACTCTGGCAACATGAATAACCAGAGTAGATCAACCCCACCCCACCCCCAAGAAATGACAAAGGAGATACAACTGAAGATGCCATGCATAGACAAATGGCAGCAATGTCAGAAACTGAATTCAGAATATGG
>NW_003852439.1:613276-621425 GCF_000181295.1 Otolemur garnettii
GGAAACATAACCTGCAAATATCTTGTCCCATTTTGAGGGCTGTCTGCTAGCTTTACTTACTGTGTTCTTATCTGTGCAGAAATCTTTTAGTTTAGTTTAGGTCCTAATAATGTATTTTTTTGTGTTGCCTCAATTTCCCAGGGGGTCTTCCTCATAAAATATTCTCCCAGGCCATGACCAAGTTGGTTTTAGCCCAGAGTCTCAGGGATGGTTCAATATAAGTAAATCTGAAATAAGAATTTTATCTGCTTTGTTCACAACTATATACCTAGTACCAAATCAATTTCTGGAAAACAATAGCTTCTCAGAAACTAGTTGTTGAATTTCTTGAGTGACTAAATACTGGCATGTGGAAGGTCTTTGATTCTTTTGAGTACTCATGAGTCTTGATAAAAAAAGTCTGGAAGAAAGATCTGGGAAGAGGTAAAATGGTATACTGCTCTAAACATTATAGGAAAATCTCCAGAGCAATATAGGAAATTCATTTAAAAGTCAGAAATGTGATAGGAGATATGGTGAGTAAAGAAGGGGAAATGGCCATAGTTCATGTATTCCTTGATATAACTCCAAGCCCACATCAATATTAAAAGCTAAAAATATTTAGAAAATTGTTGATATCAATGGATTTCCTAGGAAAATCAGTGAAAAGGCTAAGTTTTGCATCTGGGTTGATGTGACCAAATGAGAATTATCATGTTAAAGGTAGAGAAAACCACAAGAACATAAATGATCTTTCTTCCTTGACATACAGATAATTTGTAGTAACTGTGAAAAGGTATTTTAATTTCTATAAGTTGTGAGATTAAGGTTCCAGTTAAGTTTAAATATCTCCCTGGGGGTAACAGGATCCCAGCATATATATGAACTACTTAAATAATACATCCTTGCAATTGATCCAGATAAAATGAAACATCTCAGAATATCTCCTTGCCAAATACTTGAACAAAAGATAATGCAGTCAAATAGCTTAATGCCTAGCTTAGAGAATAAAACCACAGCTATGAGAAAAATTAATATTCACATAACTAATCATCACACTTCCAATTAGACTATATTCCCTAATGATGGGAGTATTGTAGAAGACACTACTTTCTATACAAAACTGGAATCTATTCTGGAGAAAGGAGCAAGAACATACACTGATTTATGTTTTATTTGCATATATTTCCATTTTATCTTGCTAAAGAAAGTAAACATATTAACTGCAACCTTTAATTAACATAAAGTTGGGGTTATGTCCAATGTGAAACATTTACTATATATTGTAAATTAACTTTAAGTTCTTTAAAGGAAAAGAGACTTGTAAAATGATATACATACCTTGTACAAATTATCAATTGTAACACCAGCCACCAAACCAACAGGATCAGCTTCAAAACAATCACTTTCCAACATAGCAGGGGGTTTTCTATATTCTTCCTTTTTATTTGCTTTCCCACACCAGTAGGATTTCTAAAAGAACAAAAACATAATCATCATTACGTCTCTGAAAAATAAAATTCACTTAAAACGTAAAACCTCTTTGGCTTATTTCACTCTGGTTTTAAGATAAGTTACAGCAGGTAGCTTGAATCTAAATTTGGATGAAAGTTGCCAATAACGTGAATTCATATAGAATAAACATGGAACACTCATAATATTTAAAATATCATAGTATAAAAAGAGAGGCAAAATAGCATCATGATGGGGAAAGGAATTTTATCACTCTGAATCAGATTTCTTTATTTGGATGTGTAGTCAACAACCTACAAGAGATGCCAAGATCCTTTCAACATATCTATGAGGTCAAAATTATCTTCATAAACATATTTTTAAAATATGTATCATTTGCCCTTTTCTTAATATGTTGACATTTTCATTGATGGTAAATGCATAAAAGCAATGATAGATAAAACTGCTATTGCCATCACATAATATAAGTTAAAAGAGTAGCACAAAACTGTACTTAATGCAGTCACTGTCTTCTTATCACAAGATAATTTACAGAGGTAAAATTCTTATTTCACTTAATAATATCTTTATCAAAGATATATTTGATATAAAGTAATTATATTTTATATAATTTTTATATTTATATAAAGTAATTATATTTTATATTTGTATAAAAGTAATTTATAGGTTTCAGACCTTGACTACAACAGTTGGTTTTTTAAAAATATTCCACATGATGAAATGGGAATTACACATAAAAGCACTTTTGTAGCACTTGAATATACAGAGTATATAGGATAATATATACATATATCGATAGGGAAAATGGGAAATTGTACCTAAACATACCTTTATATTCAAAATGTCTTTTGAAAATAAACTATAAACTTTTACCCAATATTGTACCTAAATATACCTTTATTTTCAAAATGTCTTTTGAAAATAAACTATAAACTTTTACCCAATATTTCTCCATGTGTATATATAAATGTTTATAAACATTTATGTTTATAAACAAAATGTTTATCATATACTATACTATAATGTTTATCAGTTTTTAATTTTTCCTATTTTTGGCAACATTTAAGAAACCCTGTATAATAAAAACCAGAAGGAAATTTACTTTTGTCATTGTTTGAGTAAAAATGTGAAATAGCTACATTTTCATGGAATACTATTTATACTCAAAAGAATGACAGACATAAAAACTATGATTATTCAAACTTGGATATTTAGCAGGTATTTTCTTGAAAATTAATAAAGAGTGGACTGAGACTGGCAGGCAGTGTGTGATCCCCTGACTCCAACTGGTCAGGCAAGCAGAGGTTACCTGTGTGGGGACTGAGACAGAGGGCAGACCCAGTGTCCTGACTCCAACAGAGCCTGGAAACGCAGGCTTGCCAGGCAGTGGACTGAGACTAGCAAGAGGAGGCATGGTCCCCGACTCCAATGGGTATGGAAGTCACTACCCCAGATCCTATTCCAGAGGCTAGCAGTGTGTGGATTGAGACCGATAGGCAGGGCATTACCCCTGGCTCCAGCTGGGCCTGTGAGAGGAGAAGCAAAAAATAGTGTGGACTGAGTCTGGCAGGTGGGATTGTGGATCCCTGGCTCCAATTGTGTTTTGAATCCCTTTGCTTAGAATTGTTTTTGAATCTCTCTCTGTTGGCAGGGTTTGCACTACCTGAGACAATTTGGTTGGAACCCATGTCTGTGGCTGTCTACTCTGGGACATTCTGAGATTGACCTTTGAAGTTCTGTAGTGGAAAAGAATGGAAAGGTAGGGGCTGGGTGCCACAGTTGCTTGTATCTCCTCATAGTCAATATTTAAAAGTAAGTGTGCTTTCTTAAGATAGGGTAAAGGTTGGCTCATATCAAAACAGAGCTAGCCTGCACTATCTCACCAAGTAGGTCCTCAGAGTCTAAAAGCAAAACTCTGAAAGGGGCCTTTGTAAGGTTGTAGGAGATAATTCACAATTACAAAGCCAAGGGGCTATATCTACTATCTGGGATCCCCAATTCGATCACCCTATCAGTTATAACAACCAAACAGTAGAAAATAAACATGGTGCGGACCCAACAGAAGAACTCTGGCAACATGAATAACCAGAGTAGATCAACCCCACCCCACCCCCAAGAAATGACAAAGGAGATACAACTGAAGATGCCATGCATAGACAAATGGCAGCAATGTCAGAAACTGAATTCAGAATATGGATTGCAAATAAGATAAACAGAACGAAAGAAAAGATGGAAATTGAATTCCAAAGAGTAGTTCTAAATTTTTCTCAAGAAATTAATGAATTCAAAGTCCAAATCACCAAACATATGGACATAATGAGAAAAGAGATAGCAGAGCTCAAGGAAATGAAAAAGTTAGTTGAGGAGCTCCAAAATATGGTAGAATCCCTCAGTAATAGAGTTGACCAGGCAGAAGAAAGGATGTCTGAAACTGAGGACAAAACTTTTGAACATTCTCAAACACTCAAAGAGGCAGACAAATGGAGAGAAAAAACTGATCATTCCCTGAGAAAGTTGTAGGATCACTCCAAAAGATCAAACATTCATCTTATAGGAATTCCCAAGGAGAAGGGGATGGTCCTAAAAGTACAGATGCTCTACTCAAAGAGATTTTGGAGGAGAATCTCCCAAACATTGCAAGAGATTCAGAACTTCATATAGCAGACAGTTTCAGAACCCCAGCAAGACTCAATCCAAATAAAGCATCTCCTAGACACATTGTGATTAACTTTGCCAAAGTGAAGATGAAGGAGAAAATTCTGCAAGCAGCCAGATGTAAGAAAAGCATCACCTACAAAGGGAGAAATATCAGAATAACTGCAGATGTCTCTGGTAGAAACATTTCAAGCCAGAAGATGGTCAGCAACCTTTAATCTCTTAGAATAAAACAGCTTCCAGCTCAGGATCCTCTATCCAGCTACGCTGAGTTTCATTTGCAATGGAGAAATCAAATACCTTAATGACATACACATGTTGAAGAAATTTGTCATAACTAAACCAGCTATCCTGGATATTCTCACACCCATCCTTCACAATGACCAGTGCAATGCTCTACCTCCAAAGTAAACTTGCTTAGAAACTTTTTGAACAAAACCCAACTTCCACAGTGGCAAAAGGATTAAAAATGTCCACTGGACATCTGAAAATCGTGACACCCAGAACACAACCAGGCTTATCAATTCTCTCAATTAATGTGAATGGTGTAAATTGTCCTCTAAGAGGCACAGGCTGGCTGACTGGATACATAAACTCAGACCAGATAGCTGCTGTATACAAGAATCTCACCTTACCTTAAAGGACAAAAATAGACTCAGGGTGAAGGGAAGGACTTGTATAATACAGGCAAATGGAAACCAGAAAAAAGCAGAGGTTGCAATTTTAGTAGCAGATACAATTGGCTTTAAACCAACAAAGATAAAGAAAGATAAGGAAAGTCACTACATATTTGTCAAGGGAAACACCTAACATGAAGCGATTTTGATAATGAACATTTATGCACCCTGCCAGAATGTTCCTCAATTCATAAAGCAGACCCTAATAGATACGAACAACTTGGTATCTTCCTGCACTATAATAGATGGAGATTTTAACACCCCTTTCACAGTTTTGGATAGATCCTATAAGAAGAAACTAAACAAAGAAATATTAGGCTTAAACCTGACCCCAGAACAAATGGACTTTACAGACCTCTACAGAACCTAATAAAACTGACCATGCATTCTTCTCATCAGCCCACGGTCATCCTCCAAAATAGACCATATCCTAGAACACAAGCCTAACCTCAGCAAATTTAAAAGTGTACAAATTATTTCTTGTATCTTCTCGGACCACCATGGAATAAAAGTTGAACTCAACAGCAATGGGAATCCCTACACTCAAACAAAGTCATGGAAGCTAAATAATCTTAGGTCAAATAATAGCTGGGTCAAAGACAAGATTAAGAAGAAAATCACCAAATTTTTGGAACTAAATAGAAACGAAGACACAAATTATCAAAACCTGTGAGATACTGCAAAGGCAGTCCTAAGAGGGAAATTTATAGCTTTGGAAGCCTTCATCAAGGAAACAGAAAGAGAGGAGGCCAAGAATTTAATGGATCAACTCAGGCAACTGGGAAAGGAAGAACATTCCCACCCCAAATCCAGCAGAAGGAAAAAAATAGCCAAAATTAGAGCACAATTAAATGAAATTGAAAACAAAAGAATCATTTAGAAGATCAATAAAACAAAATGTTGGGTTTTTGAAAAAATTAATAAAATTGATAAACCTTTGCCCAACCTAAGCAGAAACAGAAAAGTAAAATCTCTAATATCATCTGCAAAAAAACAATGAAGGATAAATAACAATAGACACTTCAGAAATTCAAAAAATCCTCAATGATTACTACAAAAATCTCTATTCTCAGAAATATGAAAATCTGAAGAAAATGGACCAATACTTGGAAGCACGTCACCTTCCTAGACTCAACCAGAAAGAATTAGAAACCTTAAATAGACCTATATCAACCACTGAAATAACATCATCAATCTGAAAAGAAAAGTCCAGGACCAGATGGATTCACATCCAAATTCTATCAAACATTTCAAGAGGAGGGGAATTCTGGGAAGATGGCCGACTGGTAGCAACCCTGGTCAGAGGATCCTGAGCAAAGGAAGAAAAACTGGTTGGAATCAGAATCTATGAAGCCAAAGACAGGGAGCTGAGCCCAGAAAGAAGTTTGGCAAGCTATAAATCCAAGGAAGATCATTTCAGAACATAAAATACAGGTACAAAGCAGGCCCCAGAACTGCTTACTAGAGCCGCCCCCCTCCTGCGGGTGGCGGGCAGCTGCAGAGAAGCCCCCTGCTCTGGGCAGCGACAGAAGTACTTGCTAGAGCTTAGCGCACCCCCACCGGTAGCTGCGGACGAGTCTCCCACTCTGGGAGGGCCCAGAACTGCTTGCTAGAGCCGTGTGCTCCACGGACAGCAGCGTAGATCCCTGCTCCAGGGCTCTGGGCAGGTGCAAAACTGCTTGCTAAAGCCGCACACCTCCTGCTGGTGGCAGGAGGGAGCAGAGGACTTCCCACTACTCTGGGCAGGCACAGAATCACTTGCTAGAGCCCTGCACACCCCCACAGGTGGCAGTGGATGAGTCCCCCACCCTGGGAGGGCCCAGAATTGCTTGCTAGAGCCGCACACCCCACAGGCGACAGAGTAGATCCCTGTTCCAAGGCTCTGGGTGGGCACAGAACTGCTTGCTAGAGCCACACATCTCCTGCGGGCTGCGGGTGGCCACAGATGATTTCCCCTGCTCTGCGCAGGCACAGAACTACTTGCTAGAGCCTCACACACCCCGCGGCAGTGGCAGAGGTGTCCCCCACTCTGGGAGGACCCAAACTGCTTGCTAGAGCTGAGCACCCCACAGGTGGCCGAGGAGATCTCCGCTCCAAGGCTCTGGGTGGGCCCAGAAATGCTTGCTAGTGCCACGTGTGTCCTATGGGCAGTGGCGGAGGAGTCTTCCGTTCCAGGCAGACCACAAACAGCCTTCTAGAGACACGCACACCCCACGGGGGCCAGTGGAGGAGTTCCTTGCTCCAGGCACCTGTGCTGGGTGGGCCCAGAATTGCTTGCTAGAGCCACGCGCACCCTGCAGGAGGTGGTGAAGGAGTCCAGCGCTCTGGGCGGGCCAAGAACTGTTTATTAGAGCCACGTGTGTCCCACAGACACAGGTGGAGGAGATCCCCACCCCAGCTCCCAGGCTGGGAGGGAATAGATCGGCTTGCTAGTGCCACACACGTCCAACAGGCCATGGTGAAGGAGTCCTCCACTCCCCCCAGCTACTCTGGTGGGGCCGAAATAAGACTGATCTGGTCACTTGCGTACCCTACACTACCGCTGCCATTCTGCCACCCCTCGACTGCTCCAGGGAGCTGAACTAGGACTGATCTGACTACTGCCGGTCTCCGGCCCACTGCTTGCCCCAGTAGGCTGAACAAGGTCTAATCCGGCCACGTACACTCCCGTGCAGCTGCTGCCATTCCGTTGCACCCCAGTTGCCCCAACACCCGAGAACTGGGAGTAGAAAACAGACACACTCTGCCTCTCTCTCTCTCTGGGCAACCAGAAGAAGCCACCAACTGAACAGTTCTGATAAGGCCTCCAAACAAGGTAAACTCGGAATGGGGCGGAATCAGCGGAAAAACTCTGGCAACTCAAATAACCAGAATAGATCAACTCCCCCAAGGAAAAATGGGGCAGACGTAATTGAAGACCCCATCCAAAAGCAAATGGCTGAAATGTGAGAAATCGAGTTCAGAACGTGGATAGCAAATAAGATTAACAGAATGGAAGAAAGGAAGGAAGTAGAAGTTCAAGAAATGATTCAAAAGATCTCTCAAGAAATTATTCAAAACATTTCTCAAGAAATTGTTCAAAAGATATCTCAAGAAGTCATTCAAAAGATGTATCAAGAACTCAACAATTTCAAAAATAAAATGATCAAAGATTTTGAAACACTGAGACGAGAGGTTGCAGCCCTCAAGGATCTGAAAGACACAGTGGTATCCCTCCGTAACAGAGTGGAACACGCAGAAGAAAGGATCTCTGATTCTGAAGACAAAGCTTTTGAAGAAGCCCAGGAACGCAAAGATCAAAAGAAATGGAGAGTAAAAATGGATCTGACTCTCAGAGAGCTCTCAGATAATTCGAAGAAAACTAA
>NW_003852439.1:625697-633200 GCF_000181295.1 Otolemur garnettii
GATGGAAGTGTCTTGGATTGTGTGTGAAAGCACCATGCTGTACCCCCAAAGTGCATCAATGTACACAGTTACCATTCAATAAAATAAAATAAAAATTTCAAGAGGAACTAGTACCTATATTATACAACATTTTCCAAAGCATAGAAAAAGAAAGAATACTTCCCAACACATTCTATGATGCAAATATCACCCTGATACCCAAACCAGGAAAGGATCCAAAAAAGAAAGAAAATTATAGACCAGTATCGTGAATGAATATCAGTGCAAAAATATTCAATAACATCTTAGCAAACAGGATTCAATAACACATCAAAAAAAATTATACACCAGGATCAAGTTGGTTTTATTCCAGGGTTACAGGACTGGTTCAACATACACAGATCTATAAATATAATACACCATATCAATAAAAGAAAAAACAAAGACCATATGATTCTCTCAATTGATGCAGAAAAAGCCTTTGATAATATCCAGCATCCTTTCATAATCAGAATTCTTAAAATAGGCATAGAAGGGACATTTCTTAAGCTGACAGAGGCCATTTACAGCAAACCCACAGCCAATATCATATTGAGTGGTGTAAAATTGAAAACATTTCCACTCATATCAAGAATGAGGCAAGGATGCCCACTGTCTCCACTGCTATTTAGCATAGTAATGAAAGTCTTAGCTATCACAATCAGGCAAGAGATGACAATCAAGGGTATCCAAATAGGGTCAGAGGAGATCAGATTCTCACTCTTCCCTGATGACATGATCCTATACCAGGAAAATCCCAGGGACTCAGCTTCAAAACTCTTAGAAGTGATCGAGGAATACAGCAGCATCTCAGGATACAAAATCAATGCTTACAAATCAGTAGCTTTTATATACGCCAACAATAGTCAAGCTGAAAAAACAATTAAGGACTCTATGCCTTTTACAATGGTGCCAAAGAAGATGAAATATCTGGGAATTTACCTAACAAAGAATGTGAAGGATCTCTATAAGGAGAACTATGAAATTCTGAGAAAAGAAATAGCTGAAGATGTTAACAAATGGAAAAACATACCATGCTCATGGCTAGGTAGATAGGTAGAATCAATATTGTTATAATGTCCATACTACCCAAAGCAATCTACAGATTTAATGCAATCTCCATTAAAGCACCATTGTCATACTTTAAAGAACTTGAAAAAATAGTAGTTCATTTTATATGGAATCAGAAAAAAACTTGAATAGCAAATACATTACTCAGAAATAAAAACAAATCAGGAGGTATCACGTTACCAGACTTCAGGCTATACCATAAATATATAGTGATCAAAACAACGTGGTACTGGCAAAAAAACAGAGCAGTAGATTTATGGAACAGAATAGAGAACCAAGAGATGAACCCAGCTACTTATCATCATTTGATCATTGGCAAGCCTATCAAAAATATTCAGTGGGGGAAAGACTCCCTATTTAACAAATGGTGCTGGATGAACTGGCTCGCAACCCATAGAAGACTGAAACTGGACCCCCACCTTCCACCATTGACAAAAATTGATTTTCACTGGATAAAAGATTTAATCTTAAGACATGAAACTATAACAATACTAGAAGAGAGTGCAGGGAAAACACTTGAAGTAATCGGCCTGGGAGAATATTTTATGAGGAGGAGTCCCCGGGCAATTGAAGCAACACCAAAAATACATTACTGGGATCTGATCAAACTAAAAAGCTTTTGCACAGCCAGGAGCACAGTAAGTAAAGCAAACAGACAACCTTCAGAATGGGAGAATATTTTTTCACTTTACATTTCTGACAAAGGTCTGATAACTAGAATGTACAGAGAACTCAAACTAATCAATAAGAAAAAATAAATAACTCCATTTCTATGTGAGCAAGAGACTTGAACAGAAACTTCTCTGATGAAGACAGGCGCATGGCCTACAAACATGAAAAAATGCTCATCATCCTTACTCAACAGAGAAATGCAAATCAAAACCACTTTGAGATATCATTTAACTCCAGTAAGATTAGCCCACACCACAATCCCAAAACTATAGATGTTTGCATGGATGTGGAGAGAAGGGAACGCTTCTATACTGCTGGTGGGAATGCAAGCTAATATGGCCTTTTTGGAAAGAAATTTGGAGAACATTCAAGGAACTAAAAGTAGACCTACTGTTTGTATCTGCAATTCCTCTACTAGGCATAATACCTGGATGATCAAAAATTATTTTACCACAAAGACATTTGCACCAGAGTGTTTATTGCAGCCCAATTCACAATAGCCAAGACATGGAAACAGTCAAGTGCCCTTTGACCCATGAATGGATTAACAAATTATGGTATATGTACACCATGTAATACTATGCAGCCATAAAAAATATCTTTTATGTTTACCTGGATGGAGCTGGAACATATCTCAGGAATGGAAAAAAAAGTATCCAATGTACTCATTACTACTATGAAATCAATATCTAACCACCTACATAGTCATACGTATGACAAAACATAACTATAGTCCAGAAAATAGAAGAGAAGTGGTGAGACGGGGGAGGGGAGAGGAGATATGGCAGGAGGTATGGTATTTGGGTGGACCTCACCTAATATGCATGATGCAATGGTACATTTCAAAACTATTAAGAAATGAGTACAATTGTGATGGATGTGTTACTTAGTTCAATGTCAATATTTCACATTTTATATTCAAGCCAGTACTCTGAACCACATAAATGCATCAATGTACAAAGTTATAATTTAATACAAAATAGTTAATTAAAAAGTAAAAACAATCACATAGCGATGTGATGCCTGTGGCTCAAAGGAGTAGGGTGCTGGCCTCATATGCCAGTGGTGGTGGGTTCAAACCCAGCCCCAGCCAAAAACCACAAAAAAAAAAAAAAATAAATCACAAATAGCCCAAGTAAACCTTAAATCAATAAACAGATACATAGCTTGTGACAGCAGCCCTATCTCGCCATTCTTTTTCGCTATAATCTCCATCAAAACATCTAGATAAAAATACAAATACAGAAATATATTCATCAACAAAAAAAATAAGGATTAACTTCTGGTTTCTGGGCCTGTAGGTAAGGAACTTAGTATTCACCACTCCATCCTACCAAGTAAAAAGCTGAATAAACTAAAAAATCATCAATTCTTCTTAGCGTCATTAAAGAAATAAGTTACAAGGCAAACCACTGCCTCCAAAGTGGAAAGACATGCATAAACAAAGAATTACAATTTATAGGGGCAAAAATTGCTGAGCAGATACCTTGAAGGAACTAGCACCAGGACAAGAAAATCTTAGCTATACATAACAAATTTCCAGGGCTTAGTATGAACAAGTATTTAGAGTTCAAAATGCAATGGGGAGGAGGGCAAGGTGGCAAGCTAGAGGCAGCCACCCAGCACACTGCTCGAGGGTGGGAGGGATAAAAGATGCTGAAAGCAGCCTTCATGTGGATTGCTTATCACTGAAGCAGCATTGTGAAATACCAGAGAAGCCATGTGGAACATTCAGTGTGGAGAAAGATGATGGGGTGATACATACAACAAGATTAGAGAATGCACAAAGAATAAAGGAAGCTGGGGGAAATTACAGCTTTGGAATGCTTGCACACCTAGCTGGCACAGTGCAAACTGAACTGCAGATGACTTCCCCACCCCCACAGAACTCCTAACTCATAGCCAAGGTCCTGCCTGTAGATTGTGTAGAGACATTGTACTAGACAACAGGCACAGTGAGAATTAGACAATAGCTAAGCCACCCTGAACTCTTAGGTACACTGAGCCAGACTAAGCCTGGCAGGGGAGGGACCAGAATGTATTGTAGTAGCTTCTGAGCAATATCCTGGAACTTAAGAATCAGCTGCCTCAACCCTAGAGTGTGTAGTGTATCCTGATCATGAGAAGCGACCAGAACAGCAGAGGGCTCTGTTCTGAAAGAATTCCAAGACAGCTTTGGCAGGATCTTGGTGAAGTGTGGAGACCTAAGATGTCTGCATGCTTGGCCAGGCTTTCCTGGGACCCTTACACAAGATGAGCAGACTCCTGCTTGTTCAAGCCCAAGTACTCTCTGGCACCAGTGGCTTCTAGTTTTCCTGAGCCTGACCCCAATCATTAGTCCCACCAAATGAACACTGCTTTGGCCTTAGGAGCCCTCTCTGGAAGCCTGGCCTCTTGGCCCTACCCTAGTCCAGGCTTAAAGGAAAACAAGTTGGGGCCCAGTAAGTCCTGATCATTAAAGCCCTGAGAGGCAGCTTTGGCAGGCTGTGAGAAGGGGAGTACTCCATCAGCTACAGGAGAAAACTGTGGCCCATATGAATTGGTATCTGTGGAACTGAATTTTGTGGCCCCATAGGCCTCCAATTCGGCTGGCTCTGATTCTACCCCCAGTCCCAGCTTAGAGGAAATCAGGCTGGTGCTTAGTAAGCCCCTCCCTGTGAAACTCTGAGAGGCAGCTTAGGCAGGATTTTAGCAAGGCATGCCCCCTCTGTTGCAGAAACTGTGACCCATCTGTACTGACATTTCTGCTATTGGTGAGTGCTGTCCCATCTGCCTCTTGCTTGGCTGTCTCTGATCATATCCTTTTGCGTATGTGGTAGTCCAAGGGATGGTCACTTGGAGAAGCTCATACACTTCACCCAGAAAAACTGCTACTAGAAAAGGGGGGAAATACAGCCCAGTGCTTTAGCATAGAAGCATTTAGCCCTCTCCCATGTTAAGAGCTCTGCAGGTCTAGAGAGCTCACCCTGACCTTCCTCAGCACCCCCACAATAGCTAGAAAAGTAACATCTGAGCCCCCCTGTAGCTTTGTAAAGCCTTTTCAGGTGCACACAACCTCAGTTTTATAAATCCTTTCAGGCATATGCAACCTAGCCACAAACCATCTTGCTCCTCTCCCTACATCAGTAGTGGTAGAGATCAAGAAACACCCTGGGAGCTACAAAATCCTTCCCAAAGCTTGGAGCACTTAAGTACTCCACCTGGGGTACAAAGTACATAAGAGACAGTAAAGACATATATAGAATATAAGGGGGCAGGCTCAGACACACAAATAATCAACCAAAGACAGGGAAAGTAACCATATAGACTACCTGAATGTCTTCCAATTAAGGCAAACAGGGTGCAGTTCATCCACACGTACAAGTTACACCCACTATTACCAAGAGCAGGGACCAATCTTTAGGGTCACAGAGACAGGCCCATAAGCCAGCTCTAACAACCTGGGCTCCTGACTGAGAGATCAGATGAGAAGAAGCAAGGAAAAAAAATCCATAAATATTAAAAATCAAAGTGAAAGATCACCCTCTTTAAAAAATAATAAGAAATAATAGTAATATTTCCTCAGCAGTGGATACCAACCTAAACAAAAAGATCAAAATGACAAATGAATATTGAATGTGGGTTGTAAGGAAGTTCAAGGAGATAAAAGAAAAAGTGAAAACTCACCACAAAGAAGCCACAGAGGAAATGCAGGAAATGAGTAAAAAATTCCGAGAAGAAATCAAAGTAGTAAAGAAAAACCAAACAGAACTTCTGGAAATTGAAAAAAAAAATTCATTCAAGGAATTACAAAATATAGAAGAAGGATTCAAGAAAAAGCTTAATCAGGAAGAAGAAAGAACCTCAGAATTTGAGGATTAAACCTTTGTGCTAAACAAGTCAGTCAAAGAAAAAGAACACAGAAAGGAACAGAACAAACAAAACCTGCAAGAATGGAGTTGAAGAACATTCTCCTAAGTAAAGTATCACAAGAATGGAAAATCAAGCATCCTGTGTACTCAATGCTAACTTGAAACTAAAAGATTAACAATAGGCCCATGTGAGAGAAAAACACAATTAAATTCAGGAAGGGTTTCAGTAAGTTCCCACTTGACAGGTATAATGTTCAGGTATATAGCACACTTTCTGGGTAAAGGACTCCACTATAACTCAGACTTTAACTTACAAATGCATACAATGTAACCTAAATTGTATGTAACTCATATTAATCTGAAATAAAAAATTACAATAAAAAAACATGAAAGAAGAAAAAAATCATTTGATAAATACAACACCCATTCATGATTTCAAAAAACTCTCATCAAACTAGTAGTAAAGGGGAAATTTCCATACTTAACAAAGATAGCCACAAAAAAACCCATATATATAAATATCATAATTAATGGCAAGAAACTCAAAACATTCTGTTAATATTAGGAACAAGGTAAGCATGTCCCTCTAATCGCTGCTTTTCAACATTTTATGAGAAGTCCTTGCTAATGCAATAAGACAAGAAAACTTAAAAACTGCCTTTATCCACAGATTACATGATCATCTATATAGAAAATACAAATAATCACCAATCAACAAAAACAGAGGGAAATAAAAATCATCAGAAGTCAAACAGGGAGGACAGGGGAGGAGAAGAGAGACAAAAACCTACTGAAAGCACACAATGAATATAATTTGGGTGATAGGCACATTTGTAGTCATGATGCCAGCATTACAGAAGTGACCTATGCAAGAAAAACATTTATACCCTCTTAATATTGTGAAATAAAATAATAAAAAATAACCCCTTGTAACAAATAAATGACTGTAACAAGGATTCTGAGTACAAATTTAATATGGAAAACTCAGTAAGTTTCCTAAATACCACCAATAAACAAGTAGAATTTGAAATTAAACACAATGCTATTTACATTAACATCCCCAAAATAAAATATTTAGATACAACTCTAAAATAATATGTATAATATTTATATGGAACACTTACAAAACTCTGATGAAATAAATGAAAGAAGAACTAAATAAATGGAAAGATAGTCCATGTTCATGGATAGAAAGACTCAACAGTGCCAAATTGTAAGTTCTTCCCAACTTAATATAGAGATATAATAAAATCCCAATCAAAACTCTGCAATTTATTTTACAGATCTGACAAACTGATTCTAAAGTTTATATGGAGAGGCAAAAAGGCCTAGAATAGCCAATACAATATGAAAGGAGAAGAATAATGTTGAAAACCTAACACTGCCTCACTTTAAGACTTAATATAAAGAAAGACAGTGTGGTATTGTTAAAGAACAGACATACATCAATAGAATAAGTGGCCCATAATTTAACACCAACACTATATAGTCAATTGATGTATTATTAAAGAAGCAAAGACAATACAATGGAGAGAAGATAGTTTTTTCAACCAATGATACTGAAACAACTTCATATATACACAAAAATGAATGTAGACACAGCCTTTACATCCTTCCTAAAAAATGACTCAAAATGGGCTCAGTGCCTGTAGCACAGTGGTTATGGTGCTAGCCACATATACCAAGGCTGGTGGGTTAGAACCCAGCCAGGGCCAATTGCAACAAAAAAATGCCAAGTATTGTGGCAGGTGCCGGTAGTCCCAGCTACTGAGAGGCTGAGGCAAGATAATCACTTAAGCCCAGAAGTTTAAAGTTGCTGTGAGCTATGATGACACAGCACACTAATGAGGGTGACACAGTGAGACTCTGTCTCAAAAAAAAAAAAAAAAAA
>NW_003852439.1:634113-638667 GCF_000181295.1 Otolemur garnettii
CAGTCTCAAGCTGTTACCCTGAGTAGACTGCCATGGCATCATAGCTCACAGCAACCTCTAACTCTTGGGCTCAAGCAATCCTCTTGCCTCAGTTTTTCTATTTTAGTAGAGATGGTCTCACTTTTGCTCAGGCTAGTCTCAAACTCGAGAGCTCAAGAAATCCACTCAACTTGGCCTCTCAGAGTGCTCAGATTACAGACATGAGCCACCGTGCCCAGCTCCCTGTTCATTTTTTGATTCTTTGTTCTTTATATTTGGCTGCCTGAGCTAATTTGAAAGAGTTGTATCTAAGCTCTGAAGTCATTTATTCTGCTTGGTTTACTCTAAAACTCTTGTGTTTAGTATTTTCCTAAATTAATTTTTCATTTCTAAAAGTTCTGTTTGTTTTTTAACATTTATCTCTTTGATAAATATTTTTTCATTCATTTTTTGAATTGTTTTTTTTTATTTTCCCTTGATGTCTCTGAGCTTTCTTACAATCCATATTTTTAATCCTTTATCTTTCATTTTAGTATTTTCATTTTGGTTGGGAATCCATTGCTAGAAAGTTAGTGTGCCCCTTTGTGCGTGTTATTTCACTCTGATATTTCATACTTCTGGAATTATTTTGATGATTCCTCCTCATCTGGAGTAGCTGGCACTTTTTGTTTTTGGATTTTCTCTTGTTCATAGGCACTTTTCCCTGCATTTACTCTTAAGGATGTGTCTGCTGCACATGCTGGTAGGAACTCTTGAATTTACCTGTGAGTACTATGATGGGGGTGTAGGTTCTGGAAGAATACTCAGGTTATGGATATCCTTAGTGTGGATATCCCCTATAATTGGTAGTTATTTGTATGCTATAGCAGTGGTATACTAAATGAGTGAACAAACTCTGTCTCTTGTTGACAAGGGAAGATAGAAATCTTTGAAATCCTTTCTTTTCCCCTCACCTTGTTGTCTTCTAAGCAGTGTAAATTATATTGGGATGCTCAGTGTGATCTCTGAGACAGTAGGTGGTGCTTGTGGATAAAAATCAGCCTATATGATTAAGTCAGTAAATGCTGTAATAGGCTGTACAAGTTCTCCTCTCTGCCAGTAGGTGGTGCTAGTAGGGAAGAGTCAGATGAGGGTTTTTGTTGTTGAGGGGCTGCCTGTGACTATGTCTAGTCCATTGGGAGGAGCACTTGAATGCCCCAGGTGGTGTGTGTGGCCCTTAGGCTCCCAGAATACTCTTTATTCTCCACCAAGCAGAGGTGTGCATTGCAGTGACATTAGGTGGGGCAGGGTCAGATGAACTTCTTCTCAGACTCCACAAAGGTAGGCAAAAAAGCTGTCTTAATAGGAATCAAAGATCTGCTCCCAGCCCAGGATGCTGGGGAAAGCCACCAAGGAAAGACTAAAGCAGTCCCACCAAACCAGAAAATCTGCTCACGAAGAAAGGTCTATCTGGGATTCACAGCCTGCTTGTCAAGAATGGGTTCCACTTCCTGCTCCTGAGGTCTCCTTATGGTATCTGGACGGAATCAGAAGCCCAAACTAGCTGATCTCACCAGCAATGGTCCCATAGGCTAGGAGCTTCCCTACCCAGGATCCCCCTGTACATAGAAAATGGCAGTTTCCAGTAAGGGTAAGGGTGCTCCACAGTTCACTTGGCTCAGACACTCATTGTATTCTCCTTTCAGTTCTGCCCTTGTTGGCTCCCTTGTCTCCCAAGATTAGTTCAGAAATCTTCCATCTGCTCCTGAGGAACAGAACTGAGTCATGGGGCATGGGATCTGGCCTATCCTCTGATTTCAAGTTTAATTCCTGACCATGCCAGTGAGAAGCATGCTGGTTCCGAGTTGCCCATAGTGTACTCAAGCAGGCATGTCCTGCTCTGTTAGTGCAGTCAGCTTTGCAGTACCAGAAAGGGCAGGCATATACGGAACTCACAATCTGAGCACAAGTTGGTCTGTCATAGGTCTTTAGGGGGTTATGTGTGAACCCCTCTCTCTGTGAGAGCCTCAGTGTAGAGGACACACCAACAGAGGAAAGAACACACTTTGGGAAGCATCCACTCAAAAGCCCTAGCTCAATCGTCACTTCAGGCACCCATGCCACTCAACAGCAGTGGAGGAGGGAGGATGAAAATCTGGGTGAGAGCTAGCACTCTGATCATCTTTGTCCCTCTCCCTGGAATTCCCACTTGGAATGCCCAAGCTCTAAGATTACAGAGATCCTCTAGGACCCATTGGTCCCCTGTGGCTGTCATAGTCTAAAAAATGTTTGTGTCAGAACAATGACATGAAAACTGAAGGGCTGAAGTTTGTGGGGAGGATAAAAAGGGCACACAATGGTTAGAGAAGCAATATGGTACCTGCTGTCTTGGCTTGGGTCTATGGTGTCAGGAAGTGACCCTGGCAGAGTTGGCAAGTTTAGTGCTTTGTTTTCAAAAAGCTCCTAGTTCATTGGTGGCAGCAGCTTTGGGGCTCATGAGGGTACAATAGTTCTTCAGAATCTCGGGAGCCTGTTGACTATCAGAGGTGTGAGGGAAGAAGAAACAAAATCCCCACCTACTCTTTCCACAGGTGTCCCAGTTTCTCGGCAGTTAATCTCTGCCAATATCTTGCTGTTTTTTATTTGCTTTGCAACTCCTTCTCCTGGAATCTCCAGTAGGTTCTGGCACTTTTCTCTCAGAATTACACTTGAGCTGTGTTTTTTTATTTTTGATCTAAAACTTTTCCTTCTTTGTAAGATGATTTAATGACCAAGGTCTCCAGTTAGCCATCTTGCCACCACGTCCATACATTGCATTCTTAAAAACTTCTAAGAGAATAGATGTTAAGTGGTCTCCCACAAAAATGATAACTATTTGAAGTAATGCATATCTTAGTTAACTAGATTTTATCATTCCACAACAATGTACAACACAATGTGTCATACATGAATATATAAAACTATTTCTTAACTTAAAAAAATATTAAATTTGATTTAAAATTTAAATCAAAATTAAAATTACAAGTATCTAACTTACAATGTACCTAAAGTTACAATATCATACTCAGTACTTATGGATATGGACAAGAGTCTCTCAACCTCAGCCCTATTGACATTTGGAGCTAGATAATTCTATTTCCTGTACTTTGTACAAGATTTCATAGTATTTGTGGCCTCTACCCACAGTAATTGGCACTTTTCCATCATGACATCCAAAGATTAAAAATATCTGCGGACATTGCTATTGTCCCCTGGGTGGCAAAACTATCCCCCTGATGAGACCACTAATACATATCTAGCATACATATGTCTGCAAATATATATAATTTATATATTATATATTTACTTATATTTGCATGTGTATTATAATATTTGTGTGCATATGTGTATATATCATTTTATGATAAATATTATAATCCTAAAAGTATATTCAAGAAACACTAAAATCACCCCCACACACACACTAACTACCTACTCCTACCCCATATCACCTGTCTTTTCTTGCTGGGAATGAAATCATCTAAAGCAGTTTTACAAAGGAGAGACTCACGCTTCATTTCCATCTTGACTAGTGTCTCAATTCCCATAGTTAATGCAGTATTTAAAGAAAGACAGGAAAACAACTTCACACTGAGGCTTGCAGAATTTTTGCTTGTGAATGTAACTGGAAATTTTAAAAAATAGAGGAAACTTCCAGCAGCAACAGCGAAAGCAGCTGAAAAGTAAAAAAGAAAAGATAGTCAGTTTACAAAGCAGCAAATATTTCAAATAAAAATGCCCTCATTTTACTACAAAAGTGTTTTCAGAAGGCAAACTAAAAATATGTGAAATTGTTTTGTTCACTACTTTATCACTAGCTTCTAGCACTACTGCCTAGCACAAAGTAGGTACTCAGTAAGCTACTATTAATGCTAAGATAACTGAATGAATGATACAAGTAACATTTTCTGGAATTTATTTTTCTCCCTTTTATACAATTACTGTGCATATTTACTTATTTTAAAAAGGAATGAACATAGGTGCAACATTTCCATTTATTTGGAATTTGGGTTGATGAAAATTGAAAAACTTGATTGTGTTTTTATATAATAGAGATTTCCAGTCTTATTTATTACTTACTTATACTTCAAATACTTACTTTAGGTACTTTATAAAAGAATACCTTAAATAGACATATATACCTAAATGTTATAGAGAAGTTTCTGGTCTAAGGATTTGTATTTGTCATAGGAATTGCATTCTTTTAGACCAATAAGAATAGGAAAATATAGACAAAGTATTTTTTAAATATGTTTAAAGCATCTGGGAGGTACCAGACAGAATCAGTTTATAAGGTCAAATTCAAGGTAAGTAAAATCTGGAGAGGTGAGCCTACCACTTGATGGGAATATTTACCTTGAAGCATTTTCAAAATTTAAACTGTACCTTAGAGGATGAGAAAGTAAACAGGTTTTGACAAGGTTAAAGAGTTTAGAGAAATGAAACATGTTTGAGATGTGCTAAAGAAAAAATGAGTAAAGGTAAACCAAAAACAAGTCATTTTTTAATTATACCAAATTCTTATTGGATTAGGATTATCTGGAAATGCTAGTGCCC
>NW_003852439.1:638695-648601 GCF_000181295.1 Otolemur garnettii
TTTTTCATACACATGCTTTGTATTAAATTAAAAATTACAAGAAATGCTGATATTATGAGATAAAGGGTGTTCCCTCAAAATTCATATGTTGAAGCTCTCACCTCAAAATGTGATTGCATTTGGAGCCAGGGACTTAAAAAGATGAATAAGTTTAACAGAAGCTATTTGAACCAATTTTACTGATTCTCTTAGTGGAAGAAAAAAATTGGATACCCCAAGAGACACCAGGCATACATGTGCATACATACACACACACACACACACACACAGAGGAAAGGACACTTAAGGACAAAGTGAGAAGACAGCCATTTGCAAGCCAGAGAGAGAGGCTTCATAAGACATCAAACCTGCTGACACTTTGATCTTGAACTTCTAGCCTCCAGAATAGTGAAAAATACATCATTCCTGTTTAACCCACCCAGTCTACGGTATTTTGTTATTGCAGCCCTAAAAAACTAATATACTAAGTGAAAAACCACGTGATCAAACACTAAGAACAAAAGACAGGCAATATAAAGATACGAACAGTACCTTATATTATCAGACACAGATGTTAAATAACTATGACTGAGATGAGTATGAAATTATACAATATACAGACTTTTACCCAAAATAATAAAAAATCAAGTATCAAATTCTCAAATTTATACTTGAACTGAACTGAAAATTCTCAACTGAAAATGCAGCAACTGGAATGAAGAATTAAAATATGGCTTTAATAGCATATTAAAAACAGCTGAGTATAATATTAAAGACTAGGAAGAGTCAGAAAATACACAAAGAGAAGCACAAAATTAAAAAAAAAAAACAGGAACATACAGAAAACATTCTAAGAGACATATGGCATTCATATAATTGAACTTCCAGAATTAAAGAGAAATAAAATAGGAAAGAAGTAATATTTGAAGACATAATGGTTGAGAATTTTTCCAAATGAGATAAAACAACAAGCTATAGAGTCAAGAAGCACTAATAATTTCAAATAGGACAAACCAACAGAAAGGTACACCAAAATCTATCATAGAACAAGTGGTGAAAATTCAAGACAAAGAGAAAAATCTTTTTATTTGTAAAAATATATGGGGTACACATGCAATTTTGTTATATGCATAGATTACACAGTGGCCAAGTGAAGGCTTTTAGAGTAATCATCATCCAGATAACATACATTGAACCCATTAACTAATTTCTCATCACCCTTTCCCCAAGTCCCTCTGCATATCCTTTCATTGTCAATCATTCCACTCTCTACATCCATGTGTACACATTTGTTAATCCCCCTTATGAGTTGTAGTACTTGACCTGTAACTGGTTAGTTTCACTTAAGATAATGACCTCCAATTCCATCTATTTGCTGCAAAATACATGATATTATTCTTTTTATGGCTGAACAGTATTCCATCGTATACCACATTTTCTTTATCCATTCATCTGTTGATGGACACTTAGGTTGATACCATATCTTTGCTATTGTGAGTAGTACCAACAGACAGATTAGCTAATTTGTTTTAAGAGGGGAGATTTTGTTTGGACAAGGAAAAATTAGCCAAACCTTTAACAATATATGGCCTGATAGAAGAGAATAAAATCAGGAAGAGCTCAAGAACAAAATTAATCTTATCTTTCTACAAATTCTCAAATATTTTCAATGATGATGGACTATGATTCACCTGAATGAATTTTTAGATGCAATGATATAGCTCAAGTTTCATTTCTTCCTCATCAATATCCATTGATTCAACCTATTTTAGAAAGAATATCTTTTCTCCTCTGCACTAAAATGGGAGACGTTTTATGACTTTGTCATAAAACTGATGACCAAACACATGTAGCTCTATTTGAAGAAATGCTGCTCTGTACCATTGACTATTATAGCTAACTTTCTATAAACACCCAATTGACTCCATATCTGTAGTTTCATAATTTTTTATATCTGGTAGCATAAATCCTCCCTATTTTACTTTTATAGAATTATATTGGCCATTTTTGTCCATTTGCATTTTCTAATGATTTTGGAATCAGTTTGTCAACTTTCACATACATGCATCTGCTGAGAATTTGATTGGGATTGTAGAGGGGGAAACTATCAATAATAAATCTTCCAACTCAAACAATCAAGAATATCTGGTAGTTTTCACATGTGCCCTTGTAAGATGCACTGTAGACTTTTAATAAAATTAAGAGAATGAAAATGTTTTATTAAAAGAGAAGGAAAAGATTTATCTCAAAAAAAAGAATATTTGGTAGTTTTCAGAGTAAAACTCTTACGTGCTTTTAGAAATTTATTCTTAGACATTTGATATTTTGTGCCATAATAAAAGGTATTTTTTACATTTCCATCCATAATAATATTAATATACAGTATCATTTATCTTTATCAATCAACATACTTTGTGATTTTCTTAAATTATTAATTCTAATAATTTTCTATAGATTGCTTTTGCAATAAAACAAAAATGAAAACATGAATTATCAGAACCTGTGGGATACTGCTAAGGCAGTCAGAAGAGGGAAATTTATAGCATTGCAAGCCTTCCTCAAGAGAACAGAAAGAGAGGAAGTCAATAACTTAATGGGACATCTCAAGCAACTGGGAAAGTAAGAACATTCCAACCACAAACCCAGCAGAAAAAAAGAACTAACTAAAAATGGAGCAAAATTAAATGAAATCAAAAACAAAGAATTATTCAAAAGATCAATGAATCAAAAAGTTGCTTTTTGAAAAATTCAACAAAATTTATAAGCTTTTGGCCAACCTAACCAAAAAGAGAAAATTAAAATCTCTAATTCCATCAATCAGAAATGACAAAGGTGAAATAACAACAGATACCTCAGAAATTCAAAGAATCCTTAATGAATACTACAAAAAACTCTATTTTCAGAAATATGAAAATCTGAAAGAAACTGACCAGTACTTGGAAGCATGCCACCTTTCTAGACTTAGCCAGAAATAATTGGAAATGCTGAACAGACGTATATCAAGTAATGAAATAGCATCAACTATAAGAAATCTCCCCAAAAAGAAGAGTATAGGACGAGATGGTTTCATAGCAGAATTCTACCAAACCTTTAAAGAGGAACTAGTACCTATATTACTTAATCTTTTCCAAAACAGAAAAAGAAGGAATACTTCCCAACACGTTCAAAGAAGCAAATATCACCCGGATCCCCAAACCAGGAAAAGATCCAACAAGAAAAGAAAATTATAGACTAATAGCCTTAATGAATATATATGCAAAAATATTCAATAAGATCCTAGCAAACATAATCCAGCAACACATAAAACACATTATATGCCATGACTAAGTGGGTTTTATTCCAGGGTCTGAAGGCTGGCTCAATATACATAAATCCATAAATATAATACATAACATAAACAAAATTAAAAAAAGACCATATGATCCTCTCAATAGATGCAGAAAAAGCTTTTGACAATATCCAGCATCCTTTCATATTCAGAACATTTAAGAAAACAGGTATAGAAGGGACATTTCTTAAACTGATACCAGCCATCTACAGCAAACCCACAGCCAAGATAATATTAAATGGAGTAAAATTGAAAACATTCACACTCAGATCAGGAACTAGGCATGGTTTCCCATTGTATCCACTGCTTTTTAACATTGTAACGGAAGTCTTAGCCATCATAATCAGGCAAGAGAAGGTTATCTAGGGTTATAGAAGATCAAACTTTAACAATTTGCAGATGATTTGATTTTATAACTGGAAAACTCCAGGGACTCAATTACAAAACTCTTAAAAGTGATAAAGGAATATAGTAGTGTCTCAGGATACAAAATCAATACTCACAAATCAGTATCTTTTATATATACCAATAACAATCAAGCTGCAAAAACAGTTAAGGACTCTATTTTCCTTTACAGTAGTGCCAAAGAAGATGAAATATTTGGGAATTTGCCTAACAAAGGATGTGAAAGATCTCTATAAAGATAATTATGAAACTCTGAGAAAAGAAATACCTGAAGATGTTAACAAATGGAAAAACATACCATGCTCATGGCTGGGAAGAATCAACATTGTTAAAATGTCCATATTACCCAAAGCAATATACAAATTAATGCAATCCCTATCAAAGCACTACTGTCATACTTTAAAGATCTAAAAATAAAAAAGCTTTTCATTTTATATGGAACCAGAAAAAACCTCACATAGCCAAGACATTAATCAGAAATAGAAACAAATCAGGAGGAATCATGCTACCAGATTTCAGACTATATTATAAGTCTATAGTGATCAAAACAGCATGGTACTGGCACAAAAATAGAGGGGTAGATGTATGGAACAGAATTGAGAACCAAGAGATGAAGCCAGACTTATCATCATTTGATCTTTGATAAGCCTATCAAAAATATAAATCAGGGGAAAGATTCCCTATTTAACAAATGGTGCTTGAAGAACTGGCTGGTGACTTGTAGAAGGCTGAAACTGGACCCACACCTTTCACCATTAACAAAAATTGACTCTCACTGGATAAAAGATTTAAACTTAAGACATGAAACTATAAAGATTCTTGAAGAGAGTGCAGGGGAAACACGTGAAGAAATTGGCCTGGGAGAATACTTTATGTGGAGGACCCCCCCCCCCAGGCAATTAAAGCAACACCAAAAATACATTACTGGGATCTGATCAAACTAAAAAGCTTCTGCACAGCCAAGAACACAGTAAGTAAGGGAAGCAGAAAGCTCTCAGAATGGGACAGGATATCTGCAGGTTATGTTTCTGAAAAAGGTTTGATAACCAGAATCCACAGAGAACTCAAATTTATTAATAAGAAAAGAACAAGTAATCCCATTTCATTATGGGTAAGGGACTTAAAAAGAAGATTCACTGAAGAGGATAGGGGCATGGCCTAAAGACACATGAAAAAATGCTCATCATCTTTAGTCATCAGACAAATGCAAATCAAAACCACTTTGAGATATCATCTAACTCCAGTAAGACTGGCTCATATAACAAAATCCCAAAACTACAGATGTTGGCATGGATGTGGAGAAAAGGGAACACTTCTGTACTGCTGGTGAGAGTGCAAGCTAATACGTTTCTTTTGAAAAGAAGTATGGAGAATACTCAGAGATCTAAAAGCAGATCTTCTGTTTAATCCTGCAGTTCCTCTACTAGGAGTATATCCAAAAGACCAAAAATCACTTTATAACAAAGATATAACAAAGTTATTTGCACTGGATTGTTCATTGCAGCTCAATTCATAATAGCCAAGTCATAGAGGAAGCCCAAGTGTCCATTGACCCATGAGTGGATTAATAAATTGTGGTATATGTATACCCTGGAATATTATGCAGCCTTAAAAAATAGAGAGACTTTACCTCTTTTATGTTTATATGGATGGAGCTAGAACATATCCTACTTAGTAAAGTATCTCAAGAATAGAGGAAAACAGATCCACTGTACTCAGTACTATTATGAAACCAATTTACAATCACTCACACTTTCATGAAGAATAGATTACAACTATGACCCAAGATTAAGGAGGAGGGATGGTAGGGGGGGAAGTCAGATGGAGAGAGGGTGAATGGTGGGATCACACCTATGGTGCATATTGCAAGGGTACATGTTGGATCTGTTAAGTATAGAGTATAAATGTCTTAACACAATAATTAAGTAAATGAGGTGAGGGATCTATTAGCCAGTACAATGTAAGCATTCCAAATTATACATGAAATCAGCACATTGTACCCCATAAATGCATCAATATATACATGATCTACCTCTTCATGATTTAATATTAAAAAAAGAATAAAAATAAAAGAAAAAAATCACATGCATTAGATACAAATATTTGATCATTAATACTAACCAGGAAATTACAAATTAAAATCATTATGAGATATTCACAATCTAAAATATAGCTTTAATTTTTAAAATGTTACCAAAGATATAAGACCACAGTATACTTACATAATGCCATTTAGGATTAAAATTATACAACCACATTAGAAATAGTTTGACATAATCTATTAAGGTGATATGTGCACATAGCCAATAAACAAAAATTCCACTCCTGGTTTGCCTAATTGTGACAGCTGACACACATAAGAATATTCACATTAGTATTATTCATAATAGAAACAAACTGGTAACAACTCAAATACCCATCAAGTATAAAACTGATACTGAATATTATGCAACATAAAAGTTACCCACTACTATATAGAAGAAATGTGAATCATAATGCTGAGTTATGTAAAAATACCAACATAGTTTCACTAATACAAGCACACAATGAATTATCTCATGATGGACACATAAAAGATCAAGCTAAAAATATATACATAGAGAGAGAATCAGACTCCTAACAGGCTTTGGCCACCACTCAAGGGTATTAGGAGGTGTGTTGGGCAGTGTTTATATACCTGCTGTTCAAGGATGAAAAAGAGCTGAATTTGGAAAGAAGAAGCTGCCTGCTATGATTAAAATCCCTAGAAACTGGCTAAGGAGCTGTGGTGAAACAAGATGATGGAGTAGAAACATCTCCTTACTAGCTACACAAAGTGAGGCAGGAGGAAAAGTAACTCCAACCACCTCTGGCTGGGGAAACCCATGCGGTGACATCACTTGGAGGCACAGTGAAGCAGTGGTGGACTAACTGAGCCAGCGAGGAGTTCTGGAGCTGAGGAAAACCAGAAGGCAAGTACTAGAGAATGGGTGGGGACTGGCCTGCCAGCCTGCACATAGAAGGCCTAGGGACAGGAAAGGGCTATGCTATAGTTTTTTATTTGAGGCCTAATCTGCTCACTGGAGTGGCCTTGGAAATTTAAATGAATTGGGTGGATTCAGATAGTTTAAAACTTTACCATCCAGTAGTAGGGTGGATCTCCCATCCACTTGGCTGCTAGCTGGATACTACTATTGTGGGAGGGCTGTGTGGGAGAAATGGTCTGCATGGTCCTAGTGCACAGGTGGTTCCGGTACACCTACTAAGCTTGGGCATCCACACTTGAGGTGAGCTGAGCATCCCCAGAAATTGGTGTCAAGGGGCACTATGCGACATGCCTCCTAAGGAATCTGGAAAAAGCTTCAGGACCCCAACCCCAGGGGTACTGAATGCTGACAAAGAAATTAGGCCTTTTTTTCTTTTCTTTTTTTTTTTTCACAGCAAAACAGCATGGTGTTTTTTGTTTCCTAACATCACAGGGCCAACTGGTGTCCACTTGGTGTTTTTCATCTTTTCTTTTGATTGGTTGTATTTTTATTTTTTCACTTTCACTTTCATTAATAGCAGGGCTCCTCAATTTTGTTATGGTTTTTCAGTACTTTTTATTCTTTCCTTTTCATTTCTCTCCTTTTTCCTCTTTTTTGGTACAGATATTTTTTACTTTTCTCTTCTTTCACACATAAATATCTCATACAATGGGTAAGAGATCCCTTTTTTCTTTATTTTATATAACCATAGCTTAAATTTTCTTTATCTATCTTTATTTTCCTTTTCTCTAACTGTTCAAGGGTCACAGCACTGGTCTGGTTTGGGGGTCACAACGTTGGTCTGGCTCAAGGAAGTCACAAGCTCATGGTCTAGGGACTCCTTCTAGCTTGGTCTTTGCAAAGACAATATTGCCAGGGCCCAACTGTGATATACTGCTGTATCTTCAAGTTATGTATAAATTGAATATATGTATATATATATATATATATATATATACATATTTTGGTTTCTGGTTTATTTTTTGTTTGTTTTTTTTCTCTTTCTATACTTGGTAGAGGTAAGGTATTACTTTTGCCCAGGCAGGTAAGGAGCTCCTAAATAAAAGGGACCTGCCTAACTAGCCACCCAAAGTCCTAGGGTTATGGGTGTGGCCATAGCACCCAACAGAACAAAACCATTTCTATTGTCATTCTCTTTCTTTTCATTCACATCTCATTTTTTTTCTTTTTATCTTCTTTCTCCACTCTCCCTCTAACTCTTCTCTTCCTTTGGCCTTATATCAAAAGGCCACTTCAACACCTAAGCTCTGAGAAAATTTAAAGTGAAAGAGGCAGGGACAAGGAAAAGGTAGGAGAAGGAAGTGAAGAAGAAGAAAACACACATGAAGAGGAACTAACAGAAAATTTCTGCAACATGAGAAACCAAAACAGAGCAACCCCCTCCACAAGTGATCAAGAGACAGATACTACAGATGATTCTACCTATATAGAATTAATGGAAATGACAGAAATGGAATTGAAAATATGGATGGAAAAAGTGACTAAAGGGCATTAATGAGAAAGTAGAAAACAAAATCAAAAAATGAATGAGAGATAAGAATATAGAAAGAATACAGCAGAGCTTAAGGATTTGAAGGAGTCATTCAGGAAACTTATAAATTTAGTAGAAAGTACAGTTAATGAGGCAAAAAAGAAGAAAGCAGATAGTTTGCTCAGAGGATTATGGGATTTCATAAAGTGCTCAAACATTCATATTATAGAGATCACTGAAGGGGAAGAAGAATGTCCCAAAGGAAGGGAAGCCCTACTGGAGGATATCATAAATGAAAATTTCCCAAGTATGACTAAAGATTCCAAAACAAAGATATTCTTTCAGAGGGAAATCAAACACCAGTTCATTGGAACACAAACAGAGCATCTCCAAGACACACTGTAATGAACTTGTCCAAAGTCAAAATGAAAGGGGAAATTCTGGAAACAGCCAGGAGTTGAGTGCTAACTGACTTACAGTGGAAGACCCAACAGCAGATTTCTTAGCTGAAACTCCAAGCCAGAAGAGAATGATAATATACCTTTAAACTTCATAAACAAAACAATTTTCAGCTCAAATTCTATATCCTGCCAAACAAAGCTTCAAAATCAATGAAGAAACTCTTACTGATATGTAAACATTAAGGAAATTTGCCATAACTAGACAAGCTCTCCAGAAAATACTTAGATCTATTTTCCATACTGACCACCACAATGGACCACCAGCAAAATAAAACCCAAAAACTATAGGCCAAAACCTCACTTCCACAATGGAGCAAAGGATAAAATTAAGCAATGGACTTTCACAAAATAAGTTGACTAGAAATCCACAATGTTTATCAAGTCTCTCAATAAATGTGAATGGTGCTGTTTCTCTGGGCAACCAGAGGAAGCCAGACATCTTCTCTGGTCACAGCTACTGGCAGATGGATGTGGGACCTGAGACTTCAACCCAGAGTAACTGATTTATTAGGGTAGAACAGAGACCAGCTGAAAACAAGACAGAGTGACTTAGCTCCACCAAACTAAGGAGGCCCCCAGTTTCTCAGGCCGTAGTGCTGAATAGGTCCTTGGTAAAGCTCTAGGAGGAAAGCCAAATGGTATAAATTAAGCATGGGGTAGAGTCAGTAGAGAAACTCCAGCAACATGAATAACCAGAGTAGATCAATGCCCTCCCCCCAAGGAAGAACTGGGCAGATGCAACTGAAGACCCCATACATAAACAGATGGCTGAGATGTCAGAAATTGAGTTCAGAGTCTGGATAGCAAATAAGATCAACAGAATGGAGGAAAGGAGGGAATTAGAATTTCAAGAAATAATTCAAAAGATTTCTCAAGAAATTATTCAAAAGATGTATCAAGAACTCAACAATTTCAAAGATAAAATGATCAAAGATTTTGAAACACTGAGACAAGAGGTTGCAGCCCTCAAGGATCTGAAAGATATGGTGGAGTCCCTCCATAACAGAGTGGAACACGCAGAAGAAAGGATCTCTGATTCTGAAGACAAAGCTTTTGAAGAAGCCCAGGAACGCAAAGATCAAAAGAAATGGAGAGCAAAAACGGATCTCACTCTCAGAAAGCTCGCAGATAATTCGAAGAAAACTAAGATTCACCTTATAGGAATCCCTGAAGGTGATGAAGTTGCTTCACAAAACACTGAGGCTCTTCTTCATGAAATTATGAAAGAGAACTTTC
>NW_003852439.1:650536-674161 GCF_000181295.1 Otolemur garnettii
CCCACATGGGAGCAGCAGTTTGCACACAAATTTCTGTATGCCCTAGAAGTTTCTTTATGCCATGTTTTAAAGATGGAAGTAACTGTCTCCAAATGGTGAGGACAGTAGGACAGATTTTCAAACCATCTCTTTCCTCCATAGCCTTCATCAGATGAGAACAAAAGAAATAATGGCTAACAACATGTTCTCCATTAAGCTATGTTAAACCGGGTTTTGCTAAAAGGTGTATGTTGGGTAGATTATCAGATTACTAGGGAGGAGCTCCTCACAAGGTAGTCACAAGATGTTTAAATGGATTAATGAAGTCATTGATGTCCAAGGTGCATGTGCAGAGGGAATTCATTGATGTCCAATGCGCATGTCATTGATGTCCAATGCGCAGAGGGATTTTAATGAATATTAATGAGGTCATTGATGTATAGTGCACATGTGCAAAATTGACTATATAAACCAGGAGTAACATAATCAACTGGCCACTTGCCATGAGAGATCGGCTGTCCCTAGCTGTGTAGGCCAGGAGAATAAATAAAGTAACTGGCCATTTTGCCTAAGCAAGCAAATGGTCACCTTTATTTAAAATACAATTTCAATAAGCATGCTTATTCTCCACGACATAGCTTTTCTGTGAGATCCTAATGGCAACACATTACAAGCCCACAGTGATCAAAACAGCATAGTATTGGCAGAAAAATAGAGACATAGACATTTGAAACTGAGTAGAAAACCAAGAGATGAAACTAGTCTCTTTAAGCCATCTGATCTTTGATAAACCAAACAAAGGCATACACTGGGGAAAAGAATTCCTATTCAATAAATGGTGCTGGGAAAACTGGATAACCACATGTAAAAGACAGAAACTTGATCTGCACCCTTTGCCACTTACAAAAACAAGATGAATAAAAGATTTAAATCTAAGGCATGAAATGATAAAAATCCTAGAAGAAAGTGTGGGAAAAACTCATGAGAATGTCAGCCTGGGGAAAGATTTTATGAAGAAGACTTCCATGGAAAATTTCAACAACAAAAATAAATAAATAAATAGAACTTATTTACACTGAAAACCTTCTGCACAGCTAAGGACACAACAATGAAAGCAAAGAGACAACCTTCAGAATGGGAAAGGATATTTACATTGTTACAAATGTGACAAAGGGTTGATAACTACAGTATAGAGAACTCAAATTAATTAACAAAAAAAGAGCAAACAATCCCATCTATCACTAACAAGAGACATGAACAGAACTTTCTCTGAGGATGACAGACTAATGGCTAACAAACATATGATTAAAAAGCTCATCATCCCTGGTCATCACAGAAATGCAAATCAAAACCATCCTAAGGGCTCAGCGCCTGTGGCTCAAGCAACTAAGGCGCCAGCCACATACAACTGAGCTGACAGGTTCAAATCCAGCCCAGGCCCACCAGAAAACAATGACGGCTGCAACCAAAAGGTGTCTGAGCATTGTGGCAGGCACCTGTGGTCCTGGCTACTTGGGAGGTGGAGGCAGGAAAATCACTAAAGCCCAGGAGTTGGAGGTTCCTGTGACCTGGATTGCCACAGTGCTCTGCCTACGGTGACAGCTTGAGGCTCTGTCTCAAAAAATAAAAATAAAAAAATAATAAAACATCCTAAGATATCATCTAACCTCAGTAAGATTAGCCCACTTCACAAAGTCCCAAAGCTGCAGATGCTGGTGCAGATGTGGAAAGAAGGGAATGTTTTTACAATGTTGGTGGGACTAAAAACTAATACAGCCTCTTTGAAAAGAAATATGGAGAATCCTCAAAGAATTCAAATTAGATCTCCCATTTGACCCACAATCCTACTACTAGGCATCCCCCTAGAAGAAAAACAATCATTTTATCATAAGGACATTTGCACTAGCTTATTTGTCACAGCTCAATTTATAATCATAAAGATGTGGAAATAGCCTAAATGTCCTTTAGCTAAGGAATGAATTAACTGTGGTATATGTATACCTCAGAATACTATTCAGCCATAAAAAGATGATGATTTTACAGCTTTTGTATTAACCTTGATGGAATTGAAAGACTTTCTTCTTAGTAAGTATCACAGTAATGGAAAAGCAAATATCCAATACACTAAATGAAGCCAGCAGATGATCTAATTTATACCCACAAAGGAGAAAAACTCATTTCAATTCAAGTTTGGGGGAAGGGCAATGAGGGAGGATGAAAGGGAAAGAGGGGATGTTTGGAGTGCTTTCACTTAATGGGTACAATGTAGGGTGTATGGCACATCATCTGGGTGCAAGAAGAAACTACAAGATAGATTCTACCTAATAAATTGATATATTGTGACCTGGTTGTTTATACCTTATTTTAACCTGACATTTTAAAAAACCCAGAGAATCAGAAGAGTAGTTATTGCTATCACAAAAGGGCACATATAAAGTATTCCTCAGGTACTAGCACATTTCTGTTTTCTAATGTAATATGTGAGAACCTGAAAGTTCATTTTATATCATTATTTATATTGTATATACAATCATACATATATGATGCACTCCACTTCATATATAAATCTTAAAAATTTATAATCAAGAAAATTAATACAAAAAGCCATCCATAGAAAATAATATCATTTATATATCAATTATTCCCTAGACAACACCCACAGTTTTATTATTTCATTAAAAAAAGGCAATGAAGACAGGAATAGTAAAAGACTATTTTTCACTATGTACAAAAATTAAATCAAAATTGATCAAAGATGTAAATATAAGATGTGAAATTATGAAAGTACTAAGAGAAAACACTGGGAATCGAAGAAGATGTTGGCCTGGGCAAAAACGTTTAGAGGTAAGACCTAAAACATACAGTCAACAAAATCAAAAATGGATACATGAGAGTACATCAATCTAAAAATAAAAAGCCTCCGCACAGAAAAGGAAACAATCAACAAAGTGAAGCACTAACTCATAGATTGAAAGAAAATATTTGCAAACTATCCATCTGACAAGTTATTAATAACCAGAATATGTATGAAACTCAAACAACTTAATAGCAAAAAGAACTGATTAAAAAAGTAGAAATCTGAATAAACATTTCTCAAAAGAAGATATATAAATGGCCAATAGGTACATTAAAAAATGCTCAACATAATCATCTCACCTCAGTTAAAATGGCTATTATGTGTATTTAAAAAGACAATAATAAATGCTGGTAAGGATGTAGAGAAAGAGGAAGGCTTTTTGTTGGGAATGTAGATTAGTACATCCACTATTGGAAACAGTATGAAAGTTCCTCAAAAAACTAAAAACAGAACTACAATAAGATCCAGCAATTTGACTATTGGGTATACATCCAAAGGAATTAAAATCAGTACACCAAAGAGATATCTGAACTCCCATGCTTACTACAGCACTATTTGTAATAGATAAGATATGTGATATACTTAAATGTTCATTAATAAGCATATGGATAAATAAAATGTGGTACATATTCACAATGAAATGAAATGTTATTCGGGCATAAAAAAGAATGAACTCCTGTCATTTGTAGCAATATGGATGGGAATGTGAAACAATCCTGAATAGCCAAAGTAATTTTAAGCAAGAAGGAAAAATCTGGAGGCATCACATTACCAGACTTCTTATATACTACAAGGCTACAGTAACCACACAGCATGATACTGATATTAAAATAGACACAAAAGATAATGAACAGAATAGAGAACCCAGAAATAAAGCCATATACCTACAACCAATTGATCTTAAACAAAGCAAAAAAAACTATACTGGGGAAACACTATTCAATAAATAGTGCTAGCACAACCAATAGCCACTCCAGAATAATACTTGATCCCTATTTTACCATAAAAAAAATTAACACAAGATGAAGTAGACATATGTATAAGACCATGAACAATAAAAACTCCAGAATAAAATAAAGGAAAAACTTCTGGACATTGGCCTAGGCAGACAATTCATGAGTAAGACCCCAAAGCAAATGTAAGAAAAACAAATAAATAAATAAATGTGACTTAATTAAACTAAAAAGCTTCTGCACAGCAAAAGAAATAATCAACAGAGTACATAGACAACTTATAGAATGGGAAAAATATTTGCCAACTATATATCCAACAAAGGACTAATATCAAGAATCTAGAAGGAACTAAAAAGGGCAAACAATATGAATAGTTGTTTGCTTAAACAAGACATAGAAATGTCTAGTAAATATATGAAAAATGCTAAACATCAATAATCATTAGGGAAATGCAAATTAAAATCACAATGAGATACCACTATATTTCTGTTAGGATGACCATTACTTACAAATCAAAAAACAATAGAGGTAGGCATAGATACAGTAAAAAGGGAACACTGACACACTGTTGGTGGGAATGCAAATTACTATACCTTTATGAAAGATAGTATGAACATTTCTCAAAGAACCACAAGTAGATCTACTGGCCAGGCACAGTGTTTTCACATCTGTAATCCTAGCACTTTGGGAGGCCAAGCAAGGTGGATCATTTGAGACCAGAAGTTCAAGATCTCGTCCTACAAAAATTAGAAGTATGAGCCCACTGTGGTGGTGTGTGCCTAGAGTTCCAGCTATTCCAGAGACTGAGACAGAAGGATAACTTGAGCTCAGGAGCTTGAAGTTGTAGAAAGCTTTGATAACACCACTACACTCTAATCTAGGCAACAGGGAGAGATTCTACCTTCAAAAAGAAAAAAAAATAGTAGATCTAGCATTCAAACAAGCATTCCCACTAGTGGATATATACCCAAAGAAATCATTATTTCATATATCATATGGTTACTGCAGCACAATTTACAATTGCCAACATATGGAATCAACCTAAGTATCATCAACTGAGTAGTGGATAAAGAGTAGCATATATGCACTGTACACTACTACTAATTCATAAAAAGGATGAAATAATGTCCCTTACAGCAACTAGAATGGAAGGAGAAGCTGTTGTCCTAATGAAGCAATGCAGGGATGGAAACCAAAGACTACATATTTCCACTCACAGCTGAGAGCTAAAGCTACAGGTATGAGGCAAATTGGACAGTGAAGATTCAGAAGCAGGGAAGGGAAGGAGATGAAGAAATAAAAAAAAAATGGCAATGTACACCATTCTGGTGACAGGTACACTACCCAGATACTACTAATATACAATTCATCTATGTAACAAAAAAAAAAAAAACCACTTGTACACTTAAATCTTTTTTTTTTTTATTGAATGATAACTATGTACATTAATGCAATTCTAGGGTACAGTGTGGTGTTTTCACATACAATTTGAAACATTTCCATCAAAGTGGTTAACATAGCCTTCATGTCATTTTCTTAGCTATTGTGTTAAAACATTCTTATTCTACTCTTAGAAAGATTCACTTGTACCCTTGTAAGATAAACCACAGAAGTGATCCCTCCAATCCCCCTCCCTCCACCCATTCCCTGCTCCCCTCTCCCTGCCCCCTCCCCGTAATCATAGGCTCTTATTAGGTTATAGCTTTCATATGAAAGCTATAAATTAATTTCATAATAGGGCTGTGTACATTGGATACTTTTTCCTCCATTCTTGTGATACTTTGCTAAGAAGAACATTTTCCAGCTCCATCCATGTGAGCATGAAGGATGTAAAGTTATATCCAGAAGACCAAAAATCGCATTACAACAAAGATATTTGTATCAGAATGTTAATGGAGCCCAATTCATAATTGCCAGGTCATGGAAGAAGCCCAAATGCCCATTGATCCACAAATGGATCAACAAAATGTGGTATATGTATACCATGGAATACTATGCAGCCATAAAAATGAAGACTTTAAACATAAATCTTAAAGTATCTCAAGAATGGAAGAAAAAGTATCCAATGTACTCAGTTCTACTATGAAACCAATACATAAGCACCCACACTCCCATACTCCAAGCTATAACCCAACTACAGCTCAAGATGAAGGAGAAAGAGGAGGGGGAGGGGAGGAAAAGGAGGAGGATGGGGGAAGGAGGGTAATCAGACAGACCACACTTATGGTGCATTTTATAATAGTACATGTCAAATCTACTAAGAGTAGAGTATAAGTGTCTTAATACAATTAAGAAAGTATGGTGAAGCTATGTTAACAAGTTTGTTGTATTTCAAATTGTATATAAAACCAGCACATTGTACCCCATAAACACATTATTGTACACAGCTATGATTTAATAATTTTTTTTTCAAAAACAAAAGAAACCAGATAAAGAAAGAGAAATACCATAGATCTTATGGAGATAAAGAGTAGGCCTGTGGATACCAGAGGCTAAGAAGGAAAAGAGGAGAATATTTAAAAGAAGTTGGGTAAGGGGTAAAAACATACAGTTACAGAGAAAGAATAAGGTCTAGTATTCAATAAGACAGTAGGGAAACCATAGTTAACAATAATTTATCATGTATTTAAAAATTACTAGAAGAGAAGAATTGGAACATTCCCAACACAAAGGAAAGAAATGTTTCAGGAGATAAATACCCTGATTTAACCATTACACATTGTATACATGTAACAAAATATCACATATACCTCAAAAAAAAGTTCAACTATTAGATGTCAATTAAAGACAATTAAAACAAGAATTACAAAAAAGCAAAATACTTTAGATACATAAGTAGATGGCTAGAAGGGTAAAGAAGCACCTATAACATATGAAGTTACTAATACAATATAAAGTTATATATCAATTCACCTGTATTCTGCTATAAAACTTGGACTTTCTCTTGGTCAGAGTGGTAGATCTGTTCAATGTGCTATTGAAGTCAGTTTGCTAGCATTTTGTTGAGGATTTTTGCATCTATGTTCATCAGGAATACTTAACGGTAGTTTTGCTTTTTCTTTCTTTCTTTTTTTTTTTTCTGTGTATCCTTGTCTGACTTTGATATCAGGGTTAATTCACAGAATGAGTTTAGAAATATTTTCATCTCTTCAATTTTCTTCACCAGGTTTTGGGAATTAATATCACTAATAATATTAATTGTTCAGTAAAATTTAGCAGTGACCATCAGGTTCTAGGCTTTTCTTTGATGGAAAACTTTTAATTACAATTCAGATCTCCTCACTCATTATTGGTCTGTTCAGATTTCTTATTTCTTCACAAGTTTTATCTTGCAAGGTTGTAGATGTTCAGGGTTTTTAACCATTTTTCTAGGTTATCCAATTTGTTGGCATATAATTATTTATAATTGCCTCTTATTATCCATTATATTTCTGTGGTATCACTTAAAATGCCTCCTTTTTTGAGTCATCTCTTTTTCTCTTGGTTTAGCTAAAGGCCTGTCAATTTTATCTTCTCAAAAAACAAATTCTTCATTTTTTTAATGTTTTTGAATTTTTTAATTTCTATTTCATTTATTTATGATCTAACAATTTTTTTTTCCTTCTACTAAAATTTGGATTTTATTTTATTTTTCTCATTCATAGTTATGATTAGGATATTTACTTGAAGTATTTCTTCTAATTTTCAAACATATACATTTATTGCTATAAACTCCCCTGCAAGAATAGTTTTGCTATATCCCATAAGTTTGGGGGGTTTTTTGCAGTTTTGGGCTGGGACTGGGTTTGAACCTACCACCTCTGGTATATGGGGCCAGCACCCTACTCCTCTGAGCCACAGGCACTGCCCACACCCTGTAAGTTTTTTATAAAATTAAATTTTCATTTTCATTTTTTATTTATAATCCATAAATTATATTTTCATTTTCACTTGTATCAAGATATTTTTTAAATTCCTTTTTATTTCCTCATTGACCCACTGGTTGTTCAGAAGCATGTTGTTTAATTTCATGTCTTTATGTAGTTTCCAAGGTTTTTTTTTTTTTTTCTTTACTGATTTTAGTTTTATACCATTTTGTTCTGAAAACATCCTTGTAATGATCTTAAATTTGTTAAGGCTTGTTTTTTGAATTAAGATATAATCTATCCTATAGAATATTCCATGCGCTGTTGAGAAGAATGTGTATTCTGCAGCTATCAGGTAGAATGTGCTATAAAGAACTGACTGGGGAGGGTAGGTGGAGAGGGGAATAAGGAGAGATTGGTATATAACAATTAAATAAGAAAAGGAAGCTTTGGTGTCCTATTGCATAATAGGGTGATTGTTGTTAACAGTGTATTATACATTTCAAAATGGCTAGAGAGGTTTTTGAATGTTCTAACTACAGAGAAAGGTTAGATGTGTTGAGGTGAAATATATGCTAATAACCTGATTTGGTCATTATCAAATGTGGTCATATATCAAAACATCACATTGTACCCCATGGGTATATATATACAATTATTATATGTATAATTTAAAATTTTTAAAACCCTGTTTCACAAAAACTTGGAATTTCTGTATGCTGATTTTACTCAGTAATGTCTTTCTCACATATTCCATACTCTTAATATTTAGGTCAATTTAAAGTAAAGCAGGAATTTGCTATTCCTTCTATGTAGCATCTTTATTTCTAATTCACTATTAAAATAAGAAAATCTTTTGAGATCCAACCTTTATATGTGTTGCCTTCTTAAATATCCTATTTTTGGCAGCCTCTAAACTTGTCTTAGATCCCTGAATTCTGTCAGATGAAAACTCAAAAATATCTGGTGTTCAGCAGAAAATCCCAAGCTTTCACTTTCAGTTACCTGCCACTTAGGTTTTGAACTTGCACTACGTCAACAATGTTTATAAACAGAAGGAATTTTTTAAAATATTTAATCACTATCAGATGAGTCATTGATATTTACCTACTTTACAAGGCTATTCAGCATATCACCTTCATCCTTATTTTGGCATAATTCTCTATGCACTGTTTACAAAAGAGATAAAGTGAAAAAATTGTGAAGGTTACTGTCTGAAAAAAAAGTTACTACATTTTTCACTCACAATAACAGGAAATGACCATTGGAAAAGTATTTTTACAAATTCCGTAACTAGTCCAGTCTGAATTTACCTAGTCACATATCTTTCTTACGCACAAGACACAAAGGGCAAGAAAAATAATTTTCATTTGTTTTTTTGTATAGTTGACACTATTCCAGGTAATTGTAATAACTGATTTCAATACCTAATTAAATTAATGAATAAATATTCCATATGACCCTATTTAATTTATGTCTTTCAGTCACATATGACTTATCTTTGTTTTTATCTTCTTTCAAATGCATCATATACTATAGTAATTTTCACAAATCTTTGTAGTTTCTATTAAATCATTTCACATGTATGTGATATTTGTCTTTTTAGTTACAATATAAGCAATTACATATAAAGTGTTAACTAAAGTTTAGAAGGAGTTACCAGATGAAATCTTTTAGTTAATTAAAACACTTGAGAATCTTTCACAGAAGGAGTCTTAGACTGACCTCTATTGAAGAATGTGCTAATCATAAAGCCGAAGAGTATTGAGGCGATGACAAAACTCAGGAAAAAGATGACAATGAGTATTGGGTCACTGTATTGGAGAATTCTATCACGCACAATCTACCAAAACAATCAGGAATCTAGTTTAGTCACATTTGAAGTGGTGTCAGAGAAAAACAAGAGAGGTGATGGAAAACATAAAACATTTGAGTGGCCCAAGTAAAATAGGTCACACTGCTCAGTGAAATGCCAAGTTAACTAAATAACTCCTTTCTCACAGCCACTAATCTAAGAATACCATTTTATTTGCTGATACATTGAGCAGCTTCTGAATTTCCACAGTAGCATCAATATAAAACACATTTACTTTTCTGTAATATAAAACCCACTAAACCCCTACCCCAATTATTTAATCCCTCTTAAAGTTTAGCTGCAGTGTGCTGTATTCAGATAGATACTTGCCTTGAGACATAAAGTCATGCATATTGCACAGACGATAATTATAAACATCAATAAGCCTGCAATGAAATATGCAGCCCAGATCATAAAATTAGTTAATCCTGTAATAAGCTGGTAGTCCTGTGGGAGAGTTAACACAAAACAAATACCATGAAAAAAAATTTTACTTTTGAAATGCATTCACAAGCATTAGCTGATTTAATTCCCACAACAATCTATGTAAGTTTAACATTATTACTCCCATTTTCATCACATGACCTGATCAAAGTCATCAACCTAGTCAGTGAGAATACTATTATTCCATCTCAGAATTTTGAATCCAGAGTTCTTTTCTGGATCCAATAACTTAACAATGATGGTTCTGACACAAGAAATTTTTAAATAAAAATTCAAAAAATAAAATTGCTTGTCATTTTATAATATTATATTCTACCTCCAGGAAGTAATAAGCCAATAAGGTAAGCTTTTATAAAGCTTAGAAATAGTATAGGCAAACTCTAGCTAATGAGCTAAAGCAGCCTGTTTCACATTTTTTTAAATAAAACTTTATTGGCAACCAGCAATGCTCATTTGCTTCCATATTGTCGATGGTTGCTTTCATCCTACAACTTATCTAAAGTTACTAAATCTTTATAATTTTATAGAACCAGACAATGTGAATCACTTATACAAAGTTACATGCCAACAGAATTGACTATTTCCTGCTCTTCTTTCTCTATCATGCTGTTTCTGTGTGTTTCTGAGACCAATTTTCCATGGTTACATGCACAGACTGCAGACTCCCTAGGGTGGAATCTGGGCTGGGCCCTCATCAGCAATATGACTTTGAATACCCTATGTCTCAGTGTCCTCACCTGTGAACACCAAAATATGAATAAACATAAATGGACAGGAAAAGCTCACAGTTTTAGCAATGAGCCTCATGAACTGTAATTATCAAAGGTAAGTGGTTGTAGACACTTGGTATTTCAAGTTTTAGCTAAAGATCAAATGAATGTAAGGATACAATAATTTAATTTTAAAGGCTAATAAAAATCCTTAGATTAGTGGCATTAGTTCTCAGAGGCTATTCAAAATGGATGTTTTATACACTATATTATGAAAATAATATCTTTGGAATTATTGATATATCAATATTAAATTCTGTGATTTTTAGTTTTTTCTGTCTGCCACATAGGAAATACTTAAGAATGTTTGTTGAATAAGTAAATAAAGGTTTTAGAGACAAGATGGCAGCTGAGTAACAGCTTTTTTACAACCAGGTGCAGTGAGATTGGGGAGACAAGACTCCAGGCACCTCTGGCTTGTGGGTTTGGCCCAGAAAATCCCCTTGGGGATGGAGGAAGGCAGCAGAAGACTTCTGGATCACAGGAAGAGGACAAAAGCAGTGGAGAAGTGGCAAGTGGTTTCATTCAGTCTGAGGCCATGACAACTGCCACAGCAATAGCTACAGCAACAGCAAGACTGCAGACAGTGAAAGCCTTTCCTGTGGGTTGTCTTCCTTTTTTGGACTTGGGCACTCATATGGAGCTTCTCAAAGAGACATTGTGATGAACCTGTCCAAAGTCAAGACAAAAGAACAATTCTACAGGCCGCAAGGATCAAGGACCAATTGACCTACTTGGGCAAACCTATCAGGGTGACTGCAGACTTCTCAAATGAAACTTTTCAAGCCAGAAGACAATGGAAGTCATGGAAGAAGCCCAAGAGGCCATGTATCCATGAATGAATAAACGAATTGTGGTATATGTACACCATGGAATACTATGCAGCCATTAAGAAAGATGGAGACTTTACCTCCTTCATGTTTACATGGATGGAGCTGGAAAATGTTCTTCTTAGCAAAGTATCCCAAGAATGGAAGAAAAAGTATCCAATGTACTCAGCCCTACTATGAAACTGATTTATAGCTTTCATAGGAAAGCCATAACCCAATTTTAGCCCAGGAATATGGGGAGAGGGGAGACGGAGGGGAAGGGAGAGGGAAGGGTGGGTGATTGCTGGGAGCACACCTATGGTTCATCCTATAAGGGTACATGTGAATCTCTCTAAATATAGAATATAAAAGTCTAAACACAATAACTAAGAAAATGACATAAAGGCTATGTTAACCAGTTGGATGAAAGTATCTCAAATTGTATACAGAAACAGTACACTGTACCCCATGATAGTATTAACGTACACTGCTATGATTTAATAAAAAAAAAAAAATGAAGACAGATGAATGGCTAAAAAACATATGAAAAAATCCTCATTTCCCCTAATCATCAGAGAAATGCAAATCAAAACTACCCTGATATATCTTCTAACCCCAGTGAGAATGTCCTACATCACAAAGTCTCAAAGCTGCAGATGCTGGTGTGGATTTGGAGAGAAAGGAACACTTTACATTAATGGTGGGATTACAAACTAATACAACCTTTTTGGAAGGAAGTATGGAGACTCCTCAAAGAACTCAAATTATACCTCCCATTTGATCTTGCAATCCCATTACTAGGCATCTACCCAGAAGAAAAAAAAATCCTTTTACCATAAAGACATTGCCCTAGACTGTTTATCACAGCTCAATTTACAATCATCAAAATGTGGAAGCAACCTAAATGTCCACCAGCCCAGGAATGGATTAACAAGCCATGGTATATGTATACCATGGAATACTATTCAGCCATTAAAAAGATGGAGACTTTATATCTTTTGTATTATCATGGATGGAGGTGGAATGCTTTCTTCTTAGTAAAGCATCACAAGAATGGAAAAACAAGAATCCAATGTACTCAATTGTAATATGAAGGCAGTAGATGAGGTAATACAAAGGGTGGGGTAGAGGAATAAGGGATGGGGAGAGGAGAGCAGGGAGTGGGGGTGAGAGGGTCATGGTGTATGGCCTCTTAGGGGCAGGACACAATTATAAAAGGGACTTTATCTAACAAATGCAATTAGTGCGACTTAATTCTTTGTCCCCTCAATGATTACCAAACAATAAAAAAGTTTTAAAGTAAATAATTTTATATCTGGAGAAAAAAGGTTTAATATAATTTAATGGAGATATAGTAGTTATGAAAACCAGTGAGAAGGCTACTGAAATAGCTGGATGGTGAAAAACTAAGAGTTTGAATTAGAAAATGGCATTACCACAAATGGAAGAAAAGAATCAGATGAAATATCTGAGACTATAAAGAAGCAGGATCTTAATTAGTTCACATATACTGGACAAAAAAGACAAGGGAATAAGAGAGATAACTAATGCAGATAGCTACACCTAATATACTATCAAGTACTATCATTTTCATCCTTATGCTAACTCTATGTTCTGGAAGTATTTTTAATCTGTTTTTTACAAATGAGGCACAGAAAAACCTTAAAACTTACCTGAAAAATGAAAGCAGGAAACAGTAGAACTCTTAAATACCATACTACTGATAAGGTCAATATCTCCAGGTTTTATGCCTGGGTGATCTAGAGGATGATAATTTCATCTGCATAACCAGAAAACCTGGGAGGAGCACCAATCTTAGTCTGTCTTCATTAAACTCAAGCACACTGTCCCTTCAGGAAACAGCATATTTACTCAACTCCAACATAATTAGATAATATCCCCTCAAAAACCTTAATAATACATCAAAAAATGTGTGCAAAATTCCATGATTTGAAGTTAATTATGTATATATTCAGTTCTACTGATTTCTATCTCCCAAATATTTCTGGAACTTTTCTCTCTATATCCCCATATACTAAACCACATTACCTCAAGCCTTCCCTGCTTTTCTTCTGGTCTGATTATTAGGCATAAGTGTTCCTCACCTTCAATGTCAAATTTTGTCAACCAACTATGGCCTATGGGCCAAATCCCCCACCCCTCAACAGATTACCTTTGTGTGTCCTAAAAGCTAAGAACAGTTTTTACATTTTTAAATGGTTAAAAAAAAAAACAGAAAAAAATGTAACAGATACATATGTGGCCCACGATGCCTAAAACATTAACTATCTTTTACTTTCCAAAAGAAGTCTATTAGTCCTTGATATATGCCATCTTCCACATCCCTTTTCAGAGCTATTTTTCTGAAGGCAACACTGATAGGAATAAGGCATACTCCCCAGTGTTATCTACCTGGTGAATGCCTATTATCCTGTATTGCTCAGAACAAGTATCAACCACTCTCTGTACTTCAAGAATAACTTTTCCACTCCCTTGGGGGGACTTATCTATTATAAATTAACTCACTTTACTATTATGTCAAAGCTTTAAAAATGTGTGAGTAGAAGTTTTGTCTTCTCTTTACCATTTGTTGATAATTTTGAAGATAATTTCTCATGTAACAGTAAAAATCAGCCATTATTATCTTCAACTCATATCTTCAAAACTGTCTATGATCAAAGAGTTAATAATTGATAAAGCTGGAATAAAAACTAAGCACTATCAGAATCCCTGGAACAAAGTAGGTAATTAATAAATAGTTACACAGATGAATTAATGGCTTTCTCTCTGACTTTAGAGCCACTGTTCTTTACAAAGTATTACTGATTTGACTGCATAGTGAAAGCTATCTCAAATTAGATTTGAAGAAATAAAATTTGGCAAAGAATCTAGAATATTGCAATTGAATTATAGCTTAAATATATCTAATTTAAGAGTTCATGTGATTATTTCTTAGTTGTCCATTGTATTCCTAAGAAGATTAGGGGCATTTAATATTTGTCCTCTCTCCACAGCATTCTTGTCAAATAGTCACTTAGTTAATAAACTACAACCCAAATCAATAACTTAGATATAAGAGAACAGCAGAAAATTGATAAATGACATAGTGCACACCCTAGCCAGTCCATGTTTATACATTGCTACTACAAGGTAACCACTCGCCAGTGCCAAATGTGTAGAAACAATCCACCTTCCACACAAATATGTCCCACAGGCTCAAAATGTTACAAAGGAAACAAAGTTACCTTTAATTTCTTTTGTTTTTCTGATGTGATATTCCTGATGAGAGGAAGTTCACTTAGAGAAAATATAAATACAGCTAACCAAGGGAATATAACTAAAAATAACATTAAATATTTATCTTGATAATGAGCAGGGTATGGAAATCTCTGTGCCAAAATGATGACATTATCAAACATCCTTTCTGCAGCTCTGCCATTATGATATATCATAATGGCTTTATCTAAGGAATGCTGCACAGCCAGGAACCCTTCTCTGATGTAGCCTAAATGGAAAAAAAGATCATCAGGATTGTTATAATAAGAAATAGCCTGGCAAACAAAGAAGGCAATATAGATAATTTAAAGTTTTTATCTCAGAGAACAAAACAATTTCATGAACACCACTGTGATTTAGTATACTACATATAATAAGTACCCAAGCTAAAATATTACATGCAAGTGATACTTTGGGTGGGATCATGCCTTTGGTTCATCCTATAAGGGTACATGTGAATCTCTCTAAATGTAGAATATAAATGTCTTAACAAAATAACTAAGAAAATGACATGAAGGGTATGTTAACCAGTTGGATGAAAGTATTTCAAATTGTATATAGAAACGGTACACTGTACCCCATGATAGTATTAATGTACATAGCTATGATTTAATAAAAAATAAAATAAAGATCCTCCAAAGGTTAAAAAAAAGAAAAGAAAGTGATACTTTCTGTAATTTTATCAGTCAAAATATTAGATTGACCATTTGATACAGTGTGCATATATTTGTCCTTCCCGAATTCATATGTTGAAAAATAATACCCAACATGATAGTATTAAGAGGTGGGGCCTTTGGGGAAGTGATTAAGTCACGACCACTATACCATCATGAATAGGATTAATGCTCTTATAAGAGGTTGAAGAGAATGTCCAAGTCCCTTTTTCCCTTTCCCCCCTCTGTGATGTGTTTGTTAGTCCCCTCCAGAAGACATAGCAATGGATGCCATCTTTGAAGCAGACACTGAATCTGCCAGCATCTTAATCTTGGACTTACCAGCCTGCAGAACTGTGAAAAAGTTCTATTACTTTTAAATTAGCCAGTAGCTGGTATGTTGTTATAGCATCCCAGAACAGACAAAGACACCTCTATACACTGGATATATGGATTAGAAATGAAATCCAAACAATCACATTTATAATAGTACCAAAAAGAACAAAATAGCTAGAAATAAACTTAAACAAGGAGATGAAAGATATATATGTATCCAGACCCTAAATTGGTGACTCCAGCTCAGGCTCTCATGCTCCAGAAACTGATACAGGTTGCAGTGGGTTTTCTATGGAGATGATTCATCATTCCTAACATGACAACTGAACCTTCTGATCCCACAAGAAAAATGTATTTTAAACCTGGGAAGGGATAATTCTGGGATATTCCACACATTGTTAGCTTTTGTTTCTTTCTTTTTTTTTTTTTCTTGCAGTTTTTGGCCAGGGCTAGTTTTGAACCCACCACCTCCGGCATATGGGGCTGGCGCCCTACTCCTTTGAGCCATAGGCGCCGCCTGTTAGCTTTAAACTTCTATAGACACTGGGCCTCTCCCTGCGACAAAAGACTTCACTAGTTGGAGTGAAGGGATTGTTCTCCCTATCAGCTGAAATGTGGTGTGTGTGTACCAGGTTCATAACTGGGATTGTATCCTGAACATAAACACCTGTGACAACAGAACAGGGACCATGACTGTGGAAATATATTCTATAGGAGGTGGTAACTATAAAGCTTTGTTATATAAAAGGACACCAGATATAACATCTTAGTAGAACCAGGAGGTAACTCTGGTTCTCATAAAAGCCTGCCCTTACTTGCCTGTCACTACATTCCCAAATTAGAAGGGCCAGCCCTATCTACCCAGCATACCTCACCAGCAAATAAATGCCACAGGACCTCAAAAGCTAAGAGTAAAGACTCTAGTAAGAGAATGTGCACTCAGTCCTCATGGTGGGGTTCTGGGAAGCAGGCCCTGTTCAACATCCCTGGGATTAGCTGTGTGTGAGAGCTAAAGGTATGAGTGGCTTGGCATGTTGACTTCCCTTGAGGAAGGCAGGCCACCTTACATATATAACAGCTATGTACATCAGATAGCGGCATGGCTACACATATGAGAACTAAGCACAGTCAAGAAATAACACACAAATCTCTTCATCATTCCACTTCAAATGGTCTTCCCCAGACAGAAAGATTCTGGGTACCTAGGCTGGAATCTTTCAAGGCTCAAAATGGGATCAGTTCCTCCACTTTTTTGGCCTTGCTTGTTTTAAGGACTTGAGTTCAGCCCAATACTCCACCTTTAGACAAACTGGGACAGAATGTGGACCTTGATGTTGAGATCAGCAATATTGATGTTCCAAGGAATACCAGGCAGGTTAATGTTTTTTTCAGAGCAGATACAACCTGCATGGGGAGCTGCTGAGAGGCCATCCTTGCATTTCCCTAGCCTATTTTGAGCTTTTCAATCTCAGCTATGATTTCCATTCATGTTTGTTTCCAACACCATCCCACAAATCACCACCTCCTAGAGGACATAGTGTCATCCATGTGGACAACAAAACCCAATTCACACATATTTTCGAAACACTTATCCAGAATCTCTACAAAAAACCTGGATGAGGTCCAAGGTCCCAAGTTTATTCTCTGACAAATCAACACAAAATACACAGGAGAGGGTAGTATAGTGTCAGTAAATTAGTTTGTAGTCAGAACCACTAATCAATCTTTTACTCTTGAAGAAGTTACAGATGTTGTCATCCTGCTTTAGGACTAAATGGAAAGTCTCCCGAACCACCCATCTGCTGTTGAATTTCTTCTGGTAACTTCTGGTAGAAATGGACTAGCCTCAGCTTCCCACAGTTACTGAAAACCATAAGTCACCTCAATCATCTTGGCCAACCACTCTTTACTTAGCACCAGCTGCTCCCAGAAGGCATGTCTAGTAATATTTGGGAACATAAAAGGACTCGTACTAAAGAAAAACCCTTTGAATGTGAGAAATGTGGGAAAGGATTCAATTTTCCTAATGTTTTTAAGGACACAAAATGATTAACACTGGAGAAATACCCTTTGATTATGAAAATGTGATAAAGCCCTCAGTTATTCTATTTCTTTTTGAAAATGTGGAAGGTCTTACAGTAAAGAAAAGCCTTTTTACCAAAAACATGTGGTAAAGCTTTCAGTTGTTCCACTTTCATTTGAAGTTATGAAAGAACTCATTTCTGAGATAAGTCACATAAATGTACAGAATGTGAGAGCACCATCATTTCTTTCACATACATTCAAAATACACAGATAAGCACACAGGAAATGGACCTTATAAGTAAAAGAATGCACACTATATTAAAACTCTAGTTTGAACAATACAGGAAAGTTTTCAGTTTTTAATATTTCAAAATTTAAGTAAAAACTCCCACTGGAAAGAAATCTTTAAGTAACTTATGAAGCCTAATGCAAATTCATTATGGCATAGTGCTCAACAAAAATGGACAAGAAAGAAATGTTATACAAGTTAATAAAACGCTGCTAAAAGAAACTTCAAAAAATATAAATAAGTGGGAACACATCCTGTGTTCAGGACTGAAAGATTTAGTATTGTTAAAAGATTCATAGAGCCTATGAAATCCCTATAGGATTTTTTTTTTTTTGCAGAAATAGAAAATAACATCCTAAAATCCATATAAAACTCAAAGACCCCTGAATAGCCAAAACAAACAAAGCTGGAGGCTTCTTATTTTCCAAATTCAAAATATATAACAAAGATAGCATAAACTAAAAAGAGAATGTAACTGGCATAAAGGCAGGCATAAAGATCAATGGAACAGAAAAGAGAGCCCAAAATAAACCCTCACATATATGGTCATATGATCAACAAGGGCACCAAAACTACAGAATGGAAAAAAAGATAGTCTGTTCAATAAATGGTATTGGAAAACCTGGTTATCCACATGCAAAAGAATGAAAATGAATACTGAGCTCACACCACATGTGAAAAAACTTCATGACTTAGGATTTAGAAATGATTTCTTGGATATCACAGCAGAAACACAGGCAACAAATGCAAAAATAGACAAATGGATGATATCAAACTTAAAAACTTCTGTGCAACAAAGGAAACAATAGGAGGCAACTTATGGATTGAAAGAAAGTACTTGCATATCATATATCTGATAATGAGCTAATATCCAGACTATATAAAGAACTACCTCCTACAACACAACAACCAAATACTCTACTAAAAAATTGACAAAGGACTCATATAGACATTCTCCAAAGAAAATATACATGTGGCCAAGAGGCCCGTGAAATGATGCTCCATATTACTAATCATCAGGGAAATGAAAATCCAAACATCACACCCATCAGGATAGTCACTACCAAAAAAAAAAAAAAGAAGAACAGAAAATAACAAGTATTATAAGGACACAGAGAAACTGGATTCCTTGTGCACTATTTAAGGCAGGCATCCTCAAACTATGGCCCACAGGTCACATGCAGCCTACCTAGGACATTTATCTGGGCTGCTGGGTGTTTCTGCCGCCACTGCCTGTCCTGCTTAGCAGCCAATTCATCCTGGGGCCCACAGTCTGGCCCTCCAACCCTGTTTAAAAAGTTTGAGGACCCCTGATTTAAGGGAATGTAAAACGGTATATCTGCTATGGAAAACAGTATACAGGTTCTTCAAAAAATTAAAAATATAATTACAAAATAATTAACTAATGCTAGTCATTTATATATATGTAGAGGAATTTAAAAGGATCTCAAATAGATATTTCCATACCCATGTTCATTGCAACATTATTCACAATAGTGATGAGGTTGAAGCAACCTAAGTGTCCAACAATGTATAAACAAAATGTAGTATAATCACAAACACACATTTGTATTTCAATATATTAATATGTTAATTACCATTGCATAATTATTAATCATTCATTAACTCAAAGGAATAATAAGGATCCATAAGTGTACAGACCATATTAGTATAGGAAAATGTCTATTAAGTCAGTGAAGTCAAAATTTACCAAGTCAGATTATATAAATGCATGGATATATGAAGTCTGAGAAATTATTTAAGGTAATATAAAGACACTTGTCAAATGCATAAAGTTTTCTACTTTTTTTTTTTTTACAAAAAAACCCCTAAATTTTAAAAAATGTACTCTACAATAAATGAACAACTTTATTATATGTTGAATAAAAGGTATATATGACAGCTAGCATGAAACAAAAATAGCAATTAAGTATGCTCAAGAATCTGCTCACCAGGATATCCCCCATCTGCTTCAAGTGGGTTCCTCGGTCCTATAGAAGGTATTATAGGAAAGAGAATAGATGTATCCCAGTCTATGTTGTGGCTACCAATCAGTGGATGTAAACTATTATTCAAAGCATTTAAATTACGAAAACGGAGATGATATTTTACCTAGAATGAACAATAGAAAACAAACATTATAAAACAATGAACATTAAAAAACAAATATTAGCAGTGATAGAAATAAATTATCATTTTAAAATTGTACTTTGAGGTAGAGTGAACAATGGCATCACTGTCGCAAGGGGGGACAACCAGCAAACCTCATGTGATGCAATCACAATCAAAATTTGAAAGTGGGTTTTAGGGGGGCAGAGGCAAGATGGCGGACTGCAGCCAGCTTTTTGTAGAGGCTTCCGTCCAGAAGGAGACTTAAAGGACAGAAGTTTAGCAGGGAGCTGATGGTTTGGAGTGGAGCCAAGAGAGAAGATTGAAGAACACACTTCAACCTTGCTGAGGCAAGCTGTGACCCCAAAAGTATAATCAAAGGTACAAAATCTACCACCAAGAGGATGGGAGTCCCCTTCCCCACAAGAAGGGCTCACAGTTTACTCCATACAAACAAGCAAGCAGAGTTCAAACATCCTCCCACCCTATCCCACAGGAGAGACCCCCTAAAAACTGGACCTCCTACCCCTGCTGGCATGCCATGGCACCCTCCTGCCAGGAATAAAACTGTAAAACTGTATAAAACTGTATATATTCCCTACCTGCAACCCTGAACTCTAAGGATTCCCCTCTACTCTCACCCCAAGGTCTAGAGGTTTGTCACCCATGGAGTCCATATTCTTGGGCATTTCCTTGAGAGGAGTGGAGCGGGAAAGAGCTGGTGCTGGTCTGTACTGACTCTGTGGCATGGGAGCAAGGAGAGTTCGGTCAGCTGAGGGGGAGCTACACAGGAGCAGTGGTATCCTGAGAGAGGCAGCTGCAGCACTCAGAGGGGCTTGCATCCCTGAGACCATTCCAGACAGACACACACTGTCTCTCTGGATAACCAGAGGTTTTGGGAATTTTTCTCACATGAGCCACTGGCAGAGAGGATTTGGGAAATTCTGTGAGTACTGACCTGGGTGGAGCATGGGGACTAGAATACACGCAGCTCACAGACTTACAGGGACTGCTTATCTGACCATAATAGCACCTAGCCCTCAGGTGAATATAGCTGAGAAAAAGGCAGTGGGTGGGCAAAGGCTGGAATTGACACCTGAGTGTAAACTCTAATTGCTTGCTACCCAGGGCTGAGAGTTTTTTATCAGCTCTAGCAGCTTCTGACATGCAGAGGAATTTAGCCAGAGCAACATCAACTAGGTGCAGGGCTGGAACTGAGTGAGCTACCCCAGCCTATAATAAGGTTGTCAGGTCTTATCTCCCCCTGCTGGACTTATATTTCTGGGTGACTCTGGCAGTCGTAAACCATGGGAGCAATTGCTTGCTGGAGTGAACTGTCACAGCCCTGTGGCAACTAGCGACTGGGTACAAAGTGGGGAAGGAGGTACCAACCTTCCCAGACTAATTCATTTGCTGGGTGGGTCCCTCTGCCCTCACGGAGCATGGGAGCAAGTTGTATCTGAGCTGTGAGCAGACCCCTCTTATCTAGATGCCAGAGACATTTGAATTATCCCACCTGCTGCTGAGACTGGTACTGACTGGGACAACCAATTTGGACCCCTTGAACTGGGCATATCACCCAAAGACTATCCAAAGTGGCACCTTAGGTGTATGGTTGAGGGAAGGTTTGATTTTCCTTGCCCAGTTGTTGTTTGTGCAGGGTGGGGTGACTTAATTGCTGGTATTTCTCCACAGCAGAGACTTCAACCAAGAGTAACTGATCCACTAGGGTAGGACAGAGACCAGCTCAAAATAAGACAGAGGCACTTAGCCCCACCACACCAAGCAAGTCCCTAGTGTCTCAGGCCGTAACACCATACAGGTCCTTGACAAAACTCAAGGGAAAAGCCAAACAGAGTAAAGTAATCATGCGGTGCAATCAGCAGAAAAGCTCTGGTAATATGAATAACCAGAGCAGGTCAACCCCCTCCCCCCGAGAAAGGATAAGACAGATGAAACTGAAGATCCCCTATATAAACAGATGACTGAGATGTCAGAAATTGAATTCAGAATTTGGATTACAAATAAGATTAATAGAATACAGGCAAAGACAGAATAATAAATTCAAGGAACATTCCAAAACTTCACTCAAGAAATCAACAAATTCAAAGACAAAACCACTAAAGAGTTTAAAACATTGAGGCAAGAGATTGCAGCCTTCAAAGATCTGAAAAATATGGTAGAATCCCTTGGTAACTGAATGCAGGAAGCAGAAGAAAGGATCTCAGATGTAGAAGACAAAGTTTCTGAATGTGCCCAAGTATCCGAAGAGGATCAGAAATGGAAAGCAAAAAAGAAACATTCTCTCAGAGAGCTCTGGAATAATTCGAAGAAAGCTAATATTCACTTATAGGAATCCCTGAAGGCGACAAAGTTGCTTCACAAAACACAGAGACTCTTCTTCATGAAATTATGAAAGACAACTTTCCAGATATGCCAAGAGATCATGAAATTCAGATAGCAGAAAGCTTCAGAACCCCAGCACAACTCAACCTGAATAAGACATCCCCCAGACACATCATAATTAACTTCAGTAAAGTTAATATGAAAGAGAAAATCTTGAAAGCACCGAGACATAAGAAAACCATAACCTACAAGGGGAAGAATGTTAGAATAACTGCACATCTCTCTGCCAAAACCTTTCAGGTCAGAAGAGGGTGGTCATCGACTTTTAATCTCCTAAAACAAAATAACTTTCAACTAGGATCCTGTATCCAGCTAAATTGAGTTTCATTTATGATGGAGAAATTAAATACTTTAATGACATTCATATGTTGAAGAAATTTGCCATGACCAATGCAGTCCTCCACCACAAAAGTAAACTCACTCAGAAACTATTGATCAAACACCAACTTCCACAGTGGCGAAAGGATTAAAAATGTCCACTAGACTTTTGAACAACTCAATACCTAAAATTGTACCAGGCTTATCAATAATTTCTATCAACATGAATGGCTTAAATTGTCCTCTAAAGAGGCACAGATTGGCTGATTGGATACAGAAACTCAGACCAGACATCTGTTGTATATAAGAATCTCATCTTACCTTAAAAGATAAATTTAGACTCAGGGTGAAGGGATGGTCATCTATATTCCAGGCAAATGGAAAGCAAAAGAAAGCAGGTGTCACAATTTTATTTGCAGATACAATAGGTTCTAAACCAACAAAAGTAAGCCAAGATAAAGATGGCCACTTTATATTTGTTAAGGGCAATACTCAATATGATGAGATCTCAATTATCAATATCTACGCACCCAACCAGAACACACCTCAATTTATAAAAGAGACTCTAACTGGCATGAGCAACTTGATCTCTCCTAGCTCCATCATAGCCAGGAATTTTAACACTCCTTTGGCAGTGTTGGATAGATCCTCCAATAAGAAGCTTAGCAAAGAAATCTTAGATTTAAATTTAACTATTCAAC
>NW_003852439.1:675114-677038 GCF_000181295.1 Otolemur garnettii
TCCCCTCCCCCACAACAAGGGCTCGCAGTTTACTCAATGCAAACAAGTGAGCAGAGTTCAAACTTAGTCCCACTCTATCCCACCAGAGAGACCCCCTAAAAACTGGACCTCCTACCCCTGCTGACGTGCCACAGCACCCTCTGGCCAGGCATAAAACTGTAAAACTGTATATATTCCCCACCTGCAACACTGAACTCTGACGAGTCCCCACCCACTCTGAGGTCTGGAGGTTTGTTACCTATGGAATCTAGATTCTTGGGCATCTCCTTAAGAGAAATGGAGGGGGAAAGGGATGGTGCTGTTCTGTGCTGACTGTGGTACAGGTGTTAGGAGAAGAAGGTCAGCTCGGGGGACGCCAATACAGCAACAGTGGCATCCTGAGATGCAAACTGACGCCATTCCAGTACCGTCTCCCTGGGCAAACAGAGGTTCCAGAGAGCAGCCACAGGCAAAATGCAGAGAACTTTCATAAGTAAAGCACTAGCCCTCAGAGGCTAATCCACCTGGGACAAAGGCAGTGGGCGGGCAGAGGCTAGAATTGACACCTGAGTGTAAACTGCTATTTGTCTGCTGCCCAGAGCTGAATGCAAGGACTTGCAGAGAAATCTAGCTGGACAGAAGCCTAATTTAAACACGCAAGGCCCCCCTGCCAAACTCAGATTTCTGGCTTTTGCCAGTCGTAAACCCTGGGAACAGTGGCCTACTGGAGTGAATAGGGTCACAGACCTGGGGGATTACGAGTGACTGGGTGCAAGGTGGGGAAGGAGGTATTAACCTTCCCAGACTAACCCATTTGCTGGGTGGGTCCCTTTGCCCTCACGGAGCGGGGCGGGCTCAAAACTGCTTGCTAGAGTCGCCCTTCTCGGGCAGAAGAGGAGATCCCTGCCCCAGGCTACAGCTCTGGGCAGGCCCAGAACTGCTTGCTAGTGCTGTGGGCATCCCGTGGGCAGTGGAGGAGGAATCCTCCCTTCCAGGTAGACCCAAAACAACTTGCTAGAGACACGCACACCCCATGGGTGCCAGGGGAGGAGTTCCCCGCTCCAAGGACCCAAGCTGGGTGGGCCTAGAACTGCTTGCTAGAGCCACACGCGCCCTGCAGGTGGTGGTGGAGGGTTCTACCACTCCAGGCAGGCTGAGAACTGTTTGCTAGAGCCGCGTACGTCCCACAGACAGAGGTGGGGGAGTTCTCCGCTCCAGGCTCCCATGCTGGGAGGGCACAGATTGGCTTGCTAGTGCCACATGCATCCAACGGTCGAGGTCAAGAAGTCTTCTGCTCCCCCACAGCTACTCTGGCGGGGCTGAACTAGGACTGATCTGGTTGCTCGCATACCCTGCACTACCGCTGTCATTTCCCCAACCCCTGGCTGCTCAAGGGTGCTGAACTAGGACTGATCTAGCTACTACAGTTACCCTGTTCCATCAGTTGCCTTGGAGGGGCCGAACTAGGACTGATCCGGCTGCTGCCGGTCTCCTGCTCCACAGTCGCCCTGGCAGGCGGAATGAGGTCTAATATGGCCATGCACACTCCCATACAGCTGCTACGGTTCCACTGCACCCTGGTTGCCCCAGCACCCGAGAACTGGGAGAAGACAACAGACATGCTCTGCCTGTCTCTCTGGGCAAGCAGAAGTAGCCACCAACTGAACGGTTCGAATAAGGCCTTCAAATAAGGTAAACGCAGCATGGGGCGGAATCAGCGGAAAAACTCTGGCAACTCAAATAACCAGAGTAGATCAACTTCCCCAAGAAACAATGGGACAGACACAATTGAAGACCCCATCCACAAGCAAATGGCTAGGATGTCAGAAATTGAGTTCAGAATGTGGATAGCAAATAAGATTAACAGAATGGAAGAAAGGAAGGAATTAGAAGTTCAAGAAATTATTCAAAAGATTTCTCAAGAAATTATTCAAAAGATATCTCA
>NW_003852439.1:677683-678872 GCF_000181295.1 Otolemur garnettii
TTTCAACCCAGGATCCTGTATCCAGCTAAACTGAATTTCATCTATGATGGAGAAATTAAATACTTTAACAACATTCACATGTTGAAGAAATTTGCCATGACTAAACCAGCACTCCAGGAAATTCTCAACCTATCCTCCATAATAACCAGTGCAATCCCCCACCACAAAAGTACACCCACTCAGAAACTTTTGATCAAATTCCAACTTCCACAATGGCAAAAGGATTAAAAATGTCTACTGTACTTTCGAGCAACTCGATGTCCAAAATTCGACCAGGCTTATCAATAATCTCAATCAATGTGAATGGCTTAAATTGTCCCCTAAAGAGGCACAAATTGGCTGATTGAATACAGAAACTCAGACCAGACATCTGTTGTATACAAGAATCTCATCTTACCTTAAAAGACAAATATAGATTCAGGGTGAAGGGATGGTCATCTATATTCCAGGCAAACGGAAAACAGAAAAAAGCTGTTGTGGCCATATTATTTGCAGATACAATAGGCTTTAAACCAACAAAACTCACCAAAGATAAAGATGGCCACTTTATATTTATTAAGGGCAATACTCAATATGATGAGATCTCAATTATCAATATCTATACACCCAACCAGAATGCACCTCAATTTATAAAAAAGACTCTAACTGACATGAGCAACTTGATCACTCCCAGCTCTGCCATAGTCAGAGATTTCAACATTCTTTTGGCAGTGTTGGACAGATCTCCCAAAAAGAAGCTGAGCAAAGAAATCTAACAAAACTGAATACACATTTTTCTCATCAGTCCATGGAACAGACTCCAAAATCAATCACATCTTAGGTCATAAGTCTAACCTCAGTAAATTTAAAAGAATAGAAATTATTCCATGCATCTTCTCAGACCATCATGGAATAAAAGTTGAACTCAGTAACAACAGGAATCTGCAGTCTTGTACAAAAACACGGAAGCTAAATAACCTTATGCTGAATGATAGATGAGTCAAAGACAAGATCAAGAAGGAAATCACCAAATTTTTAGAACATAATGATAATGAAGATGTGAGTCATCAGAACATCTGGGATACCGCAAACACAATCCTTAGAGGAAAATTAATAGCATTACAAGCCTTCTTCAAGAGAACAGAAAGAGAGGAAGTTAACAACTTAATGGGACATCTTAAGCAACTGGAAAAGGAAGAACATTCCAATC
>NW_003852439.1:681812-697055 GCF_000181295.1 Otolemur garnettii
TGAACGTTTTAAAATAATAACTAAGAAAATGACATGAAGGCTATGTTGACCAGTTTAATGGAAGTGTTTCGGATTGTGTGTGATAACCCCACACTGTACCTCAGAAGTGCATTAATGTACATAGTTACCATTCAATAAAAAAAAAAAAGAAACTCTATTCCCAGAAATATGACAATCTGAAGGAAATCAACCAATACTTGGAAGCACATTATCTCCCAAAACTTAGCCAAAATGAAGTGGAAATTTTGAATAAGCCTATATTAAGCTCTGAAATAGCATCAACTATACAAAATCTCCCTCAAAAAGAAAAGCCCAGGACCGGATAGCTTCATGACAGAATTCTACCAAACCTTTAAAGAGGAACTAGTACCTATATTACTCAAACTTTTCCAAAATATAGAAAAAGACAGAATACTACCCAACACATTTTATGAAGCAAACATCACCTTGATCCCCAAACCAGGAAAAGACCCAACAAGAAAAGAAAATTATAGACTGGCTTGGCGCCTGTGGCTCAAGTGACTAAGGCACCAGCCACATACACCTAAGGTGGTGGGTTGGAATCCAGCCTGGCCCACCAAACAACAATGATGGCTACAACTGAAAAAAAAATCGCCAAACGTTGTGGTGAGCGCCTGTGGTTCCAGCTACTTGGGAGGCGGAAGCAGGAGGTCGCTTGAGCCCAGGAGTTGGAGGTTGCTGTGAGCTATGCCACAGCACTCTACCAACAGGGACAGATTGAGGCTCAGTCTCAAAAAAAAGAAAAAGAAAGAAAGAAAATTATAGACCAATATCACTAATGAATATTGATGCAAAAATATTCAACAAAATCCTAGCAAACAGAATCCATCAACACATCAAACAAATTATACACCATGACCAAGTGGGTTTTATTCCAGGATCTCAAGGATGCTTCAACATACTTAAATTTATAAATATAATTCATCATATAAAAAAATTAAAAAACAATGACCATATAATTCTCTCCATTGATGGAGAAAAAGCTTTTGATAATATCAAGCATCTCTTCATGATCAGAACACTTAAGAAAATTGGTATAGAAGGGACATATCTTAAACTGATAGAGGCCATCTACAGCAAACCCACAGCCAATATTGTATTGAATGAAGTTAAGTTGAAATCATTTCCACTCAGATCAGGAATGAGGCAAGATTTTCCATTGTTTCCATTGCTCCTTTACATGATAATGAAGTTTTAGCCATCACAATTAGGGGAGAAAAAGCGATCAAGTGTATCCATATAGGGTCAGAAGAGATCAAACTTTCACTCTTCGCAGATGATATGATTGTATATCTGGAAGATACCAAGGATTCTACTACTAAACTCTTAGAAGTGATCAAGGAATACAACAGCATCTCAGGTTACAAAATCAACACTCATAAATCAGTAGTCTTTATATATACCAACGGCAGCCAAGCTGAAAAAACAGTCAAGGACTTTATTCCGTTCGTAGTAGTGCCAAAGAAGATGAAATATTTGGGAGTTTGCCTAACAAAGGACGTGAAATATCTCTATAAAGAGAACTAGCTCTCTAGAACTAGATTTCTAGAGACTCTAAGGAAATAAATAGCTGAAAATGTTAACAAATGGAAAAAAATGCTATGCTCATGCTTGGGATGAATCAACATTGTTAAAATGTCCATACTACCCAAAGCAATATATAATTTTAATGCAATCCCCATTAAAGCTCCACTTTAAAGAGCTAGCAAAAATAATATTTCATTTTATGTGGAATCAGAAAAAACCTCAAATAGCAAAGACATTACTCAGAAATAAAAACAAAGTGGGAGGAATTACATTATCAGACCTCAGACTATATTATAAATTGATAGTGATCGAAACAGCATGGTACTGGCACAAAAACAAAGAGGTAGATGTATGGAACAGAGCACAGAGCCAAGAGATAAATCCAGCTACCTACCGTTATTTGATCTTTGACAAGCCAATTGAAAACACTGAGTGGCAAAAAGATTCCCTATTTAACAAATCGTGCTGGGCTAACTTGATGGTGACCTGTAGAAGATTGAAACTAGACTCACACCTTTCACCATTAACCAACATAGACTCTCACTGGATTAAAGATTTAAACTTAAGACATGAAACTATAAAAATACTAGAAGAAAGTATAGGGAAAACACTTGAAGAAATCAGTTTGGGCAAAAACTTTATGAGGAGGACCCCTCAGGCAGTTGACACAACATCAAAAATACACTAGTAGGACCTGATCAAATTAAAGAGCTTCTGCACAGCCAAGAACACAGTAAATAAAGTAGGTAGATAGCCCTCAGAATGGGAGAAGATATTTGCTGCTTATGTCTCTGACAAAGGTATAATAACCAGAATCCATGGAGAACTCAAATATATTAGCAAGAAAAGAACAAGTGATCCCATCTCAGGATGGGCAAGGGACTTGAATAGAAATTTCTCTAAAGAAGATAGGCATACGACCTATAGATATATGAAAAAATGCTCACCATCCTTAATCATCAGAGAAATGCAAATTAAAACTACTTTGAGATATCACCTAACTCCAGTAAGATTAGCCCATATCACAAAATCTCAAAACCAGAGATGTTGGAGTGGATGTGGAGAAAAGGGAACACTTCTACACTGCTGGTGGAAATGCAAATTAATTCATTCCTTTTAGAGAGACATCTGAAGTACACTTAGAGAACTAAAAATAGACCTGCCATTTGATCCTGCAATTCCTTTATTAAGTATATATCCAGAAGACCAAAAATCGCATTACAACAAAGATATTTGTATCAGAATGTTTATTGCAGCCCAATTCATAATTGCTAGGTCATGGAAGAAGCCCAAGTGCCTGTCGACCCACGAATGGATCAATAAATTGTGGTATATGTACACCATGGAATATTATGCAGCCCTAAAGAAAGATGGAGACTGTTTCTCCTTCATGTTTACATGGATGGAACTGGAAAATGTTCTTCTTAGCAAAGTATCTCAAGAATGAAAAAAAAGTATCCAATGTACACAGCCCTACTTTGAAACTAATTTATAGCTTTCATAGGAATGTTATAACCTAATTATAGCCTTAGAATATGGGAAGGGGTATGGGAGAGGAGAGGGTAGGGGGGTGGATGGGGGAGGGAGGGTGATTGGTGGGGTCTATGGTTTATCCTACAAGGGTACAAGGGAATCTTTCTAAAAGCAGAGTATGAAGGTCTTAACTCAATAACTAAGAAAATGGCATGAAGGCTACATTAACCAGTTTGATGAGACTATTTCAAAATGTATATGAAAACACCACACTGTACCCTGTGATTGCATTAATGTACACAGGTATGGTTTAATTAAAAAATAATAACAAAAATAAAAATAAACAAAATTTGAAGGTGATTGAACTTATTACTGTAATCTTTCATCTTATGTCATTTGCTTCTGAATTTCAAAGACACAACTGTATACCTTGAATATACTTTTCTAGATGAAGAACTGTCCTCTCCACTGAGTGAAAGAAGCATCAAAAGGTGTATTAAGATGAAACCAGCAGTCAATATGAGAGAGTAAGAGACGCCAGACCTTATACCCCCCCACAATAAGTCCAATTAGCAATAATCCACAGACAAGAATAGCTGGGTAAAAACCTCAAAACTTGGAAATAAGCCTAAGTCACCTGTGTGGGTCCACAGAACTGAATAAAAAGTGCATTAAAATAAGAGAAACAGGCTCACTTTTATTATATTGCCCTCCTCCTTTCCCCAAGTCAGCACAGGTCTACACAGGAAGAACTCCCTAGTGCCCACAATTTCTACGGTGAGAAAGGAGAACCATAGGCAGACATCTAGCTTTCCTAGCATCCAAGATGCTTCTCAAGAAGTCCACTAAAGTCTCACTTCATAGAGAACATAAGGAAAAATGGCACAGCTAGACCACTTGGGGTCGACAAGAAACAAAGTAAGGAGGTAGAGCCTATAGCAATCAGTACACATATTTTGGTAGTAACTCTGTAACCTGCCAGCAGTAGTACTTGATCAGAAATAGTTAACAGCATAGTTCATTCACAAAGCTCAGCTGGTTGCTTCCAGAAGTGTTAAGTTCTACTTGGCTTGAATACCAAGACAGTCAACATCCAGGACCAATTCCAAACTCTATCCTGTAGTTCTCATCCAAACAGGGAGATAACTACTACTACAGTGAACTTCAAAACAATGCTGGGTATAGACCTGCCTCATCTAAGGAGTTCAATCAGTATTTGGGACTGCCTCAAAGCCTACCCTTAGACTCTATCCAGGCAGAGAGAAGACTGCATAATGAATTTTGATACAGAATAGTTCTATACTTGCCACACACATAAGTTCAATTAGCGCTTAACTAAGCCTCAAAGCCCATCCAAAGGACCCATTGAGGTAGGGAGGCAAATGTCAACCATACACTGCAATTGAGCATAGCAGTTATTCCTATCAATTATAATCAGTGATGCTATCTAACCTTGGGGCCTCTCCTGCAACTGGGTCCCAATGTTGAGCTGAAACAGCAGTACTTTCTGGCCAGGAAACATACTGTATGGCCCAGCCCAATCACAGATAATTGCAGTACCTATCCAGCAGCTCAGCCTGATTGAAGAGTTTATACAATGGTCTTGCTAGATAGCCCACCCAGATGCCCTATCTGAAGTCACAGCAAAGACAGCATCCTCAGCCATTTAGATAACACAAAAGCAAGCTTTGCCTGTCCAGGGCCTTTATGAACTGTCTATCCAGAATTACATGCTAGAATAAATAGTAAAGGTTGATTTCTACTAAAGAACACGTAAAATCTGGAAAAAGTGGCTGTCTCCTCAAACATGCAGACATCAATGCAAGGACACAAAAATTACAAAACTCAGGAAATCATGACACTTCCATGAGAAACTAGCAGAAATCCAACAAAGCACCCTAAACATAGAGATATCTGTGAAATAACAGAAAAAGCACTCAGAATAATACTCTTAAGAATTCTTGTAGTTTAGTGAACCACAAGAATATATGGATAAAAATTAAATTAATTTTAAAAATTATATATTAATAAAATGAGAGGCTTGAGAAAGAAATAGAAACAGTCTGGGCACAGTGGCTCACGCCTGTAATTCCAGGACTTGGGAAGCAGAGGCAGGTTGATTGTCTGAGCTCACAGATTCAAGAATAGACTGAGCAGGAATGAGGCTCTGTCTCTTAAAAACAGCTGGGCATTGTGGTGACTGCCTGTAGTCCCAGCTACTTGGGAGGCTAGGCAAGAGAATCACTTGAGCTCAAGAGTTTGAGTTTACCATGAGCTAAACTCACTCTACCAAAGGTGACCAAGTGAGACTCTGCAAGAAAGAAAAAAAAGAAAAGAAAAGAAAAGAGGGAGGGAGAGATGAAGAGAGGGAGGGAGGGAGGGAAAGAAAACAATAATAAAACAGAAATCCTAGATATGAAGAATACAATGACTAACCCAAAACATGCAATAGAATACTTCAACAGGATGTTCAATCAAGTTGAAAAGAAAAAGTCAGTGACCTCAAAGACAGAACATTTGAAGTTATCCAAACAGCAAAAAGAAAAAACAATAAAAATGAATGAAGAAATCCTGTAGGAATAATGAGACACTATCAAGATACCTAACTTAACATACAACAGGAATTAAAGAAGAGGAAAAAAAGAGGGCCATTTCTTAATGAAAATTAAGAAAATAATGGATGAAAACTTTTCTAATCTAGAGAAAGAAGCCAAAAGGTACAGGAAGTGCACAAGAATCCAATAAAATTCAATTCAAAGAGGAGTTCATCAAAATACACAATAAACTGTCAAAAAATAAAGACAAACTATAAATTCAGAGAGCAGCAAGAAGTAAGAAACTGAAAACAACAATCAGAAGACTTCTTGGTGGAGACCCACAATGCAATAGGAAGAACACTACTAACCAAGAATACCTTAGCCCCAAGAAATCTGTCTTTCAGATATGAGATGGAAATGAACTTTCCCAGAGAGACAAAACTTAAGGGACTTCATCACTACTAGGTTTGTCTTACAGATATTGATAAAGGAAGATTTTTAAACTGCAAGAAAAGGCTGCTAATCAATAAAATAAAATTTATGAAAGCACAAAAACCAATGGTATAAGTAATACAAAGCCATGTTCTGAATACTTTAGGATCATAATGATGGTATATATCTTTATTTCTAGTATGAAAACTAAAGAACAAAATTATTAATAACTATAACTATAATATAATATAGTTATAACTATAACTATAATATAACTATAACTATAAAATAACTATAACTATAACTATAATAACTATACCTGAAATAAATTGTCAAGGACACATATTTTAAAATTTCTGGCATCAAAATCATAAGATGCAAATTAAAACTACAGGAGAATGGCTATTATTAAAAATTCAAAAAACAAAATGCTAGCATGGATGTAAAGAGAAAGGGGTGTTTTATACTGGTGCCAGGAATGCAAACTCTGTAAAAAACTGTATGGAGATTCTGCAAAGAAACAAATTTAAACCTAGCATTTGATCCAGAAATCCCATTATGTAGTATCTACTCCAAGGAAATAAAGTCATTTAATCAAAAAGACATCTGCACTTGAATGCATTTTGCATAATTCACAACTGCAAAGATTTAAGACTCAATTTAAATGGCCTTTAATTCATGAGTATATAAGAACACACACACACACACATACCATAGCATACTACTTAACCATAAAAAGGTATGAAATAATGCCATTTGCATCAACATGGAGTGAACTGGAGCCCACTGTCCTTAATGAAGTATCTCAAGAACAGAAAACCAAATACCATATGTACTCAGTAATAAGTGGGAGCTAATAGGTGGGTAAACACAGGCACAGAGTGATATAAAGGACATGAGAAACCAAGAAGAGGAAAGGACAGGAGAATGGACAGGGGATAAAAACTTACTTGTTGAGTACAGTGAACACCATTCTGGTGATGAGAACACCAAAAGCCATGACTTAAGCATGATACAAGATATCTATGTAATGAAAACACTTGCACCCCTTAATTAATATTTTCAAGTTTAAAAAAAAAAAAAAAACATAAGAAGGAGGGAGCAAGATGGTGGCCGAGTAACAGCTTTTTGCAACCAGGCACCGTGAGATTGGGGAGAGAAGACTCCATGGCTTGTGGGCTCTGCCCAGAAACATCCCTTTGGGGCATGGGGTGACACCAAGAGATTTCTGGACCCCAGGAGGAGGACAAAAGCTGTGGAGAACTGGCAAGTGGTTGTGTGCATTCAGTCTGAGGCCATGGCTGCCACTGCTGTAGCTAACAGCAATGAGACTGCAAAAGGGGAAGGCCTTCTCTGTGGGCTGTTCCATTTTTTTGTACTTTGGCACTCAGTTGAAAACTTGGGTGAGAGTGTGAATGACTTTAAGCATTGTCTAAGGCCCTAAACTGAGCCGCTGAGCCTGAAGGAAGCTAATATTGTTTGGCTGTGGGCTGTGGGCTGTGGGCTGTGGGCTGCACACAGCCATTGTGGGAGACTCAGAGTCCGCCTTCAGAGTCACAGAGCCAGGCTTCGGCTGGGAAACATTGGGCAAGTGATCTAGTGACTTAGCAGTGCCGAAGGCCAGGACTGAGATGCTGGGGAAAAGCAGAAATTTCAGTGTTTGGCAGTAGCAGGGTTACCGTGCAACCTTGGCCTTCAGGGACATAGAATGAGACTGGTTTGGGCACACTGGATAAGCCAGCAGCCACTTCAGAAGAGATCCCAGTGACAAGTGCTTTCTGAGGAAAACTTCTGCTTAGCCAAGGTTAATAATTTAAAGTGCCTTTTAAGCAGGTTAAGGAGAGATTTAGGCTCTCAAACCTGCAGGGTTTGAGAAATCAGCAGAGGCCTCCAGTCTTCATCTCATAAAGATGTATCAGCATTGTGATTAACATCTCATACCCCAGAAGATCACCTGTTGCCCAGACAATATTCAGCAAGATATATATACTGCTTTGTTTTTGGTTGTGGTTTGGGGTTTTTTGTTTGTTTGTTTGTTTGTTTTCAATACATTCCCTCTAGATTTTTCTTTTCTTTTCTTTCTTCATTTTTCTAGTTTAAATATAATTTTCCATTGTTGTCTTCTTTAATAATAAGAACTTCATTTTTCAGAGGCAGGAGACTCACTTGAACCCAAGAGTTGGAGGTTGCTGTGAGCTGTAATGCCACGGCACTCTACCCAGGGGGACAGCTTGAGGCTCTGTCTCAAAAAAAAAAAAAAAAAAAAAAAAAAGATTGAAAAAGAACTTCATTTTTGCTAATGTTTCTGCCCCTATTAGTTGATTCCCCCCCCCCATTTTATCCCATAAGGTTTTCTGTTTGTTTGCTTTAGTTTGATTTATAGTATTTTTGTCTTTCCTCTCCATTTGGTAGAGGTGGGGTACTGTGTCTGAACAGGCTGGCAATGAGCTGCTGACCTCAAGGGAACCACTCAAACCAACACCTCCAGAGATTGAGGGGTTTTAAGGTGTGTTTCAAAGTACCCTACTGTATACCTTTATTACTCCTGTCTCCCTCTTTCTGTGCCTCACTTCTTTTTTTCAATATTCTCTGTGACTCACCCATTCAGGTTTCTCTTTTTACTTTTTCCCTCATTGCTCTTCAATCTTCTCATCCTTTTGGTCTTGTACCAACCAAAAGGACTTACCAAAACCTTAGGCCAGAGGCATGGTAACTTAAAGAGCAAGAGGAATGGAAAGGAAAATTAAGGCAAGGAAACAGATAAAAGAAAACACTCATAAGGGAGAATCACTAGAAAAGTCCTGGCAACATGAAAAACCAGTTCAGAGGAACCCCCCCCCCCAAGGGACCATGAGGTAGCTACTACAGAGGATTCCACTTATAAAGAAATGTTAGAAATAATAGAAGGGGAATTTAAAATACAGAACATAAAAACAATGAAGGAAATTGCTGAGAAAGTGGAAAATAACCAAAAAGAAATCCAAAATCAGAATCAAATCATAGATGAAGAATATAGAAAGGATATAGCAGAGCTGAAAGAACTGAAGCAGTCAATTAGGGAACTTAAAGATGCAATAGAAAGTATTAACAATGGATTAGACCATGCAGACAAAAGAATCTCAGAGGTAGAGGACAAAGCTCTTGAGATAACTAAGATAGTTAAAGAGGCAGAAAACAAGAGGGAGAAAGCAAAAGGTTCACTGACAGAATTATGGGACTTTATGAAGCATTCAAACATACCAGCTATAGGTATCCAAGGAGGGGAAGAAGAATGCCCCAGAAGAATGGAAGCCATATTAGAGAAAATTATAAATGAAAACTTCCCAAATATCACCAAAGATTTTGACACACTCCTTTCAGAGTGCTATCAGACCCCAGGTCTCTTCAACTCTAATACAGCTTGTCCAAGACACACTGTGATGAACTGTGCAAAATCAAGACAAAAGAATAGATTCTGCAAGCTGCTAGGAGTAAGTGCCAATTGACCTACGGGGCAAATTCATCAGGGTGATGGCAGATTTCTCTAATAAAACTTTTCAAGCAAGAAGACAATGGTCATCTACCTTTAATCTACTTAAACAGAACAATTTCCAGCCCAGAATTCTATATCCTGCTAAGATAAACCTAATTTTAAAGTTTGAGAAATCAAATGTTTTACTGATATGCAAACATTGAGGACATTTGCCACAACAAGACCAGCTCTACACAAAATACTTCAATCTGTTCTACACACTGACCATCACAACGGACCACCACCAAAGTAAGCACCCAGAAATCAAAGGACAGAACCTAGCTTCCACAGTGATGCAAAAGACAAAACTAAGCAATGGACTTTCCAAACTAGATGAATAGAATGTTATCACACTTATCAATTATCTCAATAAATGTTAATGGCTTGAATTCCCCACTGAAGAGACACAGATTTGCTGATTGGATTAAAAAAACACAAGCCATCCATTTGCTGTCTGCAAGAAACACAGCTAGCCTCAAAGACAAAGTAAAACTCAGAGTTATGAGCTGGAAGACAATTTTTTAGGCAAATGAAATTCAGAAGAAAAGAGGGGTTGCACTCTTATTTTCAGATACATAAGGATTTAAAGCAACTAAAATTAAAAAAAAAAAAAAGATGGTCACTTCATTTCAGTCAAGGGAAAAATACAACAAGAAGACATTTCAAGCCTAAATATTTAGGCACCCAACCTAAATACTCCCAGATTCTTGAAACAGATCTTAATTAGTTTGAGCAATATGATATCCTATAACACCATAATAACAGGGACTTTAACACTCCTTTTACAGAGCTGGACAGATCCTCTAAACAGAAATTAAACAAAGATATAAGGGATCCAACTAAAAAGGAGAACTTCAGACCAATTTCACTAATGAATATAGATGCAAAAATTCTCAGCAAAATCCTACCCAACAGATTACAGCTTCTCATCAAAAAAGTCATGCACCATGATCAAGTAGGTTTCATCCCAGGGATAAAAGGCTGGTTTAATATATTCAAATCCATAAATGTAACCCACCATATCAACAGAAGCAAAAACAAAGACCATATGATCCTCTCAATAGATTCAGAAAAGCAGTTGATAAAAGCCAGTATCCTTTTCTAATTAGAACACTAAAGCGTATAGGCATAACTGATTGAAGCCATTTATGACAAACCCACAGCTAATATTTTATGGAATGGAGCAAAACTGAAAGCTTTTCCTCTTAGAACTGGAACCAGACAAGGTTGTCTTCTATTGCCACTACTATTCAACATAGTGCTGGAAGTTCTATCCAAAATAATTAGGCAAGAGCAGGAAATAAAGATTATACAAATGGGAGCAGAGGAGGTCAAACTCTCCCTCTTTGCTGATGATATGATCTTATACTTAGAGAACCCCAAATCTCAACCACAATACTCCTGGAACTCATCAAAAAACACTGTAATGTCTCAGGATATAAAATCAATGACCACAAGTCAGTAGCCTTTGTATATGCCAATAACAGCCAAGATGAGAGGCTAATTAAAGACACAACTCCCTTCACCATAGCTTCAAAGAAAATGAAATACCTAGGAATTTATCTAACAAAAGAGGTGAAGGACCTCTATAAAGAAAATTATGAAACCCTAAGAAAGGAAATAGCAGAGGACATTAACAAAGGAAGAACACACCATGCTCATGGCTGGGAAGAATCAACATTGTTAACATATCTATACTTCCCAAAGCAATCTTCACATTCAATGCCATCCCTATTAAAATACCATCGTACTTTCAAGACTTGGAAAAAATGATTCTTTGTTTTGTATGGAATCAGAAAAAACCCCATATGGCCAAAGCAGTTCTTACTAATAAAAACAAAGCCAAGGGCATGAGCATACCAGAGTTTAGGCTGTACTACAAGGCCATAGTGGTCAAGACAGCATGGTCCTGGCACAAAAATAGAGACACAGACATTTGGAATTGAATAGAAAACCAGACAATGAAATAAACCTTTTACAACCACCTAATCTTCAATAAACCAAACAAGAACCTGGAGGAAAGACTCCCTATTCAATAAATGGTGCTGGGAGAATTGGATATTCACATGTAAAAGACTGAAATTGGACCCACATCTTTCTTCACTCACAAAAATTGATTAAAGATGGATGAAGGAGTTCAATTTAAGGCATACAATGATAAAATCCTCAAAGAAATCATAGGAAAAACACTAGGGAGAGACTTTATGAAGATGACTTCCATGGCAATTGCAACAACAACAAAAATAAACAAATGGGACTTAATTAAACTGAAAAGCTTCTATACAGCTAAAGAGACAACAACCAAAACAAATAGATAACCTACCCAATAGAAAAGGACATTTGCATATTTTGAATCAGACAAAAACTTGATAACTAGGATCTATAGAGAACTCAAATTAATCCACAAAAAACCCCAATAATCCCATATATCAATGGGCAGGAAAGATGAAGACACACCTTTTGGGGCCAAGACACAATTGTAAGAGGGACTTATGCAATCAGTGCGGGCAGTGCCTGCGGCTCAAAGGAGTAGGGCGCGGGCCCCATATGTAGGAGGTGGCAGGTTTAAACCTAGGCCCAGCCAAAAAAAACTGCAAAAAAAAAAAAAAAATGCTATCAGTGTAATCTGGTTTCTTGTACCCTCAATTAATCCTCAACAGTAAAAAAAGAAAAACAAAAAATGTAGAAAGGGGGAGTAAAATTATTTCCTAAGCATGGTAGTTCACACCTGTAATCTTAGCAATTTAAGAGGCCCAGACAGAAGGATCTCTTGAGACTAGCAGTTTAAGTTTAACTTGAGCAACATGGCAAGACCCCATATCTACAAAAGATTTTTAAAAAAAATACATGGGCATGGTGGCACACACCTATAATCTTAGCTACTCAGGAAGCTGAGGGGGGAGGATCATCTGTGTTTGAGGCTGAAGTCAGTTATCATCATGCTATTGTACTCTAGCCCAGGGAACAGAGAGTGAACTTATCTCAAAGTATAGTGTTGTATTCAATCAAGGTTAAATTTTTACCAGCTTGAGATAGACTGTTACAACTGTAAGATGTTCCATGCAATCCTCATGATAACCACAAAGTGAAAATCTATAGTGGATGCCCAAAACAAAATTAGGAAAAAATCAAAATGTACTATTACAGAAAATTATTAAACCACAAAGACCAAAAGACAGGATTAAAGAAACAAAGTACCAAACAATGTGTAAACAATTAACTTAAATAAGTCCTTACCTTATCAATAATTACCTTGAATGAAAATGGATAAAATTTTCCAAGAAAAACATATATATGTAGAATGACAGAATGGATATAAATAAAAATGAGACCCAACTACAGGCTGTTCACAAGGAACTCACTTCTTTGAGTCTATGAGTATTGGTGGGTGAGCAGTTCAGCAGGTTCTCAGCATGAGCAACCAGCTCTGGGTCCATCCGCAGCAGCTCAGACTCCTGCTGGAGCACACAAGTTGGACATACACCTCCCTCTGCACTGTCCCTTTCCTAGCTAGAAGGAACTGTTCTCAGAAGGTCAATAAAGCCTACTTTAACCTTTATAGCTCTGGCTAACTCCTTCAAACAGGAGGTTAGTGTTTGTGTAACAATCATACCCAGACTGAAAAGTAACAAAGTGGGAAATCAAAACCAGATCTCCACAGCACCCCTGTAATTATTTCTTCTCTCCCAGCACAGGCAGAACAAGAACTAGTTTTTTTGTTTGTTTTGCTTCTTTGTTGTTTTTTTTTTTTTTTTAACTTTTTGATTCTTACCTCTGGAATACTACAGGTGTCCAAGCAATATATAGTGATATACTGTATGTATTTTTGTTGTTGTTGTTCTTATATTTTTTTTGTTTTTTAGTTTTAATAGGGTTTTGTGTTGGTTTGGTTTTGTTGTTTGGGGTTTTTTATTTTGTTTTGTTTTGCTTTGGGTATTTTTGTTTGTTTTTCTTATGTTCATTTTTAATTTTAAGGCTACTGTATTTTATATAGGCTTCCCTGCCACTTTTTTCTTTGATTATCTCTCTTTTCTCTCCTCTTTCACTCTAAATTGGATTTTTTTCTAATTTTTCTCATCTTTCCCTTAAATGACAACAAAGAATTTTTGTTTCTGTTTGATTTTTTGGATGGGTTGGCTTTTCTTTCTTTTCTGGTCTGTTTTTTCCAGCACCATTCTGTTTCCTATTTCTGAGATAGAGCCTTGATCTGATGCTTAGGCTCGGGCCCCACAGCATTGGCCTTGCACTCAGAGGCACTGAATCCCTGGGAGACGGGTTTGTCTTCCCCAGGGACTGTTGATGCAGGCCCCTGCAACACCATAGGCTGATATTTGGGGGGGGGGCGCTTCATCTTTTCTTTCTCCTTTTATTTTTTAGAGACAGAGTCTCACTTCATTGCCCTTGGTAGAGTGCCATGGCATCACAGCTCACAACGACCTCCAACTCCTGGGCTTAGGCAATTCTTTTGCCATAGCCTCCCAAGTAGATGGGACTACAGGCACCTGCCACAATGCCCATCTATTTTTTTGTTGCAGTTTGGCCGGGGCTGGTTTTGAACCTACTACCCTTGGTATATGGGGCCAGCGCCCTACTCACTGAGTCACAGGCGCCATCCTCTCCTTTTATTTTTATTTTTCTTTCTGTCTCCTTTTTTTTTTTTTCCATGTTTGATGGTGGGATGATCTCCATCTCAATTAGGATAGTGAGGAACTCCTGACCTCCAGAGACCTTCCTGCCCCAGGTCCCCTGAGTATAGTTGATTACAGGCATAGGTCAACATACTCTACTGAACACCATTATTATTACCATTTCTTTCTATCATTCTTCCTTCACCTCAGTTTTTTTTGGGGGGGTTGTGGTAGTTATTTTCTGTTTGTTTATTATATATTTTAAAGCTGTTATGTTTTTTATTCTTTATTAATGTGTACATTAAAGCATTTATGGGGTACAAGTGTTCTGATTTATATACAATGTGGAATGCTTACATCTAACTGATTAACATAACCATCTCTTCACTTACTTATTTGTTGTGGTAAGACATTTATTCTTAACAGTTTTGAAATGATAAAACTCTCACTCTTCATGGATGATGTGATCCTATATATGGAAAACCCCAGGGACTCAACTACAAAACTCTTAGAGGTGATCAAGGAATACAGCAGTGTCTGAGGATACAAAATCAATATTTACAAATCAAAAGCTTTTATATATGCCAACAACAGTCAAGCTGCAAATATAGTCAAGGACTCTATTCCTTTTAGAGTAGTGCCAAAGAAGATGAAACATCTGGGAATTCATCTAACAAAGGATGTGAAAGATCTCTACAAAGAAACTGTGAGAAAAGAAATAGCTGAAGATGTTAACAAAAGGAAAAACATAACATGCTCATGGTTAAAAAGAATCAACATTGTTAAAATGTCTATGCTACCCAAAGCAATCTACAGATTTAATGCAATCACTATTAAAGCACCATTGTCATATTTTTAAGAGCTTGAAAAAATAGTGCTTCATTTTATATGGAATCAGAAAAGACCTCAAATACCCAACACATTACTCAGAAATAAAAACAAATCAGGAGGTATCATGCTACCAGACTTCAGGCTATCCTATAAATCTATAGGGATCAAAACAGCCTGATACTGGCACAAAAATAGAGAGGTAGATTTATGGAACAGAATAGAGAACCAAGAGAAGAACCAAGCCACTTACTATCATTTGATCTTTGTTTTTTTTTTTTTTTTT
>NW_003852439.1:697225-729319 GCF_000181295.1 Otolemur garnettii
GATTCGAACCCGCCGCCTTAGGTGCATGTGGCTGGCACCTTAGCCACTTGAGCCACAGGCGCCGAGCCTCATTTGATATTTGATAAGCCTATCAAAAACATTCACTGGAGGAAAGATTCCCTATTTACCAAATGGTGCTGGGTGAACTGGCTGGTGACGTGTAGAAGGATGAAACTGGACCCTCATCTCTCACCATTAACGAAGATTGATTCTCACTGGATAAAAGATTTAAACTTAAGACAGGAAACTATAAAAATATTAGAAGAGAGTGCAGAGGAAACTCTTGAAGAAGTTGGCCTGGGAGACTTTTTTATGAGAACCCCACCCCCACCACCCCCAGCAATTGAAGCAACATGAAAAATATATTATTGGGCTGTGATCAAACTTAAAAGCTTCCGCACAGCCAAGAGCACACTAAGTAAAGCAAACAGACAGCCTTCAGAATGGGAAAAAATATTTGCAGGTTATGTTTCTGACAAAGGTCTGATAACTAGAATCCACAGAGAGCTCAAATTAATCAATAAGAACAAATAACTCCATTTCTATGTGCGCAAGAGTCTTGAACAGAAATTTCCCTAAAAAAGACAGGTACATGGCCCACAAACATATGAAAAAATGCTCACCATCTTTAATCATCAGAGAAATGAAAATCAAACCTGCTCTGAGATATCCTCTAACTCCAAGAGTTTAAGATTAGCCCACATTGCAAAATCCCAAAACTACAGATGTTGGCATGGATGCAGAGTAAAGGGAACATTTCTACACTGCTGGTGGGAATGCAATTTAATATGACCTTTTTGGAAAGAAGTTTGGAGAGTACTCAAGGAACTAAAAGTGAGCCTACCATTTGATCCTGCAATTCCTCTATTACCTAATACCCAGATGAGATGATCAAAAATCATTTTACAACAAAGACATTTGTTGGCTTGACACACATAGCACAGTGGTTATGGAGCCAGTCACATACACCACCATACACCAAGGCTAGTGGGTTTGAACCCAGCCTGGGCCTGCTGAACAATGACAACTGCAACAAAAAAATAGGCAGGTGTTGTGGCGGGTGCCTGTAGTCCAAGCCACTTGGGAGGCTGAGGCAAGAGAATCTCTTAAACCCAAGAGTTTGAGGTTACTGTGAGCTGTGACGCCTCAACACTCTACAAAGGGCAACATAGTGACTCTGTTTCAAAAAAAAAAAAAGACATTTGCACCAGAATGTTTATTGCAGCCCAATTCATAATAGCCAAGTCATGGAAGCAGTCCAAATGCCCATCAACGCACAAATGGATTAACAAATTATGGTATATGTACACTATGAACTACTATGTAACCATAAAAAAAGATGGAGACTTCACATCTTTTATGTTTGCCTGGTTGGAGCTGGAATATATTCTTTTTAGTAAAGCAGCTCTTGTCTTTTATTTAGGCTTTGCTGACACCATCATTTTTTTCTCTCTTTTCTTTCCTCTTCATTTTCACTCTATTTTGGATATTTTCCTTTTTCTTTTCCCTTCTTTCCCTCACTAATTCCTTGAACAACAAACAAGGGGTTTTTTTGTTTGTTTGTTTGTTCTTGCTATTCTTTTTCTTAGAGACAGAGTCTCACTTTGTCACCCTCAGTAGAGTACTGTGGCATCACAACTCACAGCAACCTCCAGTTCTTGGGCTTAGGTAATTATCTTGCCTCAGCTTCCCAAGTAGCTGGGACTAAAGGTGCCCACCACAACACCTGACTATTTTTTATTGTTGTTCCATTTCGGCCAGGGCCAGATTCCAACCCACCACCCTTGGTACATGAGGCTGGCACCCTACTCACTGAGCCACAGGCCTATCTTGTTTTTGCTTTTTGTTTGTTTAACTTTGTTTGCCTCATTTGTGAATGTCTGTATGTTTTCTTAGTGGATTGGTTGGAATTCTTCTGTTTTTTCTTGTCTATTTGTCCAGTTTCATTCTGTTTTCTATGTCTGAGACAGAGCCTTGTCCTGAGGTCTAGAATGGGGTGCCATGACATTGACCTCACTCTTGGGGCCCCCAAACCCCTAAACTAGGGTGTCCTTGCTGCTTTGACTTCACCAGAGACTACAGATCCAAGGCCCAGCCACATCATAAGCTGATATTTTTTTCTTCATCCTCCTTTTCCATATTTGGTGGAGGCAGGTCTCATATTTGATCAGAATAGTGAGGAGCTCCTGACCTCAGAGATCCTTTTGCCACAGTCCCATAGAGGTCTATGATTCTGGGTGGAAAGCACCACACTCTGCCCAAAACCATTATTATAACCATCTCTTTCTTTTAGTCTTTCTTCTCTCCCTTCTTTTTTATTTCTTTTTGTTTTTGCTTCTGTTTTTTATTTTGTTTTGTTTTTTATTGTTTTGCTATGATGGTAGTTATTGTTTGGTTTATTCTTTTCTTTTATGTCTTTACTTTTTTCTTTTCTCCCATCTTATTCTTTTCTCTTCCTTTCATATATGTACCAAAAGGGCAGTTCAACACTCAGGTACAGGGACAAGGAAAATTAAGAACAAGGAGGAAGTGATAAGACTAGTAGGGGAAGTAAGTAAATAAGAAAACATACATGAGGAGAAATCGACACAAAAATTCTGGCAACATGAAAAGCCTGAGCAGATTAAACACCTCCCCACCCCCCTCAAGGACCACAGCAACTACCACAGATGATCCCACCTATAAAGAAATTATGGAAATTAATGAAAAGGATTTAAAGTATTGATGGCAAAAATGATAAAAAGGAATTGAATGGTAGATAACAACCAAAATGGAATCCAAATATTGACCCAAGAAATGAAAGAAAGATATGAGGAAATTAGAAAGGATATATCAGAGCTTATGAAATTGAAGGAGTCATTCAGAGAACATAAAGTAGAAAGAATGAATAACAGATTAAACCATGGAGAAGAAAGAATCTCAGAGCAAGACAAGTCTCTTTAGCTAAACTCAAGCTTTTAAAGAGTTAAAAAAGAAGAAAGTAGAATTTCTTCTAGAATTTTCTTCTAGAATCTAGAATGAATTCTAGATTTCTTCTAGAATTTCTTCTTTTAGAGCAGTTGCTTAGAGAGTTGTAACCTCATGAAACATACAAATATACAAATTATAGGTATCCCTAAAGGAAAAGTGAGACCCAAAGGTATGAAAGCCCTACTGGAGGGCATCATAAATAAAAATTTCCCAAGCATCATCAAAGATTCTGACATACTCCTTTTAGATAGATATTAAACCCTGGTTCATTTCGATAAAAACAAAGCATCTCCTAGACACATTATAATGAACCTGGCCAAGGTCAAAATGAAACAGAAAAGTCTATAAGCAGACAAGAGCAAGCAGCAATTGACCAATGGGGGCCAACCCATCATGGGTGACTACAGATTATTCAGCTGAAAATTTTCAAGCCAGAAGAGAGTTGTCATCTACCTTTTTACCTTCTTAAACAAAACAACTTTCTGCCCAGGATTCTGCACCCTGCCAAACTAAGATTCATATTTTAAGGACTGAAATCTTTTGCTGTCATTCAAGCATTGAGGAAATTTGCTACAATAAGACCAGCTCTGCAGAAATTACTCAGACCCATTTTTTTGCATTGACCATCACAATGACCCACCACAAAGTAGATACCCAGAAACTAAAGGTCAAAACCCAACTTCCACAATGCTGGAAGAGATAAAACTAATGAATGGACATCCACATAATAAAACAGCCAGAACTCCACCATACATATCAATTCTCTCAATAAATGTGAAAGACTTGAATTCCCCACTGAAGAGGCACAGGCTGGCTGACTGGATGAAAAAAGCACAAGACATCTATATATTGTCATTAGGAAACAAATCTAAGCTCTAAAGACTTAGAGTGAGGGTTGGAACCCTAACAATATTTCAGGCAAATGGAAACCATAAGAAAGGAGGGGTCACAATTCTATTTTCAGATACAAATTGGTTTAAAGAAAAAAGAATAAAGAAAGACAAAGATGGGGTTACTAAATATTGATCAAGGGAACAGTACAAGAGGGTATTTCAATTCTAAATACATATATACACCCAACTTAAATGCTCCCACATTTATTAAACAAACCCTACCTGATCTGAACAATATGATATCTTACAACACCATCATAGCTGAGGATTTAACATCTCTCTGACAGAAATAGATAAATCCTCAAAACAAAAATTAAACAAAGAACAAGAAACTTAAAGTTAATCCCAGATCAACTGAGTTTGACAGACATATACAGAGCATACCACCCCAAAGCCAATGACTATACATTATTCTTATCAGCTCACAGATCATACTCCAAAATTGATCATCTCCTAGGACACAAAATTATAAGAACTGAAATTATGGCTTGTACCTTTTCAGTCCACAGTAGAAAAATAAAGGTGGATCTCAATTCTAAAAAAAAAAACCTCTATCCCTACATAAAATCATGGAAATTAAATACCCTTTTGCTGAATGACGGCTGTGTCAAAGAGGATGTAAAGAAGGAAATCATGAGATTTCTTTCTTTCTTTCTTTTCTTTTCTTTTCTTTTTTTTTTTTATCAGAGTCTCACTATGTCACCTTTAGTAGAGTGTTGTGGCATCACAACTCACAGCAAACTCAAACTCATGGGCTTAAAGGATTTTCCTGCCTCAGCCTCCCAGTAGTTGGGAGTATAGGCACCCACCACAATGCCAAAATCATTAGATTTCTTGAATGTAATGACAATGAAGCCACAACTTACCAAAACCTGTGGGATACTGCAAAAGCATTCCTAATAGGGAAACTCATTGCATTAGATGCCCACATCCAAAAAACAGAAAGAAGTTGCACATAAACAACCTACTGAACTACCTCAAGGAACTAGAATAGGAAGAGAGCAATTTAGTCCCAAACTTAGCAGAAGAAAACAAAAACCAAAATTAAATCAGAAATAAATGAAATTGAAAACAAAATAATCATTCAGAAACGTAATGAAATAAAAACTTGGCTCTTAGAAAAGATAAACAAAATTGACACTTTTTGCCAGATTAACTAGAAACAAAATAAGATCTCTAATATTGTCAATTAGAAACAAAAAAGGAAAAATAACTACACACACCATAGAGACACAAGGGTTCATCTTTGATTATTACAAAAAAACTCTATATCCAGAAATTTGACAATGTGGATGAAATGGACCAAAACCTGGAATCACACAATCTCCCTAGACTTAACCAGAAAGAAATTGATCTCTTGAACAGATCGAAATTGAAGAAACAATAAAAAACCTCCCAACAACAACAACAAAAAGTCCTGGACCAGAAAGCTTTACTCCAGAATTCTATCAAACATTCAAATAACAGCTAGTACCTATGCTGTAGAAACTATTTCAAAACATTGAGAAGAAAGGAAAACTCCCCAACATATTTTACAAAGCAAACATCACCCTGATACTAAAACCAGGAAAGGACCCAACTCAAATGGTAAACTACAGACCAATTTCACTAATGAATATTGATGTAAAAATATTCAACAAAATTCTAGCAAATGGGATACAGCTACATATAAAAAAAAAAAAAGTTGCACATTATGATCAAGTAGGCTTCATCCCAGGGATACAGGATGATTTAACATAGACAAATCTATAATTGTAATTCATCACATAAGTAAAGCAAAAGAAAGACCATATGGTCCTCTCAGTAGACACAGAAAAAGGCATTTGATAAAATTCAGCATCCTTTTCTTATAAGAACTCTTAAGAAATTAGGCATAAATGGGACTTTTTAAAAACTGGTTAAAAAAAAAAAGTCATCTACAACAAACCCACAGCCAATATCATACTGAATGCAGTGAAACTGAAAGCATTCCCACTTAGAACTAGAACCAGACAAGGATGTCCACTATCACGAATACTATTCACCCTAGTAATGGAAATTCTAACTGATGCAACTAGAGAAGGGAAGGACATTAAGGGGGGCAGAGGGAGAAACAAAATGGGGGCAGAGGAGGTCAAATTCTCATTCTTTGCTGATGATATGATCTTATACTTAGAAAATTCCAGAGATGCAATCACAAGACTTCTGGAAGTGATGAAGAAATATAGTAACATTGCAGGGTATGAAACCAATACCCACAAATCAGTAGCCCTTTTATACGCCAATAATACTAAGTGTAAAAGCAAATCAAGGGCCACAGTCTCTTCACAGTAGCCTTAAAGAAAATGAAATACCTGGGAATATATCTTACAAAGAATGTAAAAGATCTCTATAGAGAGAACAATGAAAACCTGAGAGAAGTAATAGCAGAAGACATTAAGAAGTGGCTCATGGCTGGGAATAATCAACATTGTTAAAATGTCTATACTACCAAAATCAATATACAGATTTAATGCAATTCCCATTAAAATTCCAACAGCATACTTTCAAGAACTCAAAAATATCATTCTTCATTTTGTTCGAAACCATAAAAAAAGTCATATACCCATGGCAATCCTTAGTAATAAAAACAAATCTGGAGACACCACTCACGAAACTTCAGGTTTTACTACAAGTCCAGAGTGATCAAAACAGCACTGTATTGAAATAAAAATAAGACATAAATCTATGGAGCAGAATTGAAAACCCAGAGATAAAACCAACCTCTTACTGTCATCCTATCTGATCTTTGATAAACCAAACAAAACTGAGGAAAATAATCCCTATTCAGTAAATGGTGCTAGGACAGCTGGTCAGCCATACGTAAAAGAGTGAAACTAGACACGTACCTCTCACCACTTGCAAAACTGAAGGCAAAACTGACTCACAATGAGATGGTAAAAATTATAGAGGCATTATATACTCACTTCCAAAATGGCGGCCGAGTAATAGCTTCAGCTGGTGCAGTGAGAGTGGGGAAAGAAGATTCCAGGCATCTCTGGCTGGTGGGTTTTGCCCAGAGGCTTCCCCTTGGTGACATAGGAAGTCAGCAAGAGACTTATGAACCCCACAAGGAGGACAGGAGTGGTGGAAAACTGGCAAGTGGTGGGTGCCTTTGTTCAATTGGAGGCTTCCCATAGTTGTTATCATAGCAACAGCTAGATTACAAACAGAAAAGCCTTACCTGTAGGCTGTTTTTTGTTTTTTTGTTTGTTTGTTTGTTTGTTTGTTTGTTTTTACTTAGACACTCGATTGAATTGCTTTGGGAAATCTTGGACAGGTGTGCAGATGACTTTGGGCATTGTCTGGGGCCTGGGACTAAGCCACTGAGCTGGAGGGGAGCTAATATCATTCAGCTGTGGGCTGCCCGCACAGTTACTGTGGGGTAGCTGTCCCTGCATGTTGCAGCATGGGAATCAGCTGGGAGCCCTTGGCCGAGTAATTTAGTAACTGAGCTGCCCAAAGGCAGGGACTGAGATGCTGGGGAAGTGCAGAGATCCAAGTTTTTGGCAGATTAACAGCCTTGGCCCTCAGGGGCATAGAGGGAGTCGAGATTTGGCACACTGGATAAGCAGGCAGCCATGCCAGGAGAGATCCCAGCGATAAGTGCTTTCCTTAAAAAGCTTCTGCTCAACCAAGGTTCATAGTTTGGAGTGTCTTTTAAGTGGGCTGAGGAAAACATTTGGACTCCCAAGCCTGCAGGGTCTGAGAGACCAGCAGAGGCCTCCAGTCTCCATCTCGAATAGCTGTGTTAATACTGCGATCAACATCTCATATCTTGGAAGATCACCTGTTGCCCAGACAACATTCAGCAGGATATATATACTGCTTGGTTGTTTGGTTTTGGGTCTAGGGGGGCGGGGTTTTTTTTTTTTTCTTTATTTTAACATTTTTCCTTGACATTTTTTCATATTTATTTTTCTTTTTGCTCTTTTTTCTCCCTTTTTTCCATTATTCTAGTTTAAATACAATCTTCCATTTTTGCCTTCTTTAAGAACTACAATTTTATTTTTGTCAGTGTTTCTGCCCCTACTATTTGTTTTTTTTCCCCCAATTTTATCCCTTAAGGGTTTTTGCTTGTTTGTTTTGGTTTGATTTATAGTATTTTTGTCTTTCCTCTATACCTGGTGGAGGTAGGGTATTGTGTCTGATCCAGCTGGCAAAGAACTGTTGACCTCAAGGGAACCACCCATTCCAGCACCCCAGAGGTTGTGGGTTTTGAAGGTTGGGTCATAGTACCCTACTATACATCTATATTACTCTCATTTCCTTCTTTCGGAGCCTTTCTTCTTTTTGTCAATATTTCCTTTTACTCACCCCCTCTTCCTTCTCTTTTTTCTTTCTTTTTAGAATCTTTTTTCCCTTCTTGATCTTCAATCTTCTCATCCTTCTGGTCCCATACCAAAAAGACTTATTAAAACTTTAGGCCAGAGGCACAGTTACTTAAAGAGCAAGAAGAAATGAAAGAAAAATCGGGCTAAGGAAATAGATATAACAAAGCACTCATGAGAATCAGCAGAAAAATCCTGGCAACATGAAATACCAGTTCAGAGTAACCCCTTCTAGGGATCATGAGGTAGCTATAGCAGAGTATTCTGCCTACAAAGAAATGTTAGAAATGACAGAAAGGGAATTTAGAATACAGATGATGAAAACAATGAAGGAAACAATGGAAACAATGAAGGAAATTGCTGATAAATTGGAAAATAACAAAAAGAAAATCTAAAAACAGAATCAAATAAGAGATGAATGATACAAGGAATATATAAATGATATACCAGAGCTGAAGGAACTGAAGCAGTCAATTAGGGAACTTCAGGATGCAATAGAAAGTATCAACAACAGGCTCAGTGCCTGTGGCTCAAGTGGCTCAGGCACCAGCCACATACAACTAAGGTGGCGGGTTCGAATCCAGCCCAGACCTGCCAAACAACAATGATGGCTGCAACCAAAAAATAGCTGGGCATTGTGGCGGGCGCCTGTGGTCCCAGCTACTTGGGAGGCTGAGGCAGCAGACTTGCTTAAGCCCAGGAGTTGGAGGTTGCTGTGAGCTGTGATGCCACAGCAATCTACCCAGGGTGATAGCTTGAGGCTCTGTCTCAAAAAAAAAAAAAAGAAAGAAAGTATCAACAACAGATTCGATTATGCAGAATTAAAAATCTCAGAGGTTGAGGATAAAGCTTTAGAGATACTCAGATAGTTAAGGAGGCAGAAAAGAAGAGAGAGAAAGCAGAACATTCACTGACAGAATTATGGGACTCTATGAAGCATTCAAACATACCAGTTATAGGTATCTCTGAGGAGGAAGAAGAATGCCCCAGAGGAATGGAAGTCATTCTAGAGAATATTATAAATGAAAATTTCCCAAATATCACCAAATATTTTGACATACTCCTTTCAGAGGGATATCAGTCCCCCAGTTGCCTAAACTCACTCAAATAGAGCCGCTCCAAGGCGCATTGTGATGAAACTGTCTAAAGTCAAGACAAAAGAAAAGATTTTGCAAGCTGCCAGGAGTAAGTGCCAACTGACCTACAGGGGAAAATCTATCGGGGTGACCATGGACTTCTCTAATGAAACTTTTTAAGACAAAAAAAAATGGTCATCTACATTTAATCTACTTAAACAGAACAATTTCCAGCCCAGAATTCTATATCCCACTAAGTTAAGCTTTAAAATTGATGGATAAATTAAATCTTTTATTGATATGCAAACATTAAGGAAATTTGCCACAACAAGACCAGCTTTACAGGAAATATTTCAACCTGTTCTACTCACTGATCATCACAATGGACCATCAGCAAAGTAAATACTAAGAAATTAAAGGACAGAACCTAGTTTCCACAATGATGCAATAGATAAAACTAAGCAATAGACTTTTACAAAATAAGCTGAACAGAACACTACCACACTTACTAATTATCTCAATAAATGTCAATGGCTTGAATTCCCCACTGAAGAGGCATAGATTGGCTGATTGGATTAAAAAAAAACAAGCCATCTATTTGCTGTCTGCAGGAAACACACCTCACGTCGAAAGACAAATTAAAACTCAGAGTTAAGGGTTGGTAGTCAATTTTTCAGGCAAACAGAATTCAGAAGAAAAGAGGGGTTGCAATCTTATTTTCAGGTAACAGGTGGATTTAAAGCAACCAAAGTCAAAAAAGACAATGATGGTCACTTCGTATTGGTCAAGGGAAAATTACAAGAAGACATTTAAATTTTAAGTATTTATACACTCAATTTAAATGCTCCCAGATTCTTGAAACAGACCTTGCTTAGTCTGAGCAATATGATATCCTATAACACCATAATAACAGGGGACTTTAACACTCCTCTCTCAGAGTTGAACAGATCCTCTAAACAGAAATTAAACAAAGATATTCAAGATTTAAATGAGAGCCTAGAACAACAGTGCTTGATCGATGTATATAGAACACTCTATCCCAAAGATAAGGAATATACATTCTTCTCATCACCCCATGGAACATTCTCCAAAATTGATCATATCCTAGGACACAAAAAAAACCTCAAAAGGATCAAAAGTATTAAAATTCTACCTTGCATTTTCTCAGATCACAAGGCACTAAAAGTCGAACTCAACTCCAACAAAAACATTCAACCTCACACAAAGGCATGGAAGTTAAACAGCCTTATGCTGAATAACAGCTGGGTCCCAGGAGAAATAAAAAAGGAAATTATTAACTTCCTTAAGCATAACAACAACGAAAACACAAGCTACTAAAACCTATGGGATATAGGAAAAGCAGTCCTGAGAGGAAAATTTATCACTTTAGAAACCTACATTCAAAAAACAGAAAGAGACTGCATCAACAAACTCACAAGCCATCAGAGGAATGGGAAAAAGAACAATCTAAGCCTAAACCCAGCAGAAGAAAAGAAATATCCAAAATTAAAACAGAGATCAATAAAATTGAAAACAAAAGAATCATTCACAAAATTAATGAAATAAGAAGTTGGTTTTTTGAAAAAAAATAAATAAAATAGATAAACCTTTGGCCAGACTAACTAGAAATAAAAAAGCAAAATCTCCAGTAACCTCAATCAGAAATGATAAAGGGGAAATAACACCTGATGCCACAGAAATACAAGAGATTATCTCTGAATACTACCAGAAACTTTATGCCCAGAAATTTGACAATGTGAAGGAAATGAATCAATATTTGGAATCACACCCTCTCCCTAGACTTAGTCCACATGAAATAGATCTCCCGAACAGACCAATTTCAAGCACTGAGATCAAAGAAACAACAAAAAAATCTCCAAACAAAAAAGTGCTCTGGTTCGGATGGCTTCACACTGGAATACTATCAAATCTTCAAAGAAGATCTTATCCCTATAATGCAGAAATTATTCCAAAAAACTGAGGAGGAAGGAATCTTCCTCAACACGTTCTATGAAGCAAACATCACTCTGATACCAAAACCAGGAAAAGACCCAACTAAAAAGGTGAATTTCGGACCAATTTCTCATGTTCATGGCTGAGAAGAATCAACATTGTTAAAATGTCTATACTTCCCAGAGCAATTTACTGATTCAATGCCATCCCTATTAGAATACCAACATCCTATTTTCAAGACTTGGAAAAAATGATTCTACATTTTGTATGGAACCAGAAAAAACCACGTATAGCTAAAGTAGTTATTAGTAATAAGAACAAAGTTGGGGTATCACCATAGCAGATTTTAGGGTGTACTACAAGGCCATAGTTATCAAGACAGCATGATTTTGGCACAAAAATAGAGACATAAACATTTGGAATTGAACAGAAAACCAGGAAATGAAACCAGCAACTTATAGCCACCTAATATTCAGTAAACCTAATAAGCACATCCACTGGGGGAACGATTCCCTATTCAATAAATGGTGCTGGGGGGATTGGCTATCCACATGTAAAAGACTGAAACTGGACCTGCACCTTTCTCCACTCACAAAAATTGATTCAAGGTAGATAATGGACTTAAATTTAAGGCATAAAATGATAAAAAAAATTCTCAAAGAAAGAATAGGAAAACACTGGAAGATATTAACCTAGGGAAAGACTTTATGAAGAAGACTGTCGTGGCAATAGTAATAAACAAATGGGATTTAACTAAATTGAAAAACTTCTTCACAGCCAAAGAGACAACAATCAAAGCAAATAGACAACCTACCCAATTGGAAAGGATATTTGCATATTTTGAATTAGACAAAAGTTTAATAACTAGCATCTATACAGAAATTTAATTAATCTACAAGGAAAAAAACCAACAATCCTATGCATCAACAGGGAAAAGAGTTAAACAGAACCTTCTCTAAAGAAGATAGATGAATGACTATCAAATACGTGAAAAAAAAATGCTCATCATCCCTAATTATTAGAGAAATGCAAATTAAAACCACCCTGAGATATCATTTAACCCCAGCAAGAATGGCTCATATCACAAAATCTCAAAACTGCAGATGCTAGCATGGATATGGAGAGAAAGGAACCCTTTTACACTGCTGGTGGGACTGCAAACTAATACAACCTTTTTGGAAGGAAGTATGGAGAAACCTCGAAGAACTCAACCTAGGCCTCCCATTTGAGCCTGCAATCTCATTACTGGGCATCTATCCAGAAGGAAAGAAAAAAACCTTTTATTATAAAGGTATTTGTACTAGGCTGTTTATTGCCGCCCAATTTATAATTGCTAAAATGTGGAAACAGCCCAAATGCCCTTGAATCCAGGAATGGATTGGCAAGCTGTGGTATATGTATACCATGGAGCATTATTCAGCTATTAAAAAAATGGAGATTTTGTAGCATTTGTACTAACCTGTATGGAAATGGAACACATTATCCTTAGTGAAGCATCACAGGAATGGAGAAGTATGAATCCTATGTATTCAACTTTGATATGAGGACAATTAATGACATAGTGGGACATGGGGGAAGGGGAAAGCAGACAAAGATGGAGGGAGGGGCTGAGGGTAAGGACAAGAAAATAAAAGAAAATAGTGACTAATTCTCACATAAACTGGATTCGATTTTGACTAAAGTACATTACTTGAACATTAATTTTTACTTCAACTTGTTAATATGTTGTTTAGGATACAGGATACTGCATCCTCATTTAAAAGTAAATTAGGTTTATAATTTCCCCTTTATAACAATATACTTTTTCCAATTTTAATATCAGGTATATCCAGATTAAGCAGAATTATTTTGAAGTATTTCTTCTTTTTCTATTGTCTATAAGATTTGGCATGATCTGTTTTTTGAAATTATCTTTTATTTTTATTTATAAATATTAGTTGTCTATTTTCTGTAACTTTGGAAAAAAATAGTAAGAAGTTAATTGATGACTCCATACTGAACCTCAGAGTCAAAGTATTCCATAATAGACGTACTCTTATTTGACAATGTGAATGTTACTTTCTTTGCATTACTATTATTATTGCTTAATACTTTGTTGCAGCAATTGTCTGATTTCTTTTCTGAATGTATTTATCTTCATTCATTCTTTACGAAGTTTTTGTTTCTAGTTTTTATCTTAAACATTGTTATTGTTGTTAAATTTTAAGCCTTTTTAATTCTGTGAAGGCAAAAAGTGGAAACCTAATAATCACATGTATATGTAAAAATAAATAAATAAAATGAAAAAAAATTATAGAGGAAAGCACAAGAGAAACTCTAGATGATATTGACCTGTGGAAAGATTTTATGAAGAAGACAACATCAGCAATGGCAACATCATCAAAAATAAATAACTGGGATTAAAGTAAGCTAAAAAGCTTCTGTACAATCAAGGATACGATAATCAATGCAAACAGACAACTTTCAGAATGGCAGAAGAGATTTGCATGTTACAAATATGACAAGGGATTGGTAACAAGAATCTATAGAGAATGCAGGTTAATCAACAACAACAACAAAAGAAAAACAGAGCAAACAATCCCATCTATCATTGGGCAAGAGACATGAACAGAGCCTTTTCTGAAGAAGACAGATGAATGGCCAACAAATACATGAAAGAAATGCTCTTTGTCTCTTATCATCAGAGAAATGCAAATCAGAACCAGTCTGACATATCACCTAACCCCCAGTGAGAAGAACCCACATCACAAGATCCCAAAGCTGCAAATGCTGGTGTAGATGTGGAGAGAAGGGAACACTTTTACACTCTTGGTGAGATTGCAAACTAACACAGCTTCTTTGGAAAGAAGTATGGATAATCCTCAAAGAGCTAAAAAGAGACCTCCCATTTGATCCCACAATCCCATTACTAGCTATCTACCCAGAAGAAAAAATATTTTATCACAAGTGCATTTGCATTAGCATGCTTATTGCAGCTCAATTCACAATTGCCAAGCCATGGAAGCAAGCCAAATGCCCAACAGCCCATGAATGAATTACTAAACTGTGGTATATGTATATCATGGAATACTACTCAGCTATAAAAAACATAGGGACTTTACATATTTTGTATTTACCTGAATGGAGTTGAAACACACTGTTCTTAGTAAAGTATCACAAGAATTGAAATGCAAGTATCCAGTGAAGTCAATACTAATATGAATCTAATAGAAAAACAACTATATGCCCATATGAGAGAATAACCATAGTATATTTGAGATGGGGGGGAGCACAGGATGAAAAGGAGAAAGGAAAAGAAGTAGGGGCTTTGGTAATCTCTTACCTGATGGACACATTGTGAAGGTGTAAAGCACACCCACAGAAGGAAGGGCTCAACTGCCTCAACTACAACTTGAACTTTACCTTGGAAACACAAACAATGTAACCTAATCATTTGTACCTTCATATTAATCAGAATTTTTTTTTTTTTTTGAAGGAACCCCCAAGCTATCCCCCTGGGTAGAGTGCCATGGCATCACGCTCATAGCAACCTCCAACTCCTGGGCTCAAGCGAGTCTCCTGCCTCAGCCTCCCAAGTAGCTGGGACTACAGGCGCCCGCCACAACGCCTGGCCATTTTTTGGTTGCAGCCGTCATTGTTGTTTGGCGGGCCCGGGCTGGGGATTCGAACCCGCCACCTTAGGTGTATGTGACTGGCGCCTTAGCTGCTTGAGCCACAGGCGCTGAGCCAATCAGAATTTTTTTTAAAAAATTAAAAATATGAATGGAAGAAAATAATTGTTCCTGTTTGCTTATCACCTTATCTTGTATATATATAGGTATAAGGTTCACCAAAAAGCTGTTATAACTAATAATGGCTAGAGTATACTTGCAGGACACAATATTAACATACAAAAATCAGTAACATTTCTATACACTAACAAACTATTTGAAAAAGTAATCAAGAAAACAATCCCATTTGCAATATCTACAAAAAATAATAAAATACTTAGGAATGAATTTAACCAAAAAGACCTGAATACTAAAAACTAAAATATTCACAAAAGAAAGTGAAGAAGACACAAATGAATGGAGAGATATGCCATGTTCATGGATTAGAAAAATTAATATTGCTAAAATGTACATACTACTCAAAATAATCAACAGATTGAATATAACCTCTATCAAAATTCCAAGTCATTTTTCATACAAATAAGAACAAGAATCCTAAAATCCTGAAATACTCAAATAGTCAAGATGATCATGAGCAGAAAAAATGAAGCTAAAGGCATCACACTATCTAATATCAAATAGTCATACAAAATGATGACAATTAAAACAATCTGGTACTGGTGGTACTGGCCTAAAAATAGAAACGTCAACCATTAGAAACGAATAAAGAATGAAAAAACAAACCTATGAATACATAATCAATTGATTTTTAATAAAGGTACCAAGAATACACAATGAGAAGAGGACAGTCTCTTTAATAAATGATGTTGGAAATACTGATATCCATATACAGAAGTATGAAATTAGAATTCCATGTCTTGCCATATACAAATTTCAACTCAAAATAGATAGAAATGTAAATGAATGATCTGAAACGGTAACTAGAAAAAGAAACAGGAGGGAAACTACATGACATCTGGGCAATAATTTTTTAGACCTGGCCCCAAAAGTACAGGTAACGAAAGCAAAAATTGAAAAATCAGATAACATCAAAATAAAGAGTTCTGCACCACAATTAACAAGTGAAGATAAAACCCACAGACTAGAAGAAAATATTTCCAAGCTGTACATCTGATAAGGAGTTAACAATGAAAATACATAAGAAATTCAAACAACTCTTAAGAAAAAAAATAAATAATGTGATTAGAGAATGAGCAAGAGACCTGAATAGATATTTTTCAAAAGTAGACACACAAATGGCCAAGAGAAAAATGAAAAACTTTAATATCATTAGGCTAAGATAAATTCAAACCACAATGAGTTATCATCTCACAGTTGTTAGAAGGCTGTTATCGAAAAGATAAAAGATAACAAGTGTTAGCAAGGATGTGGAGAAAAGGGATCTTTTGTATACTATTTGATACAGCCTCTATAAAAAACTTCAAGTAATTTCCCCAAAAAATCTAAAAAAAGAATTACCATGTGATCCACGAATCCCATTTTTGGGTGTTCACTCAAAAGACTGGAAATCTGTATGCTCAAGTAATATCTACACTCCAACGTCCACTCCAGCACTATTCACAATAGTGGATCACCGTAAGTGTTCATCAATGGATAGGTTGGTAAAGAAAATATAGAATATATAGACAATAGAACACTAGCCTTTAAAAACAAACAAACAAAAAAATATGTCCTTTGCCATAACATGGAAGAAACTGGAGAAAATTATGCTAAGTGAAATAAGCCAAGGACAGAAAGACAAATACAACATCTTCTTACTTATCTCTGGAATCTAAAACAATTGAACTTATAGAAACAGAGTAGAACAGCGGTGACCAGAGGCTGGAGGATGGAAGAATGGGGAGATGTTAGTCAAATGGCACAACACATAAGAACAAGAGTTTTTTGAGATCTATTGCATAGCATGATGAATATATTTTATAATTATGTATTATACATTTCAAAATCACCAATAAGTAAATGTGAAATCACCTCATCACAAAAGAATTATAAATATTTCAGGTGATAAATATGTTAATTGCCTTTACTTATTTCACATTTTATTAATAAATTATGACATTCTTTCATATTCCATAAACATATACAAGTACAATTTCTCAATGCATGATAACAAAACTATTTTCTTTCCAATTATAATAGAAAAAGTGACTATCACATAAGAAAAAAATCCAAGGTGCAATAATAGTAGTGATAAAATTCAAATGTGTAATGTAGCAGACATTAAATATTAAAAGAAAAGATGATGAAGCTATTGGACAACTAAGTAAACTCTGAGTAAGTCATGGTGAACCTAAGTAGTTTAGCAAACTAATAGAATAGAAGTTACCAAAAGTCAATGGATTTAGAGCAAAGAAATCATTAAGATCAGAAGGATCTAGCAAGTGCACTAAGTCCAGGTAAATATGTACAAATTTAGCTGTTTAATACAAAGTTTTAAGTACCTACAGCTGCTGTTCTGCCTTTGGTGCAAGCCTTTTTTCTGTTTGTCACTTCAAAAAACTTACTTTTTCTTTACTCTATTGGCTCACTCTTGAATTCTTTCCTCTGCAAAGCCAAGAACTCACACAACCTCCAGGCAAAATATACATTCTTGATTCACTATCATTTCATTTCCTACTAATATAAGATCGTAAGGTAGCAGATATAGTTATCTCCTAATCTCTGCAATGCAATGGTTAAAACACAGGCATTAGAATATGTTGGAGCTGGAATTAATTTATAAACTAGCTCTCTTATAAAATAGCACTTATAATCTTGCAAGTTACTATTTTTCACATTTATAAAATGGGGGTATTACCTATATCTCATTAAATCCCTAAAATCTAAAAATATAATCATCAGGTCTTTAGTTATTTCCTACCTTCAGTGGCAAACTGTCATTTCTGTTTTTGAAGTCATGATCAAAAACAATAGCAGCCAGCACATACCCAGTCTTATTTTCAGATTTAATGTACATCTCAAATTCTTCTTCTGAGGAAAAGCCTCGAACTGTAAAGAAATAATTCAAAATGTTCCACTTAAATGTGAAATATTTAATGGACTTTGTTGTGTGTACTATGTATACCGTAATCTTTTTGTAATATTGTAAATTTTAAAACACTATTACTTAAAAAAATTGGTACCACAAACCATGTAATGTATATTTAAGGTACATAAAAACTCTTAAGTTTACTATAAAATCTATATCGCATTATGAATATCTAATCATTGCTATAACTGTATGAGGAAGCAAATTGGAACAGGGGAACATTCATTTGTGTTTTCAAATTTAGTGATTTTTTTTTAAAGAATATTTTAAGAGAATAATAATTGACAAATCAGGCCAGGCTCTCACCTATAATCCACACTCTGGGAGGCCAAGGCCAGTGGATTGCTTGAGCTCAGTAGTTCAAGACCAGCCTCAGCAAGAGTGAGACATCATCTCTACTAAAAATAGAAAAAAATAACTGTGGAAAAAGGTGCATGTCTGTATTTCCAGCTACTTGGGAGACTGAGGCGAGAGGATTGTATGAACCCAGGAATTTGAGGTTGTTGTGAGCTACAGTGATGTCATGGAACTCTACCCAGGGCAAAAGAATGAGATTCTGTCCTCCACCCCTCAAAAAAAGTGACAATTGATTTCTATGGAAAATATGACAATTTAGAAAGTAACCTGAAGCTGCAGAATAAAAAAATGCTATACATTTATAACTATTTGTCTCATTCACAAATTAATGTGTATGAAATTTGGAAATATACACTCACAAAATCATACTCTCTCTCTCATACACATATATACAGATAACTAAGTAATTAAAGTTTTTCTTCACAATTAAAGTATTTATAATGCAAACAAGATATTAAGGCCTTTAACAGTCTCTATATAGAGAAACATTAATTGTTGAGAAAAATAAATATCATTTTTTATATTAAGTAATATATACACAGATCATGAATACATTTATGTCTTTGTGGGGTTCAATATGTTGATTATTTGTACAAATTGGAGTGCTTACACCTACTAATTAAAATAGCTTTCACCTCATTTATTTAACCACAGTGTTAAGACTTTGTGTTCTAGACTTCATAGATTTGACTTGTACCCTTGCAATATGCTCCATAGTTTTGGGAAATGAAGCGATGTACCGTATTCAATTATTTAAAGAAATCCATACTGTAAAGGATCTTTTCTGTTAATGCAATCCTAATAAAAATTTTAACAGAATTTTAAATTAGATGACTCTACAATTTACATAGAAATAACAATGGGTAAAGAACAGCGATGATAACTAAAGAACAGATGGGAAAACTTCCTTTACAAGCTTATTAGGATATGATAAAACTATAGTAAGTTAAAGCAGCATCAGATTGACATAACAATATGCCAATGGATCATAATAGGGAGCCCATATATAAACTCATGAATAATAATTGTGATAAAAATGTTAATACAGAATGGTCTTTTTCATAAAGAGTAGTTTTTTTTTTAATTTTATTTCTTATAGCATAACTGTGTACATTAATGCAATCATGGGGTACAGTGTGCTGTTTTCATGTACATTTTGAAATACTCTCATAAAACTGGTCAAAATAACCTTCATGTCATTTTCTTAGTTATTGAGTTAAAACATTCATACTCTGCTTTTAGAAAGATTCACTTGTACCCTTGTAAGTTTAATACTACATAAATATCCATATGAAAATAAATGAAACCTCACACCATTAAGAAAATCCGCTATAGATCTACCTGATAAAATATTAATTCATAGTAGCAAGAAATGATATTTTCCATAAATAGTAACTGGCCAAAAGGATCTCAGTGTGGGTATAAATGAAACCTCACACTATTTAAGAAAATCAATTCCTAGTGAATTTTAGATATGCATGTAAACATGACTTGAAAAAGTCCCCCACAACATAATGGAAAAGAATACCTTCATGACTAAGTAAAGTTACTTAAACAGAACATAAAGCACAATAAACATAATGGAAAGACTTGATAAATTAAATTTTATTAAAATTATAGTTGCTCTACTCCAAAAGATACCACTAAGGCAAGATGCAGACTGAGAAAGCTGATATGCAGATGCCTATAACCAAGAATTAAATGTATAAATAACTCTTACAAATGAGTAAGAAAAAAAAAGCCCAACCCAATAGAAAATGAACAAAATATTTGAACAGGCTTGTCATTAGAGAATAAGAAAAAATATACAAGTGGCCAATAATGGTATGGCCAATATATTCAATAAGATTAGTAATCAGAGAAAAGCAAATTGAAACTATGATTCCACTGCACAACTTACCAAAATGGCTAAAATTTTGTAAAGTTATACAATATTTCATTCACTAAACTAAAAATAGTCATTAAAATTTTCCTTTTTCTCTGTAAGCAGAAACATATGACATTTATCCAAAATATTAAGTGATTAATTCTGTCTTCTTTATTTCTGCCTTTTAATATAATAGAATCCAGTGAACTGGCTCCCCCATATTAACAACTGATGATAAGAAAGGCAGGAGTTTTCTTCAGTTTCAAACACAAGGGACCTGAGCTAAAATAAACTCCCTTTGCTTCAAACTAATAAAAATGTTAGATACAATCTAATACAAATATAACTAATAATAAAAACAAAGTCAAAATTAGGAACGAAGAAGAAAAGGAAGGAAAGAAGGGAGGGAGAGATGAAGGGAGGTTATCTAGGCTTCAAAATGAATAGAGGGTTCAAAGATCTCATTTCTACCCTATATTTCCCCAAATCCTACACTTTAGGAAAAAGTAAATATCAGTTTTCACCAATGTGAATTATGATTTTTAAAAACAACTTTATTGAGATATAATTCATATACTATAGGTGATAAGTACCTGGGAAAATTAGGACATAATGTGTGCAGTCAAATCCCAGTCAGGAAGAAACTGAAAGCTAGGTATTTCTGTTTGCTCTGCACTGAGCCAGAGGGACTTGCCACTGGAAATGATCCACCTCTATTTAAAACTGTAATCCTGGGAGACTTATAAATGCCAAGCCTTGTCAGTTCCCAGTCCTTCTGGTGGGAGCTGTAAAAAATGGGATACTAAATGTGTAGTCAAGTTCCTTCCAGGAAGAAGCTGAAGTACTTGCTGTCTTTGTCCATTCAGGTTGATATAGCAAAATAGCATAGAGTTGGTAGATTCAAACAGAAATTATTTCTCTCAGTTCTGAAGGCAGGAAAGGTACTAGCAGACCCACTGTTTGATGAGGACTTGTGCCCTCATGTGGTAGAAGGGGCAAATAAGCTCCTGCAGACCTTTTTCATAATCCCATTTGTGAGGGCCCTTTCCTCATGATCTAATACCCTTCCAAAGCCTCCATCTCTTAATACCATCACCTTAGAGGACAGGATTTCAACAGTCATGCACCACATAACTAGAAGTTAGGAGCTCTCTCCTGATGGTAAGATGCTATCCCCAGGGTGGAATTTGCGACACAGGTGTCTCAACTTTTCTACCAGTTTCTATGTGGGTATCTGTTCAGTTGCCCAATGTGATGTAGGAATCTTTCAACCAGTCTCTTGATGTCTCTTAGAAGGAACTGATCTGTATCTGTTTGTTCAGGGCATATTTCTTAGTGGGAGGAGAGGAAATCAGGAGCCTCCTATAACACCATCTTGCTCATTATCACTCTATAGAACTATTTGCTTAATAGCATTTTTGGATTGCTCAATCCAAGTGTATAGAAATACAACTAGTTGTATATTGCTCTGGTATCATCCTAAATCCTTGCTCAGTTCTTTATAAGTTTTTAAGTGAATTCTTTTGGATTTTCTATAAAGAGGATTATGTCTTCTGAAAATAGTTTTACTTCTTCCTTTCCAATCTGGGTTGATTTTATTTATTTTTCCTAATTGCCCTGACTAGAGCTTTGAATATAATGCCAAACAGACATGGTGAGAAAGACCATTCTTTTCTTGTTCCTGATCATGGAAAAGAATCCAGTTTTGTTTGTTTGTTTGTTTGTTTTGGCCATCAAGTATATCATGTATATTAGCTTTTCACAGATAATCCATATTAAGATGAGAAAGTTTACTTCTATTTCTACTTTGTTTTGTTGAGTGTTTTTATCATAAAATCTTGTTATATTTTGTCACATGCATTTTCCTCATCAATTAAGTGAATTATGTGGGTTTTTTCTTTGTCCTAGTCATATGGTGTAGTGACTGATTTTCAAGTTATTTCATATGTTTTCATGTTACTAATTAACATCCTTTCATTTCAACTTGAAGAAATTTCTTTAGTATTTCTATTAAGGCACATCTAATGGTGATGAACTCCTTTAGCTTTTGTTTGCCTGGTAATGTCATTATCCCTCCCTCATTTCTGAAAGACAGTTTTGTTGAGCATAGTATTATTCTTGGTTGTAAGCACTTATATTATTTTTATTTTTTTTACTTATTTTGGGTTTTTTCAGCACTTTTGAATATATTCTGTCACTCTCTCCTGGCTCATGATTTTTCTTTTGAAAAGTCTGCTATTGGCTGTATGGAGGTTCCCTTGTATGTGATGAGTCTTGTATATCTTACTGTTTTCAACATTCTCTTGGCTCAGCGCCTGTGGCTCAAGTGGCTAAGCCGCTAGCCACATACACCTAAGGTGGCAGGTTCAAATCCAGCCCAGGCAGCCAAACAACAATAGCTGCAACCAAAAAAAATAGCTGGATGTTGTGGCAGGTGCCTGTGGTCCAAGCTACTTGGGATGCAGAGGCAGGAGACTCGCTTAAGCCCAGGAGTTGGAGGTTGCTGTGAGCTGTGATACCACAGCACTCTACCCAGGAGAATAGCTTGAGGCTCTGTCTAAAAACAAAAAGATTATCTTTGTCTTTGATTTTTGACACTTTGATTAAAATGTGACTCAAGTATTCTTCTTTGGGTTGATCTTGGTTGGGATCCTTTGAGTTTTAATAACCTAGATACCCATATCCCTCCCAAAATTTGGGAAGTTCTGAAACAGTTATTTCTTTAAATAAGCCATCTGCCACTTTCTTTCTCTTCTCCTTCTGGGACACACATAATGCATATATTAATACTGTCTTCATTCTACTGTTTTTATTCCTCTGTTTAATTTCAAATTACTTGTCTCCAATTTCACTAATTCTTTGTTCTGATCCAATTGGTTAATGAAGTCCTCTTATAAATTCTTCAGATATATCATTACATTCTGAAGCTCAAAAATTTATTAGGCCTTTTTTATGATTTATATATTTCTTTATTAGATTTTCCTTTTGTTTCTGCATTGCTTTTTAAATTTCATTATCTGATTTTATTGCATTTCTTTGAGCATCTTTAAGATTTTTATGTTTAATTCTCTTTCAGGAAATTAATAGATATTCATCTCTTTGGAGTCAATTTCTGGAGTTTTATTAGTTTCCTTTAGTGACGTTATTATTCACTATCCATGTAGGCTTACATTGGCATCTGGGTTTTTAAAAAGAAACAAACACCTCTTTCAATTTTTGTGGACTGGTTTCAGTAGATTAAGGCCTTCTCCTATTAGGTGTCTCTGTTCATGTGATTGCCTCCATTATTGTGGTTGACTGGCGTTAGAACCAAGAGTAGGGCTACTGCTGGGTTTGCAGTAGGATTCATGGTTAGTAGGTCTGTTATGAGAGGCTTTAGCAGAAATGAATCCTGACTAGTTCCTCTATGTAATGCACTCTGTCTCCAAAACTTTGGTCTGTAGATCTGGTACTGAGATTGGGGTCTGCTTCAGAGTGGAGAGAGCATGTCTGGTCCTCAATGACCAGATGGGTGTGGTTTCTTCTAGGTTCCTGGGGAAAAGGCCATTGGATCCCTGGGTGGATCCTCTGGCAAGCAGTACTATGCTGGTCCAAAACTAGCAGGGACTGAAACAATGTTGAAGGAATGATTCAGGTCCTAGGTGGGACTGAGGGGGCATCTATTTCTCTGTGTCCTTTGTCCTCAGGCTACAGCTAAAACGAATTGCATCTCATTCTCAGAGCCATTTCAGAGTCTGATATGGGATTGAGGCTGAAACAACTGCCCTGGAAACTCAGACAGGCTTATCTTTAGCTGGGTCTTGTTTGGGTAGGACTTCTGTTGGTGTGCAGCTATGATAAATCGGAACCAAGTCTTAGGTCCTTCAAGGTTCACAACCAGGACAGAGGTCAGCAAGACTACTGAAGGGACCCAGAAGCATGTTTCTCCCTCTGGATCCCTGTGCAACTAACAGGACTGATCTCTGACTGCTACTGAGAGAAGAGCTAAGGTTAAGAGCTATACTGGAATCTAACCAAGATAGAGGTCAACAAGCCTTCCCCAAAGGTTCACATGTGTCTCCCTCTAGATCCCTGTGCAACCAGCAAGACTGTGACCACTGTTTGGAAGGTCTAGAGCCAACTCTCAGGGATATTTTGGGGTCCTTGACTGGGACCTGCTGAAATTTCAGCAGGTCTGTCATCAGTGGTACAAGTAGGCATGACTTGTCCAGGGTCCCTGGGTAGATGGTTCTGATAGCAGGAAGAAAGCCAAATCAGATTATATCCAAGTCCATAGAGGGAGGGCCATTTCCAGATCTGGAGGTGGGAACACAGGCAGAAAGTCTGGACCTGGGAGACATTCTACCATCTCAAAATGACCCTTCAACTCTGTTATCCACAATCTCCTACTTGGTGATATCTCAAAGTAGTTTTAATTTGCATTTCTCTGATGATTAAGGATGGTGAGCATTTTCTCATATATCTGTAGGTCGTATGCCTATCTTCTTTAGAGAAATTTCTATTCAAGTCCCTTGCCCATCCTGAAATGGGATCACTTGTTTTTTTCTTGCTAATACATTTGAGTTCTTTATGGATTCTGGTTATTAAACCTTTGTCAGAGACATAACCAGCAAATATCTTCTCCCATTCTGAGGGCTGTCTACCCATTTTATTTACTGTGTTCTTGGCTGTGCAGAAGCTTTTTGGTTTGATCAAGTCCCAAAAGTGTATTTTTGATGTTGCTCCAACTGCCTGAGGGGTCCTCCTCATAAAGTTTTTGCCCCAGCCGATTTCTTCAAGTGTTTTCCCTACACTTTCTTCTAGTATTTTTATGGTTTCATGTCTTAAGTTTAAATCTCTAATCCAGTGAGGGTCTATCTTAGTTAATGGTGAAAGGTGTGGGTCTAGTTTCAGTCTTCTACAGGTCAACAGCCAGTTCGCCCAGCACCATTTGTTAAATAGGGAATCTTTTCTCCACTCAATGTTTTCAATTGGCTTGTCAAAGATCAGATAATGGTAGGTAGCTGGATTTATCTCTTGGCTCTCTATTCTGTTCCATGCATCTATCTCCCTGTTTTTGTGCCAGTACCATGCTGTTTTGATCACTATCAATTTATAGTATAGTCTGAGGTCTTGTAATGTAATTCTGCCTGCTTTGTTTTTATTTCTGAGTAATGTCTTTGCTATTCGAGGTTTTTTCTGATTTCATATGAAATGAAGTATTATTTTTTCTAGATATTTAAAATATGACAGTGGAGCTTTGGGGGTTTTTTTAAAGGTTTTTTTTTTTTTATTAAATCATAAACACATAAACACATAAACACATTAATGCATTTGTGGGGTACAATGTGCTGATTTCATATAGAATTAAGAATGCTTGCATCACACTGGTTAATATATACCTCATCTCTTTGACTTAATTATTGTGTTAAGACATTTATACTCTATACTAATAGATCCAACATGTACCCTTGCATTATGCACCATGTAATCCCACCATTCACGCTCCCTTGATCTAATCTCCCCTCCCATCCTGAGGTTTTAATTTGCATCTGTCTGTTGATTAGCAATGCTAAATGTTCTTCCATATGCTTGTTGGCAACTTGCCTTTTTTGAAAAATGTCTATTCATGCCTTTGGCTGACCTTTTATTTGGGCATTTTCATTAAGTTCCTTGTAAATCCTTGATACTAATCCCCTTTAGGATGTATAGTTTGCAGAGATTTTTTTCCCATTTCACAGTCTGTACTTTCACTCTGTTCATTATTTCTTTGGCTGTGCAGATCTTTTTATTTACATTAAGTCTCATTTGACTATTTTTGCTTTGGGTACTTGTGTTTTTGAGATCATACTCAAAAAATTATGCACAGGCAAATGTCTTGAAGTATTTACCTTTTTTCTTCTAAGAGCTTCAAGTTTTTGATTTAAGTTTTTAACTCACTTTTATTTGAGTTTTTGTATATGTTAAGAGATGAGAGTCTACTTTATTCTTAAATATATGGATATCTGTTTGTCCCAATACCTTTTAGTTAACTGTAAAAGCGTGCATTTATTTCTCAATTCTTTATTCTGATCCGCTGGTCTATGTGTCTGTTTTTATGTCACTTCCCTGCTGCTTGGTTACTAGAGCATTGTAGTACACTTTGAAAACAATGTCATGTCTCTAGATTTGTTCTCCTTTTATTTTTAAGTTGAGACAGAGTCCCACCCCATGCCCCTGAGCAGAGTGCAGTGACATGGTAGCTCACTGAGACCTCAAACTCGGGCTGTGAGCATCCCCCTGCCTCAGCCTCTGGAAGCCATTGGGATTACAGGTGCTCACCAAGGTGTCCAGCTGGGTTTTTCCATTTTTTCATGAGTCAGGGTCTCACTATTGCTCAGGTGAGTCTTGAAATCCTGAGCTCAAGCACTTCTCCCTCCTCAGCCTCCCACAGTGCTGGGGTTATAGGCATGAGCCACTGCGCCTGGCAATTTATTCTTCTTATTCAGAATTGCTTTGGTTATTTTGGTCTTTTATTGTCCCAATAAATTTCAGAATTTTCTTTTTCTATTGCTGTGAAGACTGTGATTGGTATTTTGATAAGGATTTCTATGAATGTGTAGAGTGCTTTGGATATGAATATTTTAATAATATTAATTCTTCCAATCCACAAACATGGAATGACTTTTAATGTCATTGTGACTTCTCCAATTTCTTTCATCAGTGTTTTATAGTTTTCATTGCATAGGTATTCCAATTATTTGGTTAAGTTTATTCCTAGGTATTTGGGGGGGGGATTATTTTCTTGACTCTCTTTCAGAAAAACAATTTGCTATTGACATATCAAAATGCTACTGATTTTTGTACATTGATTTTATACTGATTCCTGAATTTGTCAGTTCTCATAGTCATTTTCTGGTGGAATCTTGACATTTTCTACAAATAAAATGATATCACCTGCAGAAAGGGGGCTAATTTGATATCTTCCTTTCCAATCTGGATGTCCTTTATGTCTTTCTCTTGCCTAATTGCTCTAGCTAGGACGTCTTGTAGCATATTAAATAAATGTAAGGAAAGCGAGTGTCCTTGTCTTGCTCCAGATCATAGAGGAAAGGCTTTTAGTTTTTCCCTATTCAGTACAGTACTAGTTCTGAGTCAGTCACATGTGGCTAGTGAGGTATATTTCTCCTGTACAGTTTTGGGAAAGTATTTATCATGAAGCTATTCTCTTGTCAAATGTTTTTTCTTCACCTGCTGAAATTATCACATGGCTTTTACCTTTCATTTATCACATTTATTGATTTGCATATGTTGAACGACACTTGTACCCATGGTATAAAACCTCCATTATTGTGGCATATTATCTTTGTGGTGTTCCATTGGATTCAGTTTCCTCATATTTTGTTGAAGATTTATGAGTGTACATTCATCAAGGATATTGGTCTGTCAGTATCTTTTTTTACTGTGTCTTTCAGTAGTTTTGATATTAGGATAATATTGGCCTCCTGGAACAAGATAGGGAGGATCCTTCCTTAATTTTTGGGAACAGTTTTAGGAAAATTGTTATTAGTTATACTTTGTATCATTAAAAAAATTCAGCTGAAAATCTACCTTGTCCTGAGCTTTTTTTAGTTGAAATATTTTTAAATAGTTCTGATGCAGAAACTACTTATTACTGGTCTACTCAGGAGTTCTAGATTTTGCTGATTCAATCTCAGAAGGTTTGATTTTCCAATAATTCATCCATTTCCTCTAGATTTTTTTTTTAATAATACTTTTTTTATTGTTTGGGATTCACTGAAGGTAAAAATAATTAGGTTACACTGATTGCATTTCTTTGGTATAGTTCCTCCTGTAATTGTATCCAGCCCCCAAGAGGTGTGCCATACACCATAACCCCCATCCCCTCTCCTTGATCCCTCATTCCTCTGCCCCCACTTGTACTAGATCATCTATTGTCTTCATATTACACTTGAGTACACTGGATTCTTGCTTCTCATTTTTGTGATGCTTTACTAAGAAGAATGTACTCTACCTCCATTCAGGATAATACAAAAGATGTAACATCACCATCTTTTTAATGGCTGGAAATACTATTCCAAGGTATAAAACTACCACAGCTTGTTAATCCATTCTCAAGTTGCTGGGCATTGAGGTTGTTACCACATTTTGGCAATTGTAAATTGAGCTGTGATAAACAGTCTAGGGCAGTTGTTCTCAACCTTCCTTTGAATGTTCCCAAATACTCCAAGAGGCAGACAAATGAAGAATAAAAACAGGTCATTACCTGAGATAGTTGTGGGATCACTCCAAAAGATCAAACATACATCTTATAGGAATTCCCAAAGGAGAAGAGGATGGTCCTAAAGGTACAGATGCTCTACTCCAAGAGATTTTGGGGGAGAACTTCCCAGCATTGCAAGAAAGACAGAACTTTAGATAGCAGACAGTTTCAGAACCCCAGCAAGACTCAATCCAAATAAAGCATCTCCTAGACACATTGTGATTAACTTTGCCAAAGTTAAGACGAAGGAGAAAATTTTGCAAGGAGCCAGACATAAGAAAAGCATCACTTACAAAGGGAGAAAGATCAGAATGACTACAGATCTCTCAGCCAAAATGTTTCAAGCCAGAAAAAGATGGTCATTGACCTTCAGTCTCCTAAAACAAAACAACTTCCAGCCCAGGATCCTGTATCCAGCTAAACTGAGTTTCATTTGTGGTGGAGAAATTAAATACTTTATATTTACAGACATGTTGAAGAAATTTGCCATAACTAACCCAGCTCTCCAGGATATTCTCAGACCCATCCTCCACAATGACCAGTGCAATGCTCTACCTCCAAAGTAAACTCACCCAGAAATTTTTGAACAAAACCCAGCTTCCACAGTGGTAAAAGGATTAAAAATATCCACTGGACATCCGAAAATCATGACACCCAAAATACAACCAGGCTTATCAGTTATCTCAATTAATGTGAATGGTTTAAATTATCCTCTAAAGAGGCATGGGCTGGCTGACTGGATATATAAAGTCAGAGCAGATATCCGTTGCACACAAGAATCTCATCTTACCTTAAAGGATAAAAATAGGCTCAGGGTGAAGGGATGGACTTGTATAATACAGGCAAATGGAAACCAGAAAAAACAGGAGTTACAATTTTAGTACTAGATACAATTGGCTTTAAACCAACAAAGATAAAGAAAGATAAGGAAGGTCACTACATATTTGTCAAGGGAAACACCCAACATGAAGAGATTTCAATAAAAAATATTTATGCACCCTATCAGAATGCTCTTCAATTCATAAAGCAGACCTTAATGGATATGAACAACTTGATATCTTCCTGTACTATAATAGTTGGGAATTTTAACACCCCTTCAACAGTTTTGGATAGCTCCTCCAAGAAGAAACTAAACAAAGAAATATTAGACTTAAACCTGACTCTAGAACAAATGAACTTACAGACCTATACAGAACATTCCACCCTAATAAAACTTAATATACATTCTTCTCATCAGCCCACAGGTCATCCTCCAAAATAGATCATATACTAGGACACAAGTCTAACCTCAGCAAATTTAAAAGTGTAGAAATTATTCCTTGTATCTTCTCAGACCACCATGGAATAAAAGTTGAACTCAACAGCAGTGGGAATCTCCATACTCAAACTACGTCATGGAAGCTAAATAATCTTAGGCTGAATGATAGCTGGGTCAAAGATGAGATTAAGAAGGAAATCACTAAATTTTTGGAACAAAATGACAACAAAGACACAAATTATCAAAACCTGTGGGATACTGCAAAGGCAGTCCTAAGAGGGAAATTTATAGCTTTGGAAGAAAACAGAAAGAAAGGAAACCAAGAATTTAATGCATTGTCTCAAGCAACTGAAAAAGGAAGAACAAAGCAACTCCAAACCCAGCAGAAGAAAAATCCAAAATTAGGGCAGAATTAAATAAAATTGAAAACAAAATAATCATTCAGAAGATCAACAAAACAAAACGTTGGTTTTTTGAAAAGATTTTAAAAAATGAACTTTTGGGCAACCTAACCAGAAACAGAAAAGTGAAATCTCTAATATCGTCTATCAGAAATGATAAAGGAATAATAACAACAGACACTTCAGAAATTCAAAAAATCCTCAATGATTACTACAAAAATCTTTATTCACAGAAATATGAAAATCTGAAGGAAATGGACCAATAACTGGAAGCATGTCACCTTTCTAGACTCAACAAGAAATAAGTAGAAATCTTAATATATCTATATCAACCAATGAAATAGCATCGACAATACAAAATCTCCCTGAAAAGAAAAGAAGATGGCTTCATATCCAAATTCTATCAAACCTTTCAAGAGGAACTAGTACCTATATTATATAATGTTTTCTAAAGCATAGAAAAAGAAGGAATACTTCCCAACACATTCTATGAAGCAAAATCACCCTGATATCCAAACCAGGAAAAGATCCAACAAAGAAAGAAAATTATAACCTATATTATTAATGAATACTGATGCAAAAATATTCAATAAAATCTTAGCAAATAGAATTCAACAACACATCAAAAAAATTATACACCATGATCAAGTTGGTTTTATTCCAGGGTTACGTGTTTGGTGCAACATACACAAATCTATGATATAATACATCATATAAATAAAATATCATATAATACATCATATCAATAAAATAAAAAACAAAGACCAATTGAGATTCTCTCAATTGATGCAGAAAAAAGCTTTGATAATATCCACCATCCTTTCATGGTCAGAATTCTTTAAAAAATAGGCATAGAAGGGACATTTCTTAAACTAATAGGGGCCATCTACAGCAAAACCACAGTCAATATCATATTGAATGGTGCAAAATTGATAACATTTCCACTCAGATCAGGAACAAGGCAAGGATGCCCACTGTCTCTACTGCTATTTAGAATAGTAATGGAAGTCTTAGCCATTGCAATCAAGCAAGAGAAGGCAATCAAGGGTATCCATCCAAATAGGGTCAGAGGAGATCACACTCTCACACTTCACTGATGATATGATCCTATACCTGGAAAACCCCAGGGACTCCACTTCAAAACTCTTAGAAGTGATCAAGAAATACAGCAGCATCTCAGGATATAAAATCGATACTTACAAGACAGTAGTTTTTATATACATCAACAATAGTCAAGCTGAAAAAACACTCAAGGACTCTATTCCTTTTACAATAGTGCCAAAGAAGATGAAATATTTGGGAATTTACCTAACAAAAGATGTGAAAAACCTCTTTAAGGAGAACTATGAAGTTCTGAGAAAAGAAATAGCTGAAGATGTTAACAAATGGAAAAACATACCATGCTCATGTCTGGGAAGAATCAACACTGTTAAAATGTCCATACTACCCATAAGCAATTTACAGATAATGCAATCCCTACTAAAGCTCCACTGTCATACTTTAAAGAACTTGAAAAAACAGTACTTTGTTTTATATGGAATTAGAAAAAACCTCGAACAGCCAAGACATTACCCAGAAATAAGAACAAATCAGGAGGTATCACGTTACCAGACTTTAGGCTATACTATAAATCTATAGTGATCAAAACAGCATGGTACTGGCACAAAAACAGAGCAGTAGACTTACGGAATAGATTAGAGAACTAAGAGATAAACCCTGCTACTAATTACCATTTGATCTTTGACAAGCCTATCAAAAATATTCAGTGGGGGAAAGACTCCCTATTTAATAAATGGTGCTGAGTGAACTCGCTGGCAACCTATAGAAGACTGAAACTGGACCCCTACCTTTCACCAATAACAAAAATTGATTCTTACTGGATAAAAGATTTAAACTTAACACATGAAACTATAAAAATACTAGAAGAGTGTGCAAGGAAAACATTTGAATAAATCAGCCTGGGAGAATATTTTATGAGGAGGACCCCCTGGACAATTGAAGCAACACCAAAAATACATTACTGGGATCT